>NC_140205.1:14405425-14857925 GCF_965226575.1 Pagrus pagrus | reverse complement strand
GGCTATTTGCGTGTCACTTGTAGCATGCTCCATTATCAAACAATATGAGAGGTTGTTTATGAGCCAAGGCAGTTGCAGTTAATGAATTTAAGTGAAGCTATCTATCGTTTTATTGCCCAGGCCTGAGTATAAGTACCTGATGTTTGTTTCCGAGATCAGCCGTTGAATCAGTTTACTTAGCTGCATTCGAAAAATGAGAATAAAAATAGAAAGCCAGTGTGCTGAGAGAAATTAGATTTGTATTTATTTATTTATTTATTTATTTATTTCGGCATGTTATTAGACAGTCATCATCACACATCATCTTAGTTTTTATATATTATATTTTAGTATTAATATGTAGCTTTAACTCTTGTGCTTATGCATGTGAATTGTCTGATGTTTGCAGAGGTTTTGTGACGTTAGGAAAGAGACTCTCTTGAGAAACAATTCGCTTTCCCATTAGTGCCAATGCTTCATTTCTGCAAATCACAGCCCTTCAGAAACCTACATCATCTAGAAGTCCATATAAAGACGATATAATGTCTTATATCAAAATGAAATAATATCTAATCCTAAAATGGAAAACTTGATTATCGGGAATCTTGACTGCCATCTTGTATTGATGTTTCCTGAACAATAAATCCCAGGCTAACATAATGTCCATTGTTCCTGTGGTCATTGTTATCTGGACTGTTATATGGACCCGTTTTTCTGAGTTTCCAGTTCATTTGCAGGATCGTGTTTTTTAAGTTGCATTATGTTATGTTTTTTTAATTCTGGTCACTAATTAGGCCTCATTCTACTATCACTTGTTCTGTTTTCTAAGCTTATCCTTATCCTTGTAAATGGTCGCCTTAATTACCTCTCAGCCATGCTGCTGCCACATTTTACAGTGCGTGAGGACCCGGCAGTTTGAGTACCGGCCAGTCGCATTTACTCAACTTCCTCAAAATAGCTCCATAATGGTGCTGCGCGAGTACATGTGTCTTCAAGTGTAGCCCTCTGGAACTGAGAGGAGATGGAAGAGAGGACACAGTGAGACAGTGTAGAGGGGTGTGTGTGTGTGTAAAATATGTGTGTTTGTGGATGCAGATGTTGGGAAGCTGCGCCAGAGAAAGCCTCCGCAGGGGACTGTGCATGGTTGTGTAATGTCTGTGCAAGTGTGTGTGCGCGCAGGCAGGTGTTCTTCCATGACTCCCTGTATGTGTGCCTATAGTTGTGTGTCAAGACAGGCCCCAGTCAATGTGTGCAATCTTATCGTGGGTGTGTGTTAGAAAGAGAGAGAGAGAGAGAGCTTCAGAGCCTCTGCAACACAGCCCGTCAATAATTAGCACAGACAGCAGGGGGAAGACGATGAGAGAAAACAAGAGGGAAAACAAGAGGGAAAAAATGAAAGAAAAAGGAAAAATAATAAGAGCGGCAAATGTAGCTGCGTTCCGCACCCCCCACCGCCAACCCCTCCGCCTCCTCCTCCCCCCCACCCTCTGGTTACCGTGGAAATCCAGATAAGGATGTTTCCTCTCTTATTCTGCTAACAGGGCTCTGCATTGGCTCTGACAGAGCCTGAATACCAATTACACACTGCCCTGGCACCTCCTCCGCTGGAGATAGAGACAGAATAGGGGTTGTGGGAGCAAGACGGAGCGACCGCGGTGGCGTTGGGGGGGACAGAGGGGGGACAAAGTGGATAGTACATAAAACGACAACAAATTCCATCTCCATTGTTTATGCACTGCCTTTCTTTTCTTTTTTTCCACACGTAGTGTTGTTCCCGTCACGTCTCTCGCTTGTTTTTTGCTGCATCACTTAATTTAAAAAAAAAAGAAAGATACACACTCAAAAAACAGAAAAGTGGTGACAAATGGGAGAGAAATCAGTGCAGGATAGGCGCCTGTGGAGGAAAAGATGGAGTATCTGAGAGTTTTGGGAGCAACTCTGTCAACACTCCCTCTGTCCACAACTTCTCCAAGGTAACACCACCGCCCCCTTTCCTGTTCTTCTTCAAGCAACGGCTGACCATCGGCTGGTAATAATAGCCGAGGCCTGATGATAGCTCTGGTGTTGAAGCCAATGAATAATTGATCATTTATGCCGCGCCGCAGTGAGCGCATAGTTTCCTTTAAAGCACGTTGACTGTCTGTGCCCCAGCTCGAGCCCCTGGCTTTATTGCCAATGCATACGCATGTGGACATGCATACACTCATTTATATGAACACGCTCATAAAGGAGCTCATACTTGACACGCTCTCCTCTTTCCTATTTCTTCCCGTTTCTCCGTGTCCTTCTCTTTTGTTGTTTGTCGTAGTGAAGCGATGCTGTTTTCTCTGTAGGAGCAGAGTGTGTTGGGAGGGAAAAGAAAAAAGTGGACGTGGATGTGCTTAAGTCCTCCGAGGAAGAGCTACAATGCAGGAGGCAGTGCAGTCTTTAACTCCCAAAGCGTTAACATTGTGTCACTACTTGCAGGGATACACAATGCCCTCCTCTCTGTGGCCTCTATTTGTTTTTTTATTTTCTTATATTGCAGGCGCTACCTTTGTGACTGGCACAAAGACTGCGTTGGCGCTGAAAAGCAGCAACCATCAACTCCTGCTTATCCAGTTATTGTGGGACTGTGTGGACGGGGCATGGGGTTCTATGCTGCACTGAACATCTTTGTCCTCCTCCCATGTACTTGAAAGTGCATTTAGTGCGTGGTGTTTTGTTGGCTGAAATGATGTCAGCAGGTTTGCACAGTGGCCTCATGTCCACATTTCAGATCAGATAGACTGGGCAGTTTGCTCATGATTTCACTGTCATTCTGTACTCAGACTCTTAACAGGGCCTGGTGGAGTTTCACTATCTACATATGTGTTGCTGTAGAAACTAGCAAGATAAAGGTTGGTTGTAAAATAGGATTGTCTTCAAAAGCTGTCCAGTGGTTTGAAAACTACTTGAGCAGTGTGTCCACGTTGATTGTCTATTTTCTAGCTTTTTGAATATACAAAAGGGTGTCCCCCAAGGGTCCATATTGGGTCCTTTTTAATTTTAATTTCTATGAATAATTTGTGTTGTAAATTGATAGAGAGTAGCATAATGGTCGAGGTACCATCTTCTGGTACCATCATTTTTACTGCCATGGAAGAACGAGCTGTTAATGGTGTAATAAACCCAAGTTTATTAAATGGAAAACGGTGTTTCTGCTCTTATCATGTCGAAGTGTAAGTAGTAATATTATTATTAACAAAATTGTAAAGTAAGATATTACATGTAATACATTACATTTTGTAAGTAACTTGGTTATTAGAATTAATAATGAACTAATCTTACTTAAAATCATTTATTGTTTTTGATACTATCTGATAATATTGTGTTTGCATCTTTACTACCGTCCTGAGTACCCTGTATAGTGTCTGCAGGTACAAATTAGATAGGGCAGCCTGTTTCTAGACTGAGAGGTGAAACTGAGGGCAGTATAAGTCCGGAAACACTCGCAACAGTTGCTGTTGCTTGTTAAAGGGTAACTCCACCAGTCTTGCACATTAAAGTGTGTATACAGGTATTGTGGAGTACATATATGAAAAAAGTAGTGTATAGCCTTTTGAGGTTTGAGAGGAAGCTGCATAAAATCGTACAGATTGCCTTTATGACACTCAGTGGCTAAGTTGCATTGTGGGTAATGAGGGCGGCAGGTTTTCGAAAGGAAGAAGAATGCGTGGAATAAAAAAGGTGATATCTCTGGTTCTTGCTACAATGATTTTGATCATTAATTTTTGAATGGTCCATAATGAGTCCAACAGTGTTACAGAAGTGCAATGTCAGACCATTGGACTGCTTTTCACAACCTGGAGCCTACATTACCCACAATGCAACTAGTTTCTTGAATGACATCAATTGAGGCAATTTATCAGATCACATGCTGTTTCCTTTACAGCCAAAAAAAGGCTTTATACTACTTTTTTTTTACATACTCTCCAAGACCTGTAAACACACTTTCATGTGTAAAACTAGTGGAGTTACCCTTTAAGCTCAATGTTTTGAGCACACAATAATAATTGAATGCGACTCTGAAAACAGTGAGTGGTACAAAAATGAGCCTTTATAAAGAGCCAACTGTCTGTGATAATAAAAATGTCTCAAAAACCAAGAGGGGACTTGAATGCTCCTTCACCTCTTCCTGGCTGTACTTCTAGAGTTATTTTGCATGGCTGCCATGTTTGATCAGTGCTCTTGCAAAAGATGGGGGGTTTTTGAAAGTCAAATTTTAATTCCTCTGACATTTTTGGAGGAGGGGTCACATCAGCTCCCTCTAACAAGGTTGCATAAGCTAAGTAAAATAATTTCACAGTGACTCACACGCATGAGAAATGAAGTTGAGCAGTTCTTTTTTTTCCCCACAGCTGCGATGGTCGGAGTTTAATTAGCTCTGTCACATACTTTGCAGTGATTTGCAGAGTACATCCAAATGCGTACACTTGATATTTAGCATGGTGGAAGTGAATATTAAGGTAGCAGCATATCTGTCACGGTGCTTGCAATGCTGTCAAAGATTCCTCGTGCTTCTGAAAAGAGCATTTTGTTTATTTTAAGTGACCTCGACTGCTCAGTCGCAATGCATTGAATATACTGCCAGTAACTGCAGCAGAACCAGAAAATTATAACTGTACACAACAAAACCTTCCCTTTAAAAATGAAATTGTACCCCGGAGGTTCCAGCATGGTGTCCATGCCAATCTGCACTGCTTTTCTGCAGGGAATATTCCAACTATTTCGCTATTTTTCTATATGCGTCTCGTCTTCCTTCCCGGCTTTCCTGCACCTGAGGCACAAGATTGCGATATCTCTGCAACCACGGGGTGGGCAGTAAGGTGTGTTATCTCTGTTGACACACTTTAAGAGGCGCCCCACATGCACGAATGACACACACATACAGACAGGTACTGCACCGCACAGATAAAAAAGATCGTGACACTCTCCTCCTCGGTGTACCTCAGGGGCAGAGGAGAAACAAACCAAGCAGTCACGCCCTGAAAATGGCAGAAATGTCATTCCATATTATTTCCCACTGGCGGTTCAACTCTGTTTGCTTTTGTTTTGTTCAAATTTACTGCATTTTTAAGTCTTTTTCCCTTTTAGTTTTGGACCAGATGGTGGAGGTAACGTCAACAAAAATCATAGTTAGTTGTGTACACGCCCTTGCACACGCATATGTTTGCCTCTGTTTTGCTGCGTGCATTCTGTTCATCTCACCAGTAGCCAGGTTATCTCCTCCTTTATCATTATCTCCTACACTAGCTCATAAATCTGTGCGCTGATAGCGCTAGCTCCGGCGTCCTTATGCATATTCATAACACTGCCACCTAAATATTCATGAGCAACTGTCTGGCCAAACAGCTTCCCCCGCCAGAATAGTGAAATATAAGACACAGTTTGCCTTTTTATGTGCTTGTTTTCGCTGCTGTTTGTGGCAATGGGTGGGGAGCTCTGGAGGAGATGATGTATATGCATGTCTCAAGGAGAATTATGGGTGCAGAAGTTTCCCTGCAAGTATGCAGACGACTTCGCAGAGGTAGTTCCCACTTTCTTTTCCTTTTTTTTTCCAAAATTATCCAAGGGCTGGTAGTTGAAGGTGAAAAATGAGCAGAGTAACAACATTTGAGAGGTTTATTTTGCAGCGATGGTGCACATTCATCACGGTTACAACCATAAATGACATATTATCATGCAAATTAGAGATGCATCACAAGCACTTTTTTTTTACAAGCAAAACAAAACAGTAAACTGAATGTGTTTTATCAGCTGAAATCGAGTGCTTGATACCTTTCTGAGTTTAACAGTGCTGAAAGTCATCTTCTTTCTACAGTGGAGATCTAACCTCTTAGGATTATTATGTAGTTTTGGAGAAAGAATTTAAAACTCAGAATTATATTCTCTCAGAGGAAAATAAGGTACCCAGAACACTGTTTGAAGCTAGAAAGGTGGCAGGGTCCGCCACATATAAACAAAGTAAAACAGTGTGAAATTGTGTTGTCCTTTAAAGTCAGTTTGTTCATTTTAGTTTGTTTAGGCATAAAAATCAATCTTCTTCCCCAAAACTACATAGTGCACCTTTAATGCCTCACATCTAGTTTTGCACAATCAAAAGTAATGCAATCAAAGGTAAAGTGAATATTAACCCCAGCTGTGACTTCTCTCTCTGATTCTCATGACAGTAGAAATTAGAGGAAGGAGAAAGCCATGCTCAGAGATGTCTTCAGATTGAAAAAAAAACCAACAACAGACAGTGTGGAAAAAAGCATGTTTTTCTCTTTCATTTGTTCACTTCACTTATTCTCCGGATGAATAACTTGATAGCAGATTGATGGCAGACGTAGAGAATTGGAGATGAGCAATGCCAGGTTGTCATACACAAGAAGAGGTTGTCAGAATCCCGTCATTTTTTCATTAGTTACAAGTGTTTTGCCACGGCGTATTTGCAAAAATATACCTCCGACATTTAAATATGGTATCCGCAATGACACATCGACCTTTCTGACAGCGATACGGCACTGTTTAACTGTTTCTACGTGACTTTAACATGAGGGGTAATGATTGGTACAAGTTGTAAAGTTTGTCAGCCAAGGAAGCCGACTCATATTCATTCTATTTCAGATTGGAGCGGTTCATATATTGATAATATATCATTTGGTGATATGAGGCTATATATCATCTGAGATTTTGGATATCGTTTTATCGTGATATGACACAAGTGTTGTCTTTTCCTGGTTTTAAAGGCTTCGTTACATAGCTGTAAAAGCTTAAATAGCTGAAATCTTCACTTTAGCTGTTAAGCTAACAGTATTAGCATCCACCCCATCTAAATTGATTTCACTGGCTCGACAGTGTGTCAAGTTTGTAAATAATGTCTTATCAAATCAATTTGGGATCTCGAGGCCTCTGGAGACTTGGATTGCACCAGATGAGTTAAATGGAGTCGTTTAAATTTTTTGTATGGTTATTTTTTTATGTTTTAAAACAAGTCCCCATCTTCTTCAGTCATTGAAGAGGATGCTGTAAGGCTGTTTTGCTGTAAAGCCCCAGAAATGTTTTGCAAACTACAAAACTTTCACCAACTAAGGCCATATCACCCAGTCCTACTTTAGATTGGCCGGAGAGCGCTGTAGTCCCGGAGACGTCAAAAACTGCAGTGATCACCTCCTTTTCCTTACCATCCAAAGTTGTACTTCAGCTTTGTCTTAGTTACAACAGAGGACATTTACATCCTGGGTATTGATGAATGAGCGCCCTTTTAGCAAACCTGATAATTCAAGCTTAGCTGAACAAAATGACTGGGCTTATAAGCTTGGGGTAACCGTATTATATGTGCTGTGCAAAAAAAAAAAGCCTTGGGGGAATTCCTTTATTAACAACCTCTTCCCTACTGATGTTTAATACACCGAACAGCAAGTTTAATATATACTACACAGTCATTTACCATGTTTGTAATTCATTCAGTATAATAACATTATGGTAACACATTTTAAGAAAAACTTAGCAACTACTTCAAGTGACTTATTAAGAATTTTCACAAGTGGCTGCTGGTCTGCAAAGAGCTCTGCCTGAGAAACTGCATCACAGGTAGCAGCTTCATGCCAATTCTCACATATTGCAACTTTAAGTAGCCTATCTGAAAGATGCTCTTCTTGAGTGAGGTTGAGTGAGAGTGCTTTTAATGCATTAAAAGCACAACTCCCATAAGGACCCATATGCTGTAACAGTCCGTGCATTATCATAAGTTATCATTTTATGTGTTTCGTAAAGTACATACTGATGTATCTATAATACTGTATGCTTCATGACAACTTTTTATTGCTGTTGGCAAGTAAAGTGTAATGCATTTTCATGTTTTTAAAAGAATTTATGCTGCATCATCAGCGTATATAAAGCTAGACGGCAAAATACATGCATTTGGTCTGCCATAAGACTTGTAACTCATAATAAGTCACATCTATGACGCCTTCGCTGTCAATTTAGTGCATCAGAAAACATTGTGTGATTATGAGTGCAGCAGTAAAGCATTGTGAATGCATTATGACTCACAGAAAAGTGTTATTATTACTTTTATTCTAGCTGTAGCTCAATTTGAGGGACTCTCTAGAGAGCAATCAGTGAGCAGGTAGGAGATCAGCAGGCGCACAGTAGCTGTTGCCAGGATGAAATGTGACCGTCCTGTAAAAAGACACTTGACAGTCTCTCTCACCACGAGGCCACATGATCTTACTTTGTTATTGCACCAGCAGATATGCAGCTCCTCTTAACAAATTGAGACACGGGACTGTTGTGTGACTATGCCAAAGTGACAGACAGCTTTTCCCTTCGTCCCTCACATGGCGTTCCCCCAAGCAGGCATCATACGGTCACCAAATTATTCATCTGTGGAACATTTGAAATGGAAGAAAAAAGCAGACGAACAAATTTCCCTCCTCCTCTCTTTTACATCTTTCGATCAGATGGCATTCCTGAGTCGGGGTAATTCAGTTTCCAACAAGCCGAAAATGTGTCGCAGTCACTGACACGCAGCTCCGAGGGAGCGTAGCATGCGCGAGTGTGCACGTGTGCATGAATGAAAGCCACCTCTTAACAATGGTCCGACATGAGATGAGCTGTGCGCTTCATGCTCGGCGCGGCTGTCTCATTGTCAGTCAGTCAGCTGTCAGCGGCATTATTGCGATGATTAGGAAAAAGCCTTTTGTTCAGATGAGAGAATGATCTCTGTTCGGCTCATTTGGATTGGAGGGGAGGTGGAGAGGAGAGAAGTAAGGACTGATAAATCCGACTGAATAACTTGGGTCACGCGTCCGACCACACTTATGTTTTTACTGGTTTTCTGTCTCTTTCCAGTCTTTTTACTCTCCCTCCCTCACTTTGGCCGTCTCCGCCTCATTTTCTTCCACTGCATCTCCATCTCTAACTTGCCTCTCTCTCTGTCCATCATCTCCTTCTCCGGCTCTTCCTCTCAGACAGTGACAGTCCACACACAGAAACGCAAATTGCAAACTTTGAAGTCTGAATGAAGTGACAGCTGCAGGCTTTCTCACCGTCCCCCGGGCTTTCATTGGCACCCTAACTTTGCCTGATGGTAATGGGGTGAGCCGCTAATCAGGCGGTACTATGACTATTTTCAAGCGTGAAACATCTGAAGGCGTCTGATAGTTGAATGTTTACTCAACCCTTCCCCCCCTTAGTTAGTGTTACTACGCCTGTGAATCTTACCATTCTCGCATTGTTAACAATAACAGCTCCTCATTTCTAGCTAGCTCTAGTCATCAAATGGCTGACTGCTGTTGCTAACTTTGCTATAGCGAGCTAATTAAGCTAATATTAGCTTCATTGGATGGTTTTATAACAAGGGCTGAAAAATCTTTTTCAGAGCTATTTGCTATTTAACTTACATGTCTTTTTTTTCAAACTATGTTTTCACTCCTGAGCCTTAGGATGTGAATTAACTGACGTGTTTGGCAAACGTAGCCTAACTAACACTGTGTCTCATAACTTTAGCGAGGATTGCTGGAGTTTAAACATCCTTAAATCTAATAAAGAGAAAGACACAATGCTAATGTTAGTGTAAACTAGGGCTGGGCCATCGTCCATTGCCAATGGCTGACAGTCTTCGACTACTGAGCCCCAGAGAGCACAATAGGGTAGTAACCCAACCGACAAATGTTGGTAGCTAATGATGCGCTCCTTGGTTTAGAAAATAACGCTAGCTTACCACTTGTATTTAGCTTGACATGCTAACCTGTTTTTGCGGTTTAATCCATTAGTCAAACTTTTGCTCTTGTGTTTTCTGAAGGCTACACCCTCCCAACTCTTTAAATGCAGAGAAACACTCCTACTACAGCCCCATTCCTTTGACTTCATGTGTTCCAGACACACAAACTGGCTACAAGGTATATTCAAAGCATTTCCAAAAAAGCAAGGCCCTTCTGAAATTTTTTATGCAGCTATCAGCTTCACCCTGAGTTTCATTGCTTGTCAATGCAGACACTGCTGGAACGGCTCACCTGAAAAGCAGCCAAAAGCCGAGACCCATCAGCGAGAGTGGAGGTTCTGATGGGTTGCGTCTCTCTGTTTTCATCTCCTGTATCCCAAGTTGTGCTTACAGCCCTCTTTTTCCCTCCGGGACACAAAAATATTAACTTTCAGCCTGCTGTGGCTGCCAACTTCCCGCACCTAACGCCGCATTCTGTCCATCACAGGGACTGCATTAGACGGGGTTCTGGCAGCGTTAGCCAAAACAAGGAGCTGCTCCTTCTGTTTTTTTGGAGGTCAGTCACCTAATAGACTAATTCAGCGTGTTACACTGAACTTGTAGGACTTTCAAGTGTTTCGTCCGACTATGCGTGTTTTTTTCTGTAAAAATGGGATACCACTCTTCTGTTTGCAGGGTGATTGCACTACACTGTAGACCTTTACTCCCTCTTTCCCTGAGAGTAGTAAATTAAAGAGGCGCTTCCTTCCACATTGGCTGCAGGAGCTGTTTTCTTCTTTGTGGGCAAGAAGTACGGGGTTACCTCCTCATATATTGACTCTCTGCCTTTAAATAATTAAAGACTCAAGAACCGTTATCCTCTCCCTGTGCCTGCTTGGGTCACCGTTTTCAGTAAACTGGATTTTCACAGACAGACTCACATTGAAAAGGCACTGAAAGGGAAAAAGTCTGCAACGCAATGATACGACTATTAACCTCCGAGCATTTGTGAACATGTTTTGTTCCTCGCCTTTACCTGCACACCCTGTGTTGTAGTGGTTTATTTTCTTCCGTTGATCGGCCATCAGTAACTTTAAATAAATAACCAGCAACAGGCTCGAAGGAACCAATCACTGACCCAAAGAAGAAATCTGACTACACAGAATAGTTCATTCTTCGTTCATTTCAGGAAAGTACGATACAAGTCTGGAATATGAAGGATTCAGAACGCAAGACAACAATATCTGTCCCTGCATCAATTTTTAAAATCTCTTATGTTACGCTTCTCCTCATGGCCTGGTTATGAACACGTGATCATACACCATTACACTTTCACCCACTTCAAAACGTTGTTACATCAGGAAGCTTTCTGATGCCGAGTAATGGGACGAAGCCGAAAATTAACCAAAATTAGCATTTATATGCAAGTTTTTTAAACGACTGACTCCTTTCACATTTACCTCTTTGCGTTTATTCCCCAGCAGATCATATACCTCATCAGACCTCATCCAGAAGACGTTAAAACTTGGTTTAAAAAGTCTTAATCAATAACATTTTGAATTAGACATAATTTTTTTGATTGAGCTGTTGATGGAAGCTGCTAAGGAGTGAGACATTTTGCTTCCTTTCTCATCTCTGTTGAGAGTTGCACATGTGCAGTACCGATCAGGAAGCTGACGCGGCTTGTGTAGTAACATGGAAGTAACTGACAATATGATGACGATTACTTTTTTAAAGATCTTTCGCTTAATCACTCTTTCAAACTGACGGACGGATAAAGTAGAAGCCAGCATCCTTAACTTCAACGTACGTCATAACGTGGTGCCTGACATGGGCCGACGATTAGCGTGTCCACCCGGTAGTTGTGTTTCCATCACAGCCGATCAGAGCTGGAGCAGATAAACACCCTTGCTGGTACACATTCACATTAAAGATAAAAGTCAGATGTTAGTGGGTTTCTATTAGATGTATTCCGTACACATTGTTACACTGAGAAACAGAATTTCTCTCTTTCTTCCTTGTAATAAAAAGTTCTTACTAACCGACTTTCCACTCTCACAGCAAAATGACCTCGGTTCACACCGTGTTTGTTGGTTATGCAAAATAACATGGTGGCTTTGAATAAAATCAACTTATCTAGGACGTAATATAGATTATGCAGAAAACAGTTTCCTTCAACATCCGTTTGCCATGTCATCTTCCAAAAATATACAAGTGTTTTGCCATCATCCACCACAATGACTCAGGCTCAACAGTTAGCGGAACATATCAAATTGTACATACAAAGCAGCAGAGCTACCTGTAAGTCAGTAGACATTAAATAGAAGAGAGAGAAGCTGCAGATGCAGAAAAGGACGCTGTTTTATCTTCTTAACTCGCTCCGAATTACAAGGAGAGGACAGACAAAACAGGCTTTTTACAGCAGCTGTTTTTTTTTTTTTTGCTGATTTTAATTCCTATTTAGGATCCTAATTATGTTAGACACAACAACACTTTTACAGCAAGAACACTGATTAGCACAATCACTTCTGCCTCTTTTCTTCATATCACCCCAAAGGTCTAAATCTGCCGTCGGGGCGACTCTGGCACCAGGATGCAGAGTTCATTTTAAAGGCGGAGAAAATGATGAGATTTCAGGAGCGCGGATACGGCAATAAGGCGATCACTAAATCCTATAAAAGAGCGCTTTATTGCTAAAGATAACTGTAACTACAACTCAACCCAAACCACACCACTGATCTTATTATATGCAGTCTGCAATGTTCCCCTTTGGCTAGTAAAATAAAATGGAACATGCTCTGAAATCGGCATTGACATCTTTTTAAGCTACATAATATCTTGAAGGAAAACGACATCATTGCCGTGAGGACTCCATGACGGTTTGGAGCTTGTGTTCATAGTAACTAAGTCTTAATGTCCTTTTTTTTCTTGAATGTATTCAGGTTTTATATGCAGCCTTTAAGAGAGACAAAAGCAAACGTGGACGCAAAAAGAACAACAGCCAATCAGAGACCGACTTGGACACACACCAACAGAAAGACGCAAAGATCAGGATGACAGATAAGACCAGGAGAGGCTGGCAGACGGAGCGATGCGTATGTGTGTGTGTGTGTCTTTATGCCCCAGCTGAGCCTCGGCAGAGCCGCAGCACAGAGGCCAAGTTAAATGGGGAGGGGAGATTAAAGGCAGTGCCGGGGCCTGCAGCCTCTGTATTCAATCACCACTCTGCCTCACACCTCAGCCTGCATGCTGATCAAGCTGCAGTGAAAGGAGCCATGCACCCTGCCACTCCCATACACAAGTGCACAGATACACACTTGTGCTGTCATGATATCAGATTTTTGACCTTACTGAAAAATGTCAGAATAATGACAGCATCATAGTTTATTAATAGTATCAGATATTCATGGTTGAGATTGTTTATGGTAGTGTTTTCTCTTTGGTACAAATGTCAACCTGGTTAATGTCACAATCACTGCAGCTTCACTTCACAACAAACTACAACTCATGATGGATTTACGACGCTTTGTCAAGATGTGATAGAGGTGTTGGAGCAAAGTTATTTATTATTCAGTGTAAAATTTCACCTGTTGATTCATTATAGCAGCACTGCAACACTAGATGGATGTCATGTGTCATATACAGTAAGAGGTTTCCCTCAACTGAAATGACTACTTTTTAGTAGGGCTGCATGATATGGTATATATGTATATGTATATATATATATATATATATATATATATGTATATTAGTCGCACCCTGGAGTCCAGCGGAATGATAATTTTTGCATCTCAATTTTCATTTTTACTAAAAATTCTATTAAAATCACGGTTTGTTGTCGTTTGCACCAAACAGACATGTTTTCCTGTATCTGAAGATTGTCGGACAGTGCATCTTCACTATTATGCTGTCTGGTTGCGGAGCATGTGTGACTGACAGTACGGGAGGGCGAGGGCTGATTGTCACCTAGTAAACAATTAATTGTGGATAAAATGCTAGAATTGGTCAGCAAATGTTCCAGACGGCTGTTAATATACCTGGGCCGACTGCCCAAGCGAAGTATACGTGTGGGAAACACTGCCATATGTCAGTTTGACAATATTTCAATTCATCGTGCAGCATTCCTTCCTAGGAATATATATCACTCGTTGCCAACAATTTCTTGCCTTAAATTTATATAATGACTTCTGATAAAAAGTCTTAAAAACTTGGGTAGGGAAACATGCACCATACAGAATCATTAGGTTCTGAAGCTTCAGTTTTTTGTCCGGGTGGTTATGTTGAAGAGTCTGACCATCTTTATATTCCATCATACATGTTATTTCCAGTGGTATGAAGGAACTGGAGCATTGTTCACTGACATTTAACTGTAGCGTCAGGGCAACAGTCCATGCTTCACCTGTTTAATGCTGCTCTAAAACCTGCCCTACTGTTCTGATTCGGCTCGCTTGCTGAACCATCTGCATGGTTTATATTTACAGTGTTGGCACTAAAATGTGTTCGTTTTCTGCCACACAGGTGAACTGTAAACCGCTACAGCGGAAAGGTTTATCTAGTTATATTACAGCAATTTAGGTACAGTGTTAATCAGGTGAGGAGAGGGTGTCTTTTTTCACGTATATAAGATATTTTACTGTCTGCAAACACATACCAAGCATCCCGGTATCCTGCATTTATTTCCTTGGGAAACTGTAACAATTTAAAGTGAGGTTTCCCAGGAAAGACTGGACGTCTATTTCAGGTATCAAACCGTGTTGTCGTGCATTAATTATACATGATCACACTGCTCTATCCATTTTGAAATTGAGAGCGACAGACCAGAGAGGAGACAGTTTGCACCAGAGACAGTTGTGCAAGACGCAAAAAAAAAAATAAAGAGAGAATACCTGAGCCTCTTTTCAACTTATTCCATTTTATCTTCACTCAGCTCGGGCCTGACCAATCGCAGTCGTCGTGCGCTCCTTGTCTGGAGACCTAGTAGCCCCGAGCTGCAGTTACATTTTTGAAGAGCTGCACCTCGGCTGTGGCAGTCCCTCCAGCTGAGCTACCGAGGTTCTGTGACATCCTGATGTTGAAACATAAGTAAAAGATGTCAGTCGTCTTAGAGCATCGGAAATATCCCCACAACAATGAGTAATACCTTTTTGAGGTAAGAATAAAGAGTTTTCTCCTAAAAAAAAAAAAAAAGCTTTGTTCAACTGATATTTTGCTGGCAAACGACCAGAGAGGTTGTAAATTGTGAATGTCCCGCCCCCTGCTGAGTGCTTCTTTGTGGAAGTTGGAGAGGGAGAAGGATGGAACGACTTGAGGAAAATGGGGCGAAAATACAAAAAAAAGCAAGTTCTAAAAGTAAAATGGCTACCGCACTTTAGCTAGCTGTCTCCTACACATGCATGAAAGACTCCAACAATGCAGTCCGCACAAGAAGGTTCACACAAAACCTCACACACACTTGCAGATGCTTTATTATAGATTTTCACACATTCAAGCTTAGCCGGCCCGTCTCAGGAGCCTAACACCGTGTGACATACCTTGCTTCTGTCCCCCGAGGGTGCAGAAAGAGAGAAATTATTGGACTTTCACGCCTTCACCCAGGGGTCTTTAGTCTGCGAAATCATAGCAACATTTAAGGGATTTCACCTTATCATCATTGCCCTGTTGTGATGTATCCTCCGGGGGAGGAAAATGTGCTTAATTGCAGGAGTGAGGTGGCACGGTTACCCATGTGTGTGTGCGCGTAAGCTTTTTTCCTGTGTTTCAGAGGGTTACCAGGGTCATTTATTTTCCTTTTGCTCCCACCGCTTTAATTGATGATCATTCATTGTTTCACGCCAACACCCTGTTATTAAACAGAGTTCATTATTCTAAAACAGCATCGCTGGGGAGAAGAGGGCGTCTCATGGGAAAACACTATTCTTTACGTGCTTTACACAAGGTCACAGTAGGAAAAAGGGGCCCTCGCTTCATTATGAAAACCCTATTAAGGTACAGGAAGCTGAATTTAGTCAGCGCATAAAAAACATGCATTGGGTTGACAAGAGTATGTCTCAAAATCTCAATATATTGAATGGTATTCTATTCATCTTTTGATTAGTTTTGCTTCTACAAAATAATCTCAAGGGCAGTGAAAAAATAGTCCAGCGTAGGTCATAGGTAATGTCCTCAAAGTGTTTGTTTTCTTCAAATATCAGTCCAAAAGCCAAAGATTTAAAGGAAGAAAAAGTCTCCAGTGCTCAGAAGTTTAAACAAATTGTGCTGAAGGTGCTCTTCGGTTGAGAACACAGAAGTTAAAAAAAAAAAAAAAAGATCCAAGGCGCTCTGGCAAAAAGCTTAGAAAGCCTTTATTTATACGGTTATTTCATACTGAAATTCGGAAAAAAAATTGACAATGCATGCTAAAAACAATTTGAGCAACCCACGTATAACAGCCTTCTGAAGATGTTTGTCAGAGTTTCAGTAGGAAATAGCCCTCTGAACAAAGGCTTTTTAACCATTTTACCAGAAGAGTGCCTTTGATGTTTCTTTATTGAATCGGAGATTTAAAAATTCAAAAGCTTATACAACAGAAAAAAAATAAATTACACATCCTTAATCTGTCAGACTCACTCTCTTCAGTTTACAGCCAAGCTAGTGGCTCTGTGATGCTGTTGTTGTAGCAGGTGTTATTGTTACCTCATTCACCATCTAAGCTTTATGTGACTGCATGCTAACATTAGCCAATTAGCGTTTACCGGTTTTAGCTAAGAAGGGTTTAAACCTACCGGGTTTAAGCTTGTACAACAGACCCGACCATCAAAACAACTTAACTTTTCTTCTCCACCCCGGGTTTATCACCTGTGGTACATCGCAACCAATCATAGAGGCACCACCCTGTGTCACTGAGCTAATCGGCTATCATGGGCATCTGCTAAGTAGCCGTATGCTACTAGCTCTCTCCACCTACACCTGAGAAATATCGGATTAGTCGGTTTGCATAAAAATCAAACCAGTTTAAGCTAGTAGGCTACAGTTTGGACAAATGAAAATAGTTAGCTCTGTTTCAGCCTGTGTGCTTATCTTGCTCTTTGAAGTAGATTTTTGAGAACATATTAGTGTCAGAGAATTACTTTCATGAAACGTGTAGGAAGCAGAACGAGTTAAGTTTTAGCTGTGGTTGCATGGCAACATTCACTTGACTAATATGTGTGTGTGTGTGTGTGTGTGTGTGTGTGTGTGTGTGTGTGTGAGAGAGAGAGGGATAGAGACTTGGGTCTATCTTGAGGTTATATTTAGCATTTTTTTTTACGGCATCCGTGCTTGTATTCTTTGATAAGTACACGTGTTTATGTTTCAGTGTATGTGTGTGTATGTGTGTGTGTCTGTGTGTGTGTTGGTGCTTCTGTGTGACTGCTGCTTGGCCAAGCATTTTAGCCAAAAAACGAAAGGGCAGAAAAGGAAAATCAAATCACTTTTCAGAGCGACTCCACAAAGCAAGCGAAGCGCTCAGACGAGCTTGCTTCACCCAAAATAGATCGGTCAAGACCACAGTTCTCTCTTTCTCTTCCTCTGCTCGCTCCCTCGTCATGATGAGAGAGTGCTCCCAATGAGAATTGTCTCCAGAACTTTCTCTGACTCATGGCAGCATAGGCAGGGTATTAATAATTTCAAGGCTAGCTTTATGATGAGTTTTTGGTCACTCTATCAGAGTTGGGGAGGAGGGAAATGGGAGTCTACTGGAAGTTGAGGCGGTTTGAAGGGAGTTCAGTTCTTTCCAACAGCAATTTACTGCATGATACAAGATGGCGGAGCGTTATCTGTAGCTCTTTTATTATTATTTTGTTAACAGTTTTATTTCATCGTAATTATTGAAGTATAGGTATTGACTTTGTTGAAAAACCATTAAGCATCACAGCTAGTCGATGATTACGTTTTAAGACATCTACAGCCCTCAAACAAGAAGTAAGAATTAAAGGTGCACTATGTAGTTTTGGGGAAGAATCATACTGTTTTACTTTGTTTACATTTGGCAGACCCTGCCACCTCTCTAGCTTCAAACAGTGTTCTGGGACCTTAATTTCCTCTGAGAGCAGCTTGTTTATTCAGTTATGGAAATATTTCTGACTTTGTATAATCACCTTACTATTGTGAATATAGTAATTCCGAAGTTGAATTTCTTCTCCAAAACTACATGAACTAAATGAGAGGATCAGTATCACTCTCTGCTTGTTCAATATGAAGCTGGAGCTAGCAGCTGCTTAGCTTAGCTTAGTTGTAGACTGGGAACATAGGGAAACAGCTAGCATGGCTCGCCCCGTTCCAGGCGCTAAGCTAGCGAAGATAACCAGCTTCAGATTGAACAGACAGACACCAGAGCGTGACCGTAATAATAGACCTGGATACGTTAGCATCGTTCAGCCTCAAATTGAATTTTTCCTAGTGGCCACTTGAGGTATTGCAGTGGAAAATTCCCAGAGGGTTTATATTTGTGAAAATGTCCTCAAACCCAGTGATACAAAAATCTAAGATGTCAATTCAATGTACGATCTATGGGCAGAGCGGTACAACTAGTGGGTGGGGCTAACGGGACAATCTCTGCGGCTATTTTGTATGTTTAAAAATTGTCAAACTACAACTAGAAATGGGTGTTGAAAAAAACGTGGCCCTCCTGCCACGCTGTATAAATCATACATCTGTTCAGCCAGAATCAATGTATTCAAATACATTTTCTTCCTCCCGCCACGGGAACACCATTCTTCACAGCTGTAAAAATCAAGGACATACACACTCCTCAAACTGCTGTCATTGATCGTCAAGGTCCAGACTCTGAATAAATTGAAGTTTAAGCAAGTTTCTGGCTTCATTGTTTCTGGACCTTGCTCTCAAATGCAGCTCGTGTTGGAGATTTTCGCCGAAGCCCGACATCATCCAACTGCTCTTTTTACCTGAAGCTGTAATCTTGTCGGCTCCACTCTCCTTTCCTGTTACACCACATGCTGTTCAGCTGGCTCTTCCAGCCTCTGATTAGGCTTGTTAAAAGGATTCATTTAAAAACTAGCCCGTCAGGCCTCAGGGTAGAGGGATGACATCAAGGTTCTACTAATGCAGCGTTTGGATCCAAAATGGGATTTCAGACTCACAGTCTTGGCGCCGGACTCTCCTCTCTCATTCCGAGCAGCTGTAACATGCTGGAGTGATATAGCATTTTTTAGTCTGACAATGTACAGAAACACACGTGCACTAACGCACTCCGTCCTCTCCAGCAGAGCAGATGTGACGCTAGTTTCCAACTACATAAAGCTCCATCAAGCGATTGCGGGTTAAGTGGAGAATGTGTTGAAAAGGTACAAGCTTCAGCCATTACATGCATCGTTCTGATGTTTAGAGAAGAGCATGTTCCCGTGTTGGCGTCCTTACATTTCATATCACAGCCAAACACACACACGCGCACGAGTCATTCCGCTCCTCTGAGGCAACATGACAACATTGTTTGCTTAATATGCAAATCAGTATATTATATTTCAGCATTTAATGTTCCTCAACTAACAATGCACATTTTTTAAGCCCTGCTGGCGAAATCACAGCCCTCAGGATGCCGATCAGTCGCTTGGTTGGCTCAAACTACGCTGGTGCGGCTGAGTCTAAGAAGCAGCATGGACCACATGGGCTGCTAGCATGATTTGTAACGCTTTTGTTTAGCGCTCTTGTTACTAAATTGTCCCCCATCTGTCCATTCAGAAATTAAGATTTGATAAACCATTTCTTACCTGTGTTCTGTTTTTTAAAAAGTTTCTTACATAATCCCAAAGCACACATGGTCAAGGACATAACCAATTAAATGCAACAATATTGTACAGAATGAATGGAAAGGGAACTATAATGCAGTCTTTTTCCTCTTAATGACCCGCATGGAACTGTCATACTTTCTGCGTTCATTTTGCAAGTTTTTTTGCAAGTTTGCTGAAATCTTACTGGTGCAGACAAAACGTAGTATCACAGGAAATCGTGGCTGCAGTGTAGCCAGTAGTTCACGCAAGACAACCGGACATGACAAAGACGTTTGAACAATGGCAGACATCCGAAAGTACTGTAATTGCAGTCGTCGGCCTCACAGAACACTACCATCTTCGGCGCCCCCTCCGCTTTTTCCTCTTTCCTAACAGGTTCATTATCACAATCCGCTCTACCGCTGCCATGTTTGGCGTTGTCAGAAACCATTGACTCTGAGCTGTCCTCTCCTGGATGTATTGCTTAACATCCATGCAACATAAAGGTCACCTGGACCCATGTGGGCAGTGCGGTTACATCGTTTGAAATGGACCTATCTATTTTGGTACATAAGGGGGCATGAATGAGCCTTAAACCAGTAGTGTTGGCTAATATTACAAGTTTTTGGGGAAGGAAATGATTAACAATTTCTGGACCCAATGCATCTACAATATCTCTGAAAATTAGACAACAGACGAAACAAAACATCTCAGGCACATTAGGAAACCACACAAGCTAGGCTACCAACATTGATTAAATGGTTAGCTGACGTTAACACACCATTATCAAGATCAGTACAGTGTATGGGTGTAACATTCACATGATTTTCAATTTAAATGTTAATATACTACGCCTGTTTGTAGGAACGAGTGCAAGATGTCGGCCGTTAGCTTTCTACTTCTTCCCACTTTGGCATCAGTGTTATCTGATGCGTTAGCTAACACTTCTAAGCTAAACCCTGTAGCCTCCCTAATTATACTTATAAGACAGACGATAAAAAAAAATTACAAATGACATAAATGATGATTATTTTAGGGTTTGTTGACTAAAACTACAATCAAATGAAAGATAATGAAATGTTTAAATGTGAAACTGATCTAAAACTAAACAAAAAATGATTGGTTACACAGCCAGTATCAGCTGAAAGCAAATATATTGTCCCCACTCTAAGTGGTATATGTATAATTTACTGCTTAGGATCTGTGGTGGTGATTTACCATCAGCAAACATTTCTTTTCTATTTATTGGATGGGAGCCCTCATCTTTCTTATGTATGCTGCCACAAGTATCGCTGTAAAAATGAGGCATAATTATATACTCATTCTGTTAGACTGCACTTCACAGTCCTCAGTAAATTTCATGGCAGAGCGCATTTTGTGTCGAATTCAGAAGGACACTCAGAAATACTTTGGAGGTAGCTGTTCCTCGTGCTGCACAGTATGCAATCCCAGCGTGACTCCAGCACACTGCAGAAGGACAACAAGCCCGTACCTACCCCTCCTTCCAAGCCTAAACCACACATTTTATAAATATCTAAGCATTTGATTCAGCAGATTGAGAATCTAAGAAGCAGCTTTTTGGCTGTTTTGAGATCTCTTTAGCAGCAAAAACAAGAATTTTCTTCTGAAAAATAAATAAAAAAACAACATGCTTCCAGACATCTTGGCTAAAGATAGAAGAGAAAAAAAAAATGCCATGTATTCCTGCGTTTTAGCTGTGCTGGACATTTGTCAAATGGCCGTGTGTGGCAGAACAATTGTAATGTGCTGAGGAGCGGGAGGAGAAATAATAAAGCATAGGAGCATGTCAATAATATTACGTTGTATTAAGCCGTATGCTCTGCCACATGAATCCATCTTCTGACACAGTCAGAGCTTTCATTTCACTCTAGGGTGGCCACACATACATTTTAATCAGCCATTTGGCCGACCAAGCTGACAACCGCTCGACAACAGAAGCTGATAAGGGTGATGATAAATCATAGCTATACTGGTACAAGCTTTGGGTTTGTTACTGAGGACACCTGCCAGTTTTGGATTTTTCCCACTATTCATGAGGCTATTCCAAGAAACAGGATTACTGGCTCCTCTCTTTATGGGATGACCGTGAAAAGATTAGACTACATCTTATTTGCTTGTATGTAAACTAAAATTCCAATTTAATCAGAGAAGAAAACGACTTATTTTTTGGACCAGATGTAGAGTCGAGCTTTCTGCAAGCTGCCTTGTTGGAGCTGTGGATCCTGTAATATTGTCTAACCTTTTTCTGCAGTTCCCTCCAGGCCAACAAAAAGAGGAAAACTTTCTTTTGGTTCAGTTCGTTTTTTTGCTTTGTTTGTTTAGTTTTGCTATGCTTAAGAGTGGCAATGTATGTGGTGTCCCTGGCACTGCGCTCTGGAGGCTGAGCCACAGGGATGCTCGGAGCAATTTGTTTTAGAAAAAAATAGGAATGGAGTCGCCTCCTGCTTTTTATTGGGGGACTGAGAACGACTTGTCCTCAAGTTCTCTCACATAATATTTGGAAAGACTGCAAAACAGCTAGAATCCTTGCAGCTGAAACCAACTTGTTGAAAACTCTAATACTTCTTAGCAATTCTCCGTGGATTGCAGCCTCTGCCATCTCAAATACTTGAAAATTACAACCAAAATATTAAACATAGGAAGGGCACAATTTGTTCATCCTGTGTGGGGAACTTGAATTGAGAGTCAAGGCAAGTTAAACCCAATCTTCTGGGTAATAAGAAGGATACATATTTAGTCAAAGCTTTTTTTTAGCTAGAGTTGTGGCTTGCAATGTTGGTATATTGGTTGACTGATCAGTTGGTAAGTGGTATCACCACTTTTGTCCAGAATAAACTATCACAACAACTGTTGCTTTGGAATTTGGTACAAACATTCAAGGTCCTCAGAGGATGACTCCATCTGACTCTGGTGATCCCATTACAGTTCCTCTAGCACCACCGCCAAGTCAGAGTTTTCATTTATCCGGTGAAATATGTCAACATCGATCCAAAATTGTGACAGTTGAGAATATAAAGCGCGAATGGAGTTGTTCTCTCGGATGGAAATTAAAAGTAAATACTTCTATAAGTGTTCGCCAGAAAAAGTTTAGCGGCTGTTATATACCTCAATGGCCCACCCAAGTAAAGTCTAAGTATACTAAATATGGTTTTCCATGTACCTTGCAAAGTAGATTTCAACAGTGATTTGATGCTTTTGTGAGTTTGAACATTTTCAAGATATAGTGATAACAGCAGAATTAATACTACGTTGCCCTGAAACATCTAAATTAAACCTTTAACATGAAGTATTTCTTTCAGTCCTACTTTCGACAAGGACCTATATACACAATGCCAGGACAGATGTTGCAACTGAAATATTTCAGAGCACAATTATTTTATACTTATACTGGGTTTAAAAAAAGAACAGTCTTTATAGTCCCCTTAAAGAAGCCAGTGCAGCTGTATAGAAGGCAATATATGTACAGTACATGACAATGCAAGACAACAAGAAAATTAAATTAATTCAGTTTCCCGGCAGCTACAGCTGTGACAGTAAAAGCAAGGCCCCTGTTTGATGAAATGTAGGCAATTAATGAGCTGCATCCGCTCAAGAAAGAAGAACAACAGAGAATCGCAATGTCACATCAGCCGCAGTCTTTGAGCTAGTTGACTTCACACATGGTACCTCGGCGCCACAGTGATCTGCGCCGTTACATAAGATATCCAAACAGTCTTTACAGCTTCTTGAAATGGAAGACTTCCAAAGAAAAAGGAACTGACAAAGAGAGGAAGCAGGAAGAAGGCAGTGGTGAGATGATCTGCAGAGATGGTGGGTGGGGTAGGATGCAGGAAGTAAACGCACATACGTACACACTCACGGGAGCGTACATGACAAGTCATTATCCGGCATCACCCGGAGAAGACAGAAGAGTTGCAAGAGGGAGGAGGGAGTTAAGTGAAGAGGAAGCATGAAGGAGAAAAGAGCAGGCGATGTATAGGAAGAAAGGAGGGTGGAGGAAGGAGGAAGAGGGGAACAGCGGAGGTGGGGGTTTGTTCTTGATCTCCCAAGTGCAAAAGGCATGACAGATTGGATTTTGTTTTCATGCTTTTTCAAGCAAAGGCATCTAGTGTTAAGACATCTTTCTGCATATTTTTAATCACTTCCCCTGTCTGCTTGGGAGAGGTTATTTATGGATCCATGCATATATCACTAATGTATGGCTGCTGGCTGCTGTAGTAGAGATATAGATGGCTAAAGATTAGTGGTCTTAAACTTTTTGTAGTTGAATTCATTGGCCACTTTCAGTCCGTATGTGTACTTTAAATGCTCAACTTAGTTTGACTCTTGAATTATTTTATTTTCTTAACAATTTTTGTGATTTCTTGTCTTTGATTATGTGTTTATTTATGGACTGACACAAAATATAACAATAATTCCTTAAGCTAAACAACCAAATTAAGAACCGTTGCATTACCTAAACATGCATTGTCACAAAGATGAAAACAAGTGCTGGAACTAACAATAACTTTTATTGTCAAGTAATATGTTCATGATTTTCTCAACTAATTATTAAGTTGTGTGGTCTGTAAAATGTCAAAAAATTGTGAAAAATGTCGATCAGCGTTTCCAAAAGCTCAAGACAACATCCTCAAATATCTTATGTCTTGTTATGTTTACAACCGAACTCAATATCTCTGTATCACTCTAGTTTTAAACCACCCATAACTGCTTAGCCGTAATTCAAGAGTACACACTCACATAGATCCCAGCCACCTTTTTTTTTTAAATCAAGATTGATGCGTTATTCCTTGATAAATTAACAAAAATGTAGAAACAATCACACAATGTTCCCTTTATCAGCATCCACACCAAAAGTTAATGGGGTCTATTCTGGGCCGAGACCCATCCTCCATCCGAGTTTCGTGGAAATCCATTCAGTCGTTTTTGTGTAATCCTGCTGACAAACCAACCAACCAACGAATCAACCAACAGATGAGGGTGAAAACACAACCTCCTTGGCTGAGGTCAAATGGAGGAGAAACATTATAATGGGGAAAATACATTGATAAATAAATGAATAAGACTGGGAAGCTGCAGTATGGTACTAAAGTTGTATTAATTTTGTGATTTTTCCCTCATGATAAGAAGGGACATAGTTCTACATATGCAGACATTTCCTCCGTCTGTGGCCCTGGCCACCACAGGTACCAGCATGTGGATGAATCCTGATAGATCCCCATTACCCCGGGTGTGACCCCTCGCAGCTCAGTTCATTAAGCCAGCCACCCAAGTGTTCGGGACTCAAGTCCAGATTTAATCACAACTTCCATCCTCTTGCCAATCACAATTAGATCCTGATAAGCCTCTCCAGGATGGCACCAGAGGGCCTCCACACACAGGCAAAGGTTAATTTGCGAGCAGCAAGGGCCCGGCTACAAGGCCAAAGGTCACCTGATTGAATATATGGTGGATGTGTGTGTGTGTAAGATGGTGGGGGGGGCCTTGGCAGCAATTACAAAGTTCATCAGTATTCATGTGTTTCATCCATGGCTAATGGGTACATTACCTTCAAAGAGGTGTGCTGATATGGATGTGGCCCTTAATGGGAAATAGCTTGTGGGTAGTCTTTAGGTAGCAGAAATTTAAAACTCATTCCTCTACCGACGTCTTTTAAAGACCCTTCACTCATGCAGTTATATCTGTGAGCTGCTCAGTACCAGCGCGATGTTCCTCTGTCGGCTTCCGAGTAATTCATCCAGAACTGTTCTGGCTGAAGGATCTGGGGTCTGGATCTGCCAAACCTTAAAGAACCCGTGTCTATTCTGGCATAAACGTTAACATTGAACATGCATATCCAGTGTGGTTAAAGTCAGTTATGATTGTGGATAAATACATGTAAAACCACAGTGCAGGCTCTTGTGTCAGTGCTTCCAGTGAGACCAACTCCTTTAAATTTGGTAATATTTGTGCCATGTCCTGCCAACTGAGCTACAAAAGGCTTACGAAAAATAACAGAGGGACACAACTGAACATGTGACAGAGCACCAATTGAACAGATGAGACAGACTGGCTTATTTTTCCCTGTTTATGATTTCATCTCTCTGACCTCACATTCTGTGGTGCAATGTCATTTCCAGGCCAGCTGGCAGCGGGGACATGTGAGATTGTGACGCTGGACAGGGACAGCAGCCAACCACGGCGGACCATCGCCAGGCAGACGGCCCGCTGCGCCTGTAAGAAGGGCCAGATCGCTGGAACTACAAGAGCCAGACCCGCCTGTGTGGACGGTAAGAGGAGGAGGGACACGGGGATCCCGGCTCATCTGGCGTTCTTTGAGGGGCCACTTGAGTCTAAACCACCCGAACATTAGCACGCTTTTTTTTCCCCGAGGCGTGTCTGACTCCGACATTGATGTTGGTGCTGGAGCACGTGAAAAAAAAATCAAGTGTAAAATTCAGCCATATCAAAGTGTTGAATCATGTCATCAGTCACAGGGCAGTCACAGTGCGGCGTTTTTTAAGTAGAGGCTTAAGGTGGATAAACCTACATTGTGGAGTAAAGTGGATCACAGGGCTGTCTTTGTGAGGTTAGTACAGCCCGCAACAAATCAATTTACAGTTGAATCATTTTGGAAAGTGTCTGCAGGGGGGCATCTTAAATCCCCTACCAACAGATGGGCTTATATTTCATGGAATAGTGACACTTTTAGTGGAATAATGTCTGTCAGAGTGCTTTTGTATTACAGCTGTGATTCAAAAAAAGTTGGGACGCTGTGTGAAACATTAATAAAACAGAATGTGATATAATACTTTATAAATATACTCACTTGAAAACAGGGTAACGCTTTCTATGAAGGTCCACTTAATAAGTGTAATAAGGCCTTAATACGACCATATGAGTTAATGTCATTATAAACATGTTTATTGTTAGATAGATAAACATGTTAACTATGCTATATTTAACACTTATATAGTCTCATCAATGTTGATGAGCCTTTTATTAGGTCTTAAAGGGACTTATTATCTGTTTTCTATTATCTTATCTATTACGAACTTAAAGGTGCACTATGCAACTTGTTTACAGGCCTGTAAACAAACAAAGAGGCAGGGCCTGAGTTTTAGATGCACTGTAAAGCCATTTGCTTACAGCTGTGTTTGTAAACGTAAGGGCAAAACAGGCTTGTATTTGAGACATGGTAGGGTAGGAACAAAGACAGCACATTGCCAATCTCGAAGTCCTACAGCTCAAGACTACGTGACCAAAAGTTACATAGTGCACCTTTAATACAAAACAGTACACAAACAAGACTTTTTTAAACTGATAAACTTCAGGGTTTTTCTAAATACATGCTCATTCTGAATTCAGTGCCAGCAACACATTTCAAACAAGTTTACATTTCACACAGCGCTCCAACTTGAGTCAGAATGCTGAATTGATTGACAGAATATGAATTGAACGATCCTTTTTAAGTAAAATTTAATATATTTCATATCTATCATGGTTTTGGACTCGTAGTCGAGCTAAGCGAGCAAATTCACTCTGTCACCTCTGGCTCGAGGAAACGGTGATGGACATTTTTCACTCTTTTCTGACATTTCATCGACCGTGACAGTTAATCAATTATTTGAGAAAATAATTTGCATTTTAGAGTTCTGGAGAGGAATACATTTACACCACACTTACAAGATACAGCATAGCTTAAAATGCATGGATGGACATTACAAAATGGAGGAGATAACAGCAAATGTTCACCATAAATGAGGAATAGTGGATTAACTATGCAGCGCCTCGTGCCTAGACTTTATTTTAGCAAAACTATGATATTATGACCTTTAATTACATCATGTATTCTCCAACACACCTGTCTAAATGCAGGTGTGCAAATGATTATTTTTCACGTCTAAAATACCAAAAGTTGTCACTATGCTGTGAAAACAATGTACCCCCAAAAACATTAGCTTTTCATAATCTAAGAACAACAGTCCTGTTTCTCAGCTTTCTGACAATGACTTTTAAAGAAGTTGACAGATTTATAAATGGTTTATGCAGGTTCAGCGGCCAAAGAAGTCTCTCAACCAATAAATTGGTGATGTGTAATTAAAATTTTCAAAATGACTAAAGTTGGAGCTACGTGATTTTCACAGCACAGCGATGTTAACTGTATATTTGTAATGTGTGGTGGAAAGGAAGAGTCTCATTAGATGTTACCCTGGCCTCCTCACATACATCTAATGGGGAAGAATCTGGAGCCATTGCTCTGGTCACCACTCTGCCTCCGTGACAGCTCAATGTATCTCAAGGATGGGGGCTGAACGATGGTGTGACTCCGGCTTTTCTTCCATCTCTTCCTGACATCTTCATTGTGGTCCCACTGCCTCTTAGGGTGCCTGTCACCGGGTCTCTCCCTCACAAGATGTGGCCTCTAGCCTGAGGAGGGACGGGAGGTTTTTGCGGCAGGTGAAGGCAGACTAAACAGCTCTGTTAGTTAGGAGAGACCTGCAGCGAACTGTACCTTTGGATGTCTTGTTTTTCATTCAACCGCGGCCTCACAGTTGTGTCTCGGATTGGAGGAGCTTTCAGTCCTCAGAGCGCTGTGTGACTGGTTTTACCTGCTGGTCATTTGAGGAGAAGGCTTTCCACCATGTGTGAGTGGACCGAGGCTTATTTATCTGTTTGTGTGGCAGAAACAGAGGACTTTGGAGATTTGACCTTTCTCTGAATTCAATGTTTTCTTTGGCCTAACTGCTTCACACTGAGATTTGTGCACTTTGTCTGAGTCCTAGAAAGAAAAATCTGATCTTGTAGACAGGACCACCAACACCATGGAGTCACTTTGCTGCCTCTTTTGCCACTGAATAAGTTGTACTGATGTTGCATGAATCCACAGTATCCAGATAGTATCAGGAGGCATTTGTCACAACGTGGGCTCAATGGAGCACTGTGGCATTTTGTGTAGGCCAGATTCTGTCTCTGAAGAAAGCTTAGGCTTATCTGCTGACTCGTTACAGACCTGCGAAGGTGGATGGCAGTGCAACCAACCAGCCGACTGAAAAATGAACACACGAAGTAAACCTGAAAATTATGGTCTTATAGTCGTTATGTCATTATAGAGATGTGAGAGAGAACAATGGTAATTCATTGTATTAGAGCAGCTACTGCTGTCATCAAATTAGGGTTTATTTGTGTACATTTCAGAAACAAAAGCCAGTCACTGTGAAATGCAGCAACATTGAAATGCAAATTAGAATGGAAAAAATAAAAGAAAGAAAGAAATTGGAAAAAGGTATAAATAGGGTATAAATAGTGGGTGATATAAGGAGGTATACCACCCCTCTTGCTAAAATGATCAAAATGCATCCCCCTCGTTAATCTGCCATCCCCCCTCTCCATCCCCTGTTAGCAGAGAGTGTGGACAAAGGGGTTGTTTAGTTGAATATCCTGACTCATTGATCCTTTATCCGACTGAGGTTTGCGACTGTTACAATCTATAGCTCCGACCATGCCTCTGAAACCAAAAGAACAGAAAGAGTCAGCGTGCACTTCTTGGGTGAATGAAGCGAAATGGGTTCACCCCCCCCCCGGTAATAAATTAACAATCGTCTCGGAGTAAGTGCAATGTGGATAATGGTGGTGCTAAGTAACAAAATGCTGCTTTTCTCAATGTTAATTTGGACTCTGTGGACAGTGATCAGTCTAGTACTGAGTGACCTGAGAGGCCGAGAGAATTCATGTGATAATAGATCATCAGAAATGTATTTTGATCCTGTCAGCTTTAAGCCAGTGTAGAATCTTCATTAAGATGGATTTAGGTCATTTTAAATTTCAGTGATGGAATATTACAAAGTACATTTACTCAAGTACTGTACTTAAGTTAAAACTTGACTTGAGTATTTCCATTTTTTGCTTTATACTTCCACTCAACTACAATTTGGAGGCAAATGTATTCTACTTTTACTCCACTATACTTATTTGATAACTTTAATTATCAGAATCAGAAATTCTTTATTGATCCCTGAGGGGAAATTGCACATGTTACAGCTGCTCCATTCGAAGTCCCAGAAATATGCAGAAGAATAAAAACAATATATAAAGAAGAACAACAAAAACAGAACAAAAATACAAGAAATGTACATTCTCCTAGAATATAAATGTACTAGTTGCTTTGCTGGTTGATTGCTGCATCACAGCCAAAGTGGCACATTTTTATTGTTATTTTTTTTCTAATGAGCACAAAAATGCAGAAAAATTTAGAAAATCAGATCCAATAATTGGCAAGGCCGGAAAGTGGTTGGTCGATACTATGCAGCATATATAGCCAACTGTACATATGTAAATACAGTATATGTATAATTTCACTTTTGATACTTACACATTACATTACACACGAAAAATTATATTTGTGACTTAAGTACAGTTCATATCACATACTTTAACTCAAGTATTATTCGTGGGTGACTTTCACAAGTAATATTTTAACACAGTATCTTTACTTTTACTCTTATCCTCACCTTTTTACAACACTGATAAATAACATATAATACGCTGCAGTGATAATTATTTATTTAAAGTTCCAAAAGTTCCCCTCATCTCCCATTGGGGAGATGAGGGGTGTTCAGTTGGTTGTAAGAGGCAACCTCACCATTAGACGTCACCAAATCCTACACACTGGACCCAAGATACTTTCAGTTTTACTCAAGTGTTTCCACGTTTTGCTTCTTTATACTTTTAATATTATTCTTTTTAAGCTGAATGTATTTGACAGACACTCGTTACTTTGCAGATCAAGACTATAAACTATAAATGTATGTAGACAGAGTCAATTCTGTGTGTGTGTGTGTTTTTCTACGTCAGATTGCAATTTACCATTTTCCTCCCATATTGCCGCATTGCTTCATATCAGAAAAACAAACACCTTTATTGCTGTTCATATTACAAAATCCCAGAGCTTGATATTATTGCCATGCAAATCTGAGATGCTTGTCTCCACAAATGCAATCTTATTTGTTTATTCAGACTCAGCCTCTGCTCACTTTGGGGACAATGCGACAGAGAGGGAGGGAGGGAGAAAGAGAGAGCTGACATAAAAGACCCCAAACGCCACAAATGGGATTTCAATCAGTATTAATCTACTCCAGTCCTTGAGGTCTGCTCTCTCTTGTAATATGCTTTCGCCTTGGCTGACACGATCTGTGTCCTTCATGCTTCAGACTCTGTGTCCCGTCCATGCAGGATAATCCATAGCTCCATCAGCGGTCTCACCTGGCTTCCAGGACGGTATGAGGTAATGAAAACTGAGAGCGCCGGAGTGCCGTTGATCCCAAAGAGTCAACTCTTTGTTGTCGTGCATTTCCTATCTTCCAGTTGCGCCGTGTGTGTTTATTGCTTTAAGGAGGTGAGAATGCAAGATAAGCCGTCGACATGATAAGGTTTCCAACCAAGCTGTTTGATGCGCGAGTCCACGTGAAGAAAAGAGAAAACAAAACCTTGAAGAACCAGGTCTCTGCAGCATGGAGTGCCTCCTTCCTCTGACCCTTTCACTTTCTCCATTTCTGATATTTTCCTCTCTGCTTCTGCTCTTTGCTTCCCCCCCTCCTTTGCTGACTCTCTCATGCACTGCTTTCAGTCTAGTAGTCATTTTCTCTCTCTACTGTATGCCAGCGGCAGCTCTACCCATTTGAGGCCTATATCGCAGCCTAGTGTTGCATAAGTACACCCTCTCCCATCTGCAATTTCATGCTCTTGAGCCTTTTTACCTCTGTGCTTGATGACTTTTAAGAGAGCTGATATTGATTCTTATTAGGAGAGTGAGAGACCGAGAGAGACTATCAGGGAGAAGGAGAGAGTTGGCCGACTCCTGGCTGCAGGAAAGAGTGTCGGAGCTGCAGAAGGGAAGCGGCTCCAGAGACTTACAGGAGCTTGTCGAGGGTCACTGGTTGTGGTTGTGATAGCTCAGCGGGGAGTCCCTGCCTGAGGTGAATGTGTTTGTGTTTGGTCTCCTTTTGCTTGGATGCTGACATTGATGAAAGCCTCAAAAGGTGACCGGTTTTAAGAGGCTCAGCCTGCAGTTAATGCTGTGGTCGCACGACACGGCTTTCAAAGTCATCGGATCGCTGTGCTGGTCACGCTAGACAACTTACTGTCTTGTAATCACACGACATGACTGATCAGTGACAGGGGGTCACACATTACAAGATCTATCACCAGGAGGACTCCCTGATGAGCCTGTCTGGCAGTCAACTCTGATCTCATATTGCATACGGATGCATGCCAATATTAGCACAACTTCAGAATGAAATACCAGCATTGGCCTGAAATGAACACATCTGCTTATATGACAGGATAATATGATGGCGCTTAAATTATATGTAGGCGAAGATTTGACCAAGTAGTTTCTAAGTAGTAGTTTGCCCAGTGAATGTGCTCCACTGTTTCCCATTAATTACCTCGACTCTTGCGGCTCCTCGACTCTAATTTACTCTGCCATTGTCTCATGATGATCCAAATGTTCTGCATTTCTTATTTTATACAAGTTTTTAAATATTTTTCTCTCTTACTTTATCTATCAACATGCACCAAATTGATGCATTTAGCTTAAAATTTGCCCCTAGAGGGTCCGATGTCCACCAACCAAAGTCTCACAAAATCCTGTGTGACACACTGATGTACATTTAAAAATACACCGTGTTTCTGCATCTGCCAGTTGGCCATTACAATAAGGGTAGGCATGATAATATGTTACTTCCATTATAAGAGAGACTTGATGTTCTCTGCAATTAGGTAGAAAAAAATGCATGCAAATATCGGTATTTACATTCACCAAAATCAGTTGGATAATATCTGCATATGAGGTATTGGCAAAGATCCAATCACATGCACCCCTGGACCAGATATATTTAGCCTGCTGACATCATTGAGCTGTTGAGCACTCGCATCACGTCTCCAACCAGATCACATATAGCACTGGAGCACTGATTTGTGAGCGTAGAGTGAACTTCAATTGCCTCTGATCTGGGGGCGATTTTCAAAAACTGTTATTGAGTGAGTGAATCAGGGCTACAGGGTCAGGGTCTTGAGTGTGAATATAGTGAAATACTGTTAAAAAAACAGTGTGTGCATGCTAGCTTGTGTGTAAAATAAAGCCAAGAGCATGAATTCATGTACTATTTAGAGGTATTTGTAGTTTGCTCAAATATGACTTTCTGCCTCTACTTCTTGGCATTTCAGAGGCAAATATTGTACTTTTTACATTTATCAAGTCACTTTGCAGTATACAATTTTTCTAAATAAAACGTAATCTGATTATAAAATATACAATATATTGTTCAGTGCACAAAATCTCATTTTATCAGGTCATTTTAGTTTGTAATTGAGTCCTACAACCTGCAATATCTGATTTTTTTGGCAACTTGGAAGCAGCAGAAACAAATTGTGAATACAACATTGGCCTATCATCTAAAATTTGCACAGTCAACCTGGCAAATACATGTCCAATATTGACAGCCTTTTAGCTCTGTTTTTGGTCTCTAACAACTCTCTTTGGCTTCTAAATACTCCACTAAGTTCAACAACCCTAACTGTTTACAGTGTATTGTCTAACAGTAAAGCTGTGGCTGGTAAACCAAAAATATGCGCTGAAAGATGCTAAAACGCTTCGTTAAGTTGAGGAGAGCTACACATTCAGGTGATATTTCTCTGTAGGTTCATCACCATAAACAGCATTGTCATTGTCAGTTTATGCATTGTTGTTACAAAAGTATCAAAAATTGATACTTTTGTACCAACCTTCTTTATTTGTTTTTGTTTCAAGCTATAGACTATAAACCCTCTTAGAACTTTTTATCTATATTTTATTAAAAGTAGGTTAAATCTGATTAAAAGCTGGTTGAACACCATCTTGTTGCACAGACATTTTCACTAGTTTAAAGTAAATGATGTTGTAGATGTTAAGATGTAATTAAATTCAGAAAAGTCTTCATGAAATTACTTTACATTTTTATATATGTATGCACAATAAACATAAAATAATTTTCAGTACTTGAAGCACATTTTTGCTGCCTTTATGTTTGTAAGGTTTTGAACACAGGATATTAACTTGTAATGGAGTAGGAATATGGAATAGTCACATCTGTAAAGCCGCACTGCAAGCTGTAAAAATTACTCTCATCCCACTAGAAGCACATCCCTGGGTAGCTTGCATATGAGGAATTGTTCTAGTGAATCAGGCAGTGATAGAGACAACAGCGTGCGTCAGGCTCAGTCTCTGGGCTATTAGACAGTACCAGAGCTCCAATCACACTGCATCAGCCCACTGGTTTGATTTGATCCAGGGAGGGGAGGAGGGGGCCGCGCTCTGTTGGGGAAACATGTCATGTCAGCTGCGGCAGCCAGTTAGCCGGCTAGCCGCTACGCAGCGCTGTCCAGAGGGAGCGAGAGTGGGAAAGATGGTCCGGTGGTGAATGTGTAATGTCGCGCCTTCTCCCTATTTGCTCTTTCTCTCTGCCTTTTTCTCTCTTTCTGTTTCACACACACACACACGTGTGGACTGAAGACTGATGACTACGGGCTGCGGCCTTGTCAAAGGGAGAGGAGGGGGGAGAGGCCAGGCAGATGGGAACCGCAGCCTGAGGTGGGTTGCTTCTCCTTGGGTGTGCTGGTTTGGAGGCTGTAGCCTCTAAACTGGAGCGGGACACAAATCACATGGATCTTTTTATATACAAAACACACCCAGGATGCACAACTCTCCCTCTGAGCATCTTTTGCATTGAAGTCCTTCCTTATTTGCACTGGTGCTGCTCACAAAACAACATTTCTTGAAATCCAGAAATCATCAATTTCCATTTTAGCATTGCAAAAAAATCCAATTTGTAATAATGGCTGTGTTTTGATTGCTGTTCATGTGTGAAAATAGATAATATCTTCCAATATAATCTAAGTATCATGTGTAAAATGGTTTTGTTCACCAAAATTGTTGTTTTTCTTTGTTTAAAAAAAAAAAAAAATCATCTTGTAAAAACGGCCAGTTTTTCCAAATAATATATTTTTTTATTTGGCATTAGCCTGACGTAAAATTAGCCATCATCTGTGTTGCATTATGGGAGGTATTAATCATCTATCAGCCTCCTGTTTCCTATCATCACCAAATAAATTCTACTAAAATAACTGCAGATATTTGGTTACCACAGCAGATAAAAAGAAAATAAATGATAGCAGACCTATAATAAAACGAAACCATTTCACATGGCTGCAACAGACTGGTTTTAGGGTTATACTGAAGGCAAAAGCAAAACCGTTGCTAACATCTGCTGCCACACCTCGGCTCACTGTGCTGATGTGACACTGTGACACTAAAGCCGATGGTAAGGGTTAAAAATAAAAACAAATCTGGAAGGGGGGAAATCTATTTTATAGTCTGTTTGTGAATTAGGTCAGAAAATACAGTGTAAGAGTGAGATGAAGAAAGGTCTGGCCTCGCTTCCAGGCAGTGGTATTTAAAGATTTTATTTTTACTACTGGGCTTTAATATAAGAATTTAGTAACTCCAAGTACTCGAGTTATGTTGCATCGTTTAAGCCACAATTTGTTCAACTTTTATTACAACGAGCTGCTCTTGGGTTTAGGTTTTTCTACATTTTTCATATCATTTTCCCAAATTAAGTAGGTAGCATTGAAGCTTTTAATTTTATTGTTGTTGCAGTGCTTCATTGTTGTCTCGATTTTTCTGTTTTATATCATAAGACTCCCAAAAAGGTTACAAAGCCATGCACATCCAAACACATTCAAGGTGCACTGTAGTTTTGGGAAGGACATTTTAAAAAGCAGAGAAAGATCTGCATCCTAAACAAAATAAATAAACAAACTCTCTAAAGGACAACACAATTTCATACCGTTCTACTTTGTTTATATTTGGCGGACCCTGCCACCTCTCTAGCTTCAAACAGTGTTCTGGGGACCTTATTTTCCTCTGAGAACAGCTTGTTTATTCAGTTGAGGAAAAATTACATATTTCTGAGTTTGTATTATCACCTCGTTAATATTATAAATATGAAAAATTCTGAGTTTGAATTTCTTCTCCAAAACTACATAGTGCCCCTTTAAATACTGCGTGCTGGACAGAAGTACGTGTGAAAAATGGAAAAATAGAAGAAGAAGAAGAAACATGTAACATGGTCAGCTTTGCAGGTACAATAGATATGTGCAAGTATAATTCACATGTACAGTATATTTTAACCACCTTAATGTACCATACCATGATGATGATAATTTGGCAACATTCCCTTACACTGCTGTTTTTGTTATCTTTTTTAAAGTGACGGGAGCTTGAATAAAAAAGTGTCGAGTCAGAGTCCCATTGCTGTTTTCCCCGCACTCCCTGAACATAATTGAAGCAACTTGCTCCAGCTGACGAGCCATCGCCTTCACACAGTATGAACCAAAGTCCCAAACGAGTGTCTGTCTCTTTTCCACTCTTTCCTCTTTTTTGGGCACTCAAAATTTTTGGAAATATTAATGTGGAGCTCTCCTTCCAGAGCGACTGGTATCAAAAAAGCTTCGCTGTGGGTATACGCACAGAGAAAAACTGAGTCAGTCTGTGTTTTTCTATTGTGACAAGCCGAAAAAATATAATACAAAGAACGTTTGTGTTTTCCCCCTAGGGTGAGAAAAGCTGACGAGTGGTGCACATTAGCATAAAAATAATGCAAAGTGTCATGCTCTGGCTTTCATTCCGAGTTACAGTAAGTTCTCCATCCATTAACCTTGCATTATGTTAGTCTGTAGCTTCTCTCCCTGAAGAATTCCTCAATAAAGAAAATCCATTTTCATGGTTCTTTAAAAAATGACCTGTTTTTAAATTCGTTTTTCTTTAAAGGTCTCATATTATGCTCATTTTTAGGTTCATGCTTTTTACCTAGGGTGTCTACTTGAAAATATCTACTTGCTCTAATGTTCAAAAAACACATTATTTTTCTCATATTGTCCCATTGCTGCGGCACCTCTATTCGCCCTATGTCTGAACGCTACCTTTCAGTGCCTGTCCCTTTAAGGCCTCCCTCCTAGTCTGCTGTGATTGGTCAGCTCTCACAGGCCCGAGCAAGCATCGCCCACCGTATTTCTGAATCAGCTCTGCTGGTGTTTGCGCAAACCATGGTCGTGCTGAGGGTGGTGACATCACTACATTGAGGAAGTTGAGTTCATTTAAAGGCACAGTCTCTGAATATGGACTGTGTGCAATTCTCTGTGGACTTTCTACAATATGGGACATTAAATCGAGAAGTTAGTCGATAACAATTGCAACAGTAAACAGTGAGGCTGATATTGACAGTTTGAGAAGCCAAGAGGGAGTGGCGGACCCTGCCACTCACCATCAAATCTAATATTTGGAGAGGAAATTACGAAATGTAAACACATTTAATAACTATTGCAGAAAAACAATGTCCATAAATAACATCAGCATTGGCTTTTGGTTTCATAAAAATATTAAAACTCATAACTTTAACAGAAAATAAAGACTGTTTGTGTTTCACCTGCTTACCAAAATATTGGCCTACCTAAATAATGGCCTGAGTATATTTGGGTGTTGGCTATGAACATTTCTCCGTGGATTGAGTGTCTGTACTATACAGTATTTATATATCTACTGTGTATCAGTGTATATACTGAATAAAACTTTATTTATTTTTTCAATTATAAGCCTGAATGAAAGACACTTGTGTCAGACTTCCCTTCTCACATAATATCATCAGAGATACACTTAAGGTTAATTCTCATTCAGAAATGTTGCCACTATGCCTGCACACACCTAAGAAAGTAGTCATGTCTTACTTTGATGCCCGTGATCATTTTCACAAAAACAGATTGCTGCCATTCCCTTTTTTCTCTCCAAATGATGGATGTTAATGCAGCCTAAGATGAATAAGTGGTCCTCTGGATGTATGTGTGTGTATGCAGGAGTAATTCCATATGCATACAGTGACTGTAAATATTTAATATCCCAGATGATATAGCTCATACAGATGCCGTAATGCATCCGGGCGAGCCGTTATGCTCTCTCTTAATGAAGCTGCATCATCCACATATCCCCCCCTCTGCCCGGAACCCGTAGCACTCTGCCTTCATAAATCTACAGGCGCGAGGTGATGAAGTAGACCCAGGTGTTCCAAGGTTCTGAGTTGATGATAACGTCAGAGGTTATTGATGCCCCATTGTTGTGCATCTTGCTCTCTGTGTTTTATTATAATTAATTCGGCTCAAATGTGAAAGAGGCCGGTAAAGTTCCTCTTGAGAAGTGCATGATAAGCATATGTGAATGTGATGAAGAGCAGTCACATTAAAAATGCTACCTGCATTTACCTGAAGCTCTCAGCCGCTCGCCTGCTCTTTTCATGCTCTGCTTTTTATTCTGAAGCAGAAAGTCGTGTTACCTAAGCAACTGTGAGTCACCGGTGATTTTGTTCTGGAGGGTGGAAAAAAAATCATTTATGTATCATTCTTGTTAGTTTCTATGCTGATTCAATGCCAAAGCATTCAGCTGAAGATCAGCTTTGCACTAAGTGTTTATGAAGAGGGATGCTGGCTCGGTAGATTGACTTCATGTGCTGTGTCTGGCTTTCAAATGAGCCGTCGGGCCTCTTGTGTTGAAGTATTACGGAGCTCTTCATAGAGCGGGATTCTCAGCAAGGCCAGCACACCAATCACTTGGTAAGCCCATCAGAGTCATCCTAACATCTCGGCCCTATAAATCCTCGAGCACTAATTTGTCTCCTGCTCAGCTGTCACTCACTCCCGCCTTGTCTTTTAACACTCTCTCAGAACACAGACTCACGCGAAGCAAGACGTTACGTACGTGCTGGAATTGAGCTTACACATGAAAGTGCGAAGAAGAAATAAATCAACACGTGTGAAGTAAAGCCTCAGTCAAGGAGTCAACATGAGGGGGGACTAAATCTGTTTTCACAGCGTTATTTATTTATATTTTTAATATCAATATATATATATATTTTTTTTTTTTCACCCTTCCCCGCTCCAGATCCAGGCCACTACCCCAATAAAGGATCACCCTACTACACTTTGGAGGTGTGCAAAAAAGCCCAACGCCACATCTTTGCTCTCACTTTCTCAAAGTCCCTCCTTTGTTTCTCTACATCTTCATCCCTGACCCTGTCCTCGTCAGCAGCCGAGGAGGCCCATGGCAGCCTTTCAGCTCCGCAGCGTGCCTTCCTAAGCGGCTGCCGCCTGTCCTCCCCGTGTCCCACAAGTCCGCTCGCCGGCCCTGTCGTGGTTGATGGTCCGTGCCGTCGCCCTCTCCACCTCGCTGGTCTAATTAGAAGAGAAAAGTTCCTCCGCCGCGATCGCATGTCCAAGGGCCTATGTCTGTCCGGGCTACGGGCTATGAACAATTAATTGATAATTACTGCTTCTGCGGACTCCCTCAGGGTCGAAGCTGCGATTTGCAGCAGGGGGAGGGCATCGAGAGAGGCTGTAGATTGAAACATTGTGATTGCGTAGCAGTCTAATTGTCTATGTGGAAGATCCCTTTTGTTTTATCTTGGTGACCAGGAGCTTAGGTGCTTTTGCACCGCTTGTTAATACAACAGTGTGGACAGTACTATAATGTGATTTTCCTTGACTTTCCTTGCAGTGGAACTAGCTTTCCTGTGCCATGGTGGCTGTATTTTCTCACTGCCCAGTACTTTTTTTCTTGCCTACATAAAACACATCATTTGAGCAGCAAAGGATTTAAGACTAAGCTGTAAAAACAAAGAAATAATTAAAAATAAAATATTATTTTAAAAAACAACACTACAATAATATAGAAAAAGGAATAAAAATACTTCACAAATGAATGAATGAATTAACTTTTTTTTACTGTGTCTCACATACAGCTAGGCCCACTCCACACGGGCTTAAAAGACATCACTAATTCACAGTTTCACAATGCCACACACACATTTTCAAACAAAATATCAAGGAAATAAACATCAACAACAGGTTGGACAACATCAACTTCCACAACCAAAGATTTAGATCTTAATTTCTACAATAAAATGTATAAATCAAAGACAGAAAGTAAATAGACGATCTTCTCTTCTTTCACAGGCTTTTGAGACAAATTCAACACACACGAAAACTGCAAGGGCAAACTCTGCCGGCTCTGTTCTGTGCAGAGTCAGCGATTTTAGCTCCTTTAAAGCCCCAAATCCCTGTCTTGTTTATCACGTACAGTGTGTAACTGTGTTGTGTCATGTCAACGGACAACAAAGGGCTCCAAAGTCAACGCCACTTTGTATAATGGAGGTCAAAGATCGCTGCAGTGTGCAGACTCAAGTCATTCATAGCAGCTCAGTGATGCAGTGTTAGACTGTTGGCAGTTAATATGCAACATAGTATGTACCAGTGATTGACATGCCTGTTTCCATGATTAAGTGACCTTAAAGCAACATTATGTAACTTTTTTACCTCAAAATAACAGCTTTAAAATCATGTTGATGGTACAGTGTCTTATAACAGGGTGAATGGTGTCTCTGTCTCAGCCACTCCGCCCCTCTATCACTTGTTTCTGCACTATGTAGCTTCAGTGAGAGGGTAGGATCACTGCGTTACATACATGTTTACTTCAACATACAAGTTTTCATCACAGAACATTGTCATAAGTTATACGTTTTGTTTGTAGTTAGCACATTACGTCTGACTAGTTGTTACAGATCCGGGATTTGTATTTATGATGGTGGTGTTGCACTCAGAAACTGTGGGGGGCGCCAAATCGCAAAAATGGCCAGTTTCTACATAATGTTGCTTTAAATATCCTATACCTTATTGGCCAGAATAAGGCTGTAGAAGGCTAGTGTTACCTTGTGTATATTAAATGTCACTGTTTTTGTTTTGCTTTCCCTAACGGCTCTGGTTCCGTTGAAAACAACAGCATAGTGAAAAACTCAGAATGTTTAAGTCCAACAATTTATAAATAAAAATGTGTGAATGTTGAATGAAATCAGTCAATAAATAAATAAGTGTGTGGGAGTAAATAGGGGTAAAATGCAAAAGGGAAAATGATACAGAAATAAATTCAAAAATAAAAATCTACATAACAAATTAATAAATAAAGTGGAAAATAAATAGGGAGGTTAAATACAAGCAATTCATGTCACATTTTGTGAATTAATTAACGCCTACATTTATTTTTAATATACTTTCGGTGCATTTAATGAAATATCAATTTATCCAGCCATTTATGTATGTCTTTATTTGTGTTCGATATTGGCAGCTTTACTCCTCCATAATTCAGCTCACTCTTGGCAACAATCTTAAGACATGTTGAAATATTAGTTATCTGTGTATGACTAACCAAATACAGCAGGCATCTGTGACTGAAGAGTGACTGTTTTGCATCCTTTTGCTGTCGTGTTGAATAAAATGTGCTTCAAAATGTCCTTCTTCCTAAACTTCCTAAAAATCTACGTTGACATGGGAGATGTAAAGAGGTTGCTATGAAGCATGCGCCGTTATGTCACTTCATTCCTCAGGAAAAAAAATGAAATCACTTTGTCATCTACAAGCATTTCAGACATCAAGGACTCTTGATAATGCCGTACACACATATAAATACTTCCCCCCTCGGGGCAAACATCCAGACGCGATGTGTAAAAAGACAGCTTGTTCTTCAGTAATTCCCTGTATTTGTCTAAACGTCGGCCTTCGACGACGTCGGTGAAACATGTCCGCGCTTGGATTGCGTAGCGGCTTTTATTGCCAGCTCTTGATGGAAGCTCGTACGAGGTGGGCCAATCATCTCCAGAGTCCCCCGTGCCATTTGATTTCTGCTGCCAAGACGGGCTCACTCTTTCACTCGCAGCTCCCAACACACACGAGCCCATCTGGCACCGGGAGAGAAAGCGCTTTCCCTTTTTAACCCCCATTACTCACGAGGTGCTGATTCCATATGATGGGTGTCAGAGCCCTGCAGTGTACATCTCCACCACTCTCCGGCACCCACTTATCTTCCTTTCATCTCTTCCTTGTGATTACAGTTACTTTTTTTTTTTTAAGAGCCCCAGGAAATCAGATGGTCGGGGCTCCAGTATGGATGGTCAGATTTGTGGATGTATGGATGGATGTATGGATGGATGTATGGATGGATGGATGCAGGGGTTGCCTTGTGATGGACTGGCAACATGATATTACAGCTCTGCTGGGAGTCAAGGATCTGTGCTAGCTTTGACTGCCTGGGACGTGAGGGGAAAGGCAATAGGAGAAGGGAAAAGGGGAGGAGATCTGCACTAGTCACAGTGTCAGAACACAAGCAACAACACAATGAATGCAGTTAGCCGTTGCCTTGTGTCATGCTAGTGAGCTCACGTCGGCTAATTGTCTGCACACAAAAAAGCTGGACGTTGTTTTTTACACATTTTTCTACGTTGTTGCATCAAAAAATGAGGCTGCTGTACACATGTGGCCTTTACATGACTGGGAGTCGGTGTGTGTGTGTGTGTGTGTGTGTGTGTGTGTGTGTGTGTGACGCTGCAGCAGGAAGTAATTTGGTGGTCGTAGATGTAAATATAACATGGTGTGATTATTCTTTATCTTCCTCATTAAAGCAGCAGAGGAACAGCTGCACGAGTACACTGGGCAACTAAAGAAGGGAGGCACTCTATTGTGACTGAAATGATAAAATGCATAATTAGGTAGTCAATGTTGTGTTCCATCTCTCTCTCTCTCGCTCTCTCTCTCTCTTCCCCTCGCCTCGCCTCGCTCTGTCTTGAGCTGATAGGTGCAACTCCGTGTTTCCTCTCCATTTTCAGAAATGATGTTGTTCATTAATGCAATGCAATTTTCGGGGCAGGGCCCTCTCTCTTCCCTGCTGCCACATTTTGTCTTTGGTAATTTACCTTTATTGGCTGGCTTAGCAATTTCATCTGAACACGGGTTCATTTAATAATGCATGCGTCTTGTTGTTGTGTACCGTTCCAAACGGTCCCACCTGTAATTGCCATGCAGCTGGGTGCACTTGGCTGGATGGATGCACCGGCTGAATGCGGGGGACTCGGTGAGGGAGACAGGGGAACAAAGGGGGAGGAGGGGAACGATCTGTACGCATTGGCTTGATCTGAAGTTAGGCAGGGCAATATGTGTCAAATTAATTAATTACATTCTAATTTAAGCTACGTATATGCACACCTGCCACAGCTTTTGGTACTGCCATGTAGGGGTGGGCGATCTGATGGCCACTATCTACTTGTCAGGCAAACTGTAGAGATTGTGGTATTAAACGTCCTCTTTCTCCTGTTTCCAAACTTCACATAACCTCATTGACTAGCAGATCTGCTCTGCATGAATAAACTAGATGGCCATGCTGATCGGATGAAGTACCTCACAAAGCTCCACCTCGGGTGAAGTGAATGTACAGCTGCATCTACTAGAGGTAGACTGAAGGAACACTTGAAGCACAATGAAACATACTTACGGTTTGTGTTTGACGAGGCGCTTTCACTTGTTAGGAGAAGTGAAGCAACAGAAGGGCAACCATGTAAACATATAGCTAACTCTGTCTGTGCTGAAACAGATTATTAAACGGCGCTGATGTCGAAACATCTGGTTGTTGACAGTTCATAGCTGCATGGGGAAACCTGATTTTTTTTAACATGCGTAGCGATGATAGCTTTGCGGGTGGTGAAAAGACACAAGTGAAAAATGTTTCAACAATGATGTAGTTGGTACTTGTTTTGCATATTGAACATGTCAATACAAATTATGTAATTGTGTAGAGCAGCAGTTTACTAATTACCACATTATATCTCAAGTGCTAAACGACAATTAGCATTTTTTGGTCAGGGTCAGTAACTTCCTGGAGTCTTTATTGGATGTCTGAATAAATCTGCATATTGTTTTTTCTATAAGTCTGGCTTTGTGTTGTTCCTTTTGATTTTGATTTTTTTTTTACCTTTAGACAGACCCACACTAGCTGTTTCCCTTTATGCTTTATGCTAAGCTAACTGAGTCCTGCTGCCGCTACAGTACATATTTACCACACAGACGTGAGAGCGGTGTCAATCTTTCCACTCTTGGCAAAAAAAGCATATTAGCATATTTCCCAGTTCCTTAAATACAGATTTTGCATGATGTGTCTACTTCAGTTTACCCTGTGTCCTCATCTGTGCTGTGTGCTTGGATGTGCGTGTGTGTGTACTGTCCTGAAACACAACTGCAGTCACCCTCCACTCTCATCTAATTGTTCTGCAAAGCCCCGCGAGGAGTACTGTGGTCACAGTTGTCTTTGTCCTTGGGTTGGAGCACCACTGGCTCACCTTGCCAGTAATAAAAAGAAAAAAAAAAAAGAAAAAACACGCCAGGCCTTGTGTGCACATGCGTGGTTGTTAGCGTGTCCCTCGCTAGGAGGACAGACATCATTATCCCCACCCTTCACACCATCCTGTCCAGGGGAACCTTTTAATCTCCCTGAACAAAATCAGATGAATGAAGTAAAATGGAGCCCCTCCCCCCGCTCGAGGTGCATCATCCTCTGCTGTCGCATGGGGCCAATTTTTATAAGAGCCAGTTATGGGACATCACATGGCCAAAATAATATTAGTATGGTGGTGACAGGCATGTGAAGGCAAGATGAATCTGGGATAAAAATAAAGGCAAATGAATACAAATGGTGTCTCCTTCACCTAGAGGGGCAAATAAATCACATGTGGACTAATGTGCTTGCGCTCCCTCTCTCTCTTTGTCACTTTTTTGTGTTGCACTCTCCCGCTTGCTCTCCCCCTCTCTCTCTTTTTTCCGTCGCTTTTCATTCTCCAACTCACTTCATCTGATTAAGTTAGCTGCAAAGTGTCCTTCTGTATTAATAATCCGCTGAGAGAGGTGAGGGCGAAAGTGTTTACTGTATGTAGGTGTCAGGAATGTCAGTGCGAGAAATGCAGCAGACCTCGCTATCTCACTTATGTAAGTGGGATGCCAATTTGTGATTACGCTTTTAAGTGTGTTTGTTTCCTCTCTATTTCTGTACTTACGTGGTCAGCTGCTAACTAAAGAACAGGCACACGCAAATAAACCTTTCAAATCACCGCCTACTTTCAGTAGGCCTACTACTCTTAGTGTTTATCTTTGACATTTTAGGGGTAACACCAATTATTTATCTGATTAAATCCTTCAATATAGGCCCCTTCACAATAACATTAGTTGCAAACTGTGCTGTCCATCAGTATTTGTCAGCATTCACTTCAACAGTGCACTGCCCTACAAAGGTTTAGGAAAACATTGTTGTTTGGCTTAAAATAAGTACTTATGTAACTTCAATTGCAAATGTACCTGTGTTACGTTACTTTGCTTGTCCCTGACTTCACACAAGTTAAAATAATTCACTGTTGACTCATGGTTTCACACTGGACACTGACCTGATCCCTAAGCAGACATGTTGCTCTGACTTCCTCCTTTGCTGCCGTTGCGGAGATCGCCACAGCTAGCCTTAGCCTAAAGCTAAAATTAAAATTAAAAGGTACTTGCTGATTTTGCCCAGCTGTAAACAAAATTCACTGTCGTAAACCAACATCTCTGTATTTAAGTTAGTTATTTCACATAATTAAATAAGGCAGGGACTACATCCAAGCATGGTTGATAGGAAACAGAGCTAAACTCCTGCAAAAGATGACTAGCTTAGCAGAGTTAGCACTAATGGTAAGCTAACTGCCATCTCAGCTTTTGACCCAGTTAATGTGATTTGGTTTGGGTGCTAACTCACATATTGATTTATTATTGACTTCAATATACTATTAATGTTGGTGGTGGCAGACAGCTAGCAAAGCTGAAATACATTTAACAGTGTGGCAGTAAAGAATCAGAATTAATTATGTTTTCTTGAGAATAACTGTCTCAAATAGACACAGAAAGTGAATGATCAAATTGTGTTATTAGATTCTACGTTTCCCTCTAAAGGCAGAGTGCAGCATCTGTTTTTTTAGGTCTTATGTAGCTTTTTAAACAGCCTAAACTGGTCTCTTTCTGTTTAGAGAGCAGTATTTACAACACAACTTTACTCTGCAGGTTCACACTCTGGCACATGCTGGCCAGCTTCATGGTTCCCTTTTGGCGCTAGTAATCCATGCAGTAATCCACATGATTCCCCATGTCCATCTGCCTGCTTTTGAGTAATTCCAATCATTCCTAAACTCCATTTTGTTCTCCATCTTGATGATTGCGTGGATTAAAAATCTCCTGACACCACTTTGAACATGCAAACATGTAGCTATAAGCCAACATGTGCTATCTGAAGGGGAAACATAGGACAAAGACAGACTGAACACTGATAGGTAAAGGAGAGGCTACTGTATGAATGGACTTATAAGAAGGCAGAATGGGTATACTGTATGTGAGGGCATGTACATGTAATGGTAATTGTCCGGATTGACACAAGCTTAAGACTTTTAATGACTGGGAGAATGTGGGCTACAAGTGGTACTTGATTAGGCTAATGATTGGGCCTAGGGTAGGAAGTTGGAGTCTCATGGCCAAAACTGGGTCTCAGGACCTGTGGTTACCACATGGGATGATCATAGGTTTCTTTATGAGAGTGTTGTTAGATATGTGTCTTTGGGACCAGCAAATCCCATCACAACCACGATGCTGGATCAGTGGGCTTACAGTTCTGGCGACTGATTGGTTGGCGATCTGACAATTTTGGGTTGTGATCAATCTTGACAGCGTCCAAAAATCGAGTTCTCAGGCGAATTGTAGAGATCACGGTACTTGTTGTCCTCCAACTTCTGTTCCTGAGATTCACGTAACCTCTTTGACTAGCAGGTCAACGCGTGCACATGCCAGTAGCAGAGTGATGTAGCCAATTAGATGGCTATGCTGACTGGCTGAATTACTTCACATTGCTTAGGGCGATGTAATAAATGGGTTGGGTTACCATGAGTTATAGCTATAGTGGCATGGTGGATGAGGAGGTTGTGCCAAACAAAGACCTATGCAATTTTGTGTTTTAATAGTCCAAAATGGAGAAATTCATAGGATGCTTCTAGTCTGGCTTCGAGCGACAGGGCAATTTAAAATTGGGAACAAAAGAGCCCTATTTTGGACAAAATTTTCCATTTCTGTCCCAGCCCCAACTGTTAACCACATACATCTCATATTGACATGTTGGCTGGGTATACCACTGCTGCCTCACTGGCTGGCATATGCATCCAAATTGTAATGACTGAAAAATATATATCACATCAAAGGTTACAAGTTCCAGGCAAACTTTTTGAAACATTTCCTCTCTGAACAACATAAAAACGCTGCAACTGCCTCCCTTTTCCCTGCCTGAAAAATGGATAAACTGTGGTGTAATGGGACCAGGCTAGACTGATTTGAGGGTGCAGAGGGCACGTCCCGATTGATAGATGGAAGAGGAAAAGGTAAAGCCTCACATCAGGTGATTGTGTGTTGCATGCACACCCGCAGGCAAGCAAACCTTGCTCCCCCTCAAATCTCTCTGAGTCTAAACTGAGGCCAGAGGTTCGGTCTCATGGGGAACAACACTTTGTATGAGCACTTACTGTGGATATAGCACTTTAAAGGCCAGGACTGTTGAAATGTGTTGTGTACCAAAATGGGTTTTTGCCAAAGTTCTGTATATTCTCTGGTTTTGTAACGGACCACCGCTGTGAAACTAATTATAATGTTAAGGTGCACAGTAAAGCTACAGTTAGTCTTTGTAGAGTGATCCTGTGATGAGCAGAATTAGATGGTTTTGAAGTATTTAAACATCAGTATTTCATTGTCTATGAAATTGAGATGCTTCAGTATCAGAATGCACTTCATTATATCTCTTTGACAGTACTTTTCACAAGAGAGCACATATATTTAAATTACTTTCATATGGCTTTCACTGCAGCAATTGTATACGTAAATTGAAAGGCTTTGTGCTCGAGAATCACACTTTCTATTTTGTGGTATAAAACAACCTGCAAAAGAGCAGACATCCAAAATTGCAGGCCTCAGGACACAGAGTCCTGCTGGTTTTAATTCTAGCCATCATATCAGAGACTGTCTTACACCTGGGATGTCAGGTGAATTTAATTAACTATCATAGGCTAGAAAAATTAGCAGTACTCTGCATCCTGTAAGCCAAGAATGAAAGCCATAATTGCCATAAAGTGAACAGATTTCCCCTTGAAATTCTAGCTACCGCCTCTTCAGTGCAAACAATATACAGAGAAGCAGCCAATTTTCTCAGCAAGGCTTTGTAATTTTACCTGTTACTAAAAATGGTTTGGTAATGATTTATTGATGTCAACCATAAAAAATAAAGGTTAACAGAACAAATCATTGCGAGAAAATAAAATCCACAGTCGCTTTGCGAACAAGGCCAAAAGTGTTTTGTCTGCTGATAGTCGAGCAAAGAAACCAAGGTGACAATCCACTTCAAGCCATTGAAAGGTGTCCTCTTTCTGTATTTGTTCTTCAAATGACGCAAAAAGCAGCAGCAGCATGCCAATGGGCTCTTAAAAATCTCAATAGGTCTCCAGTGTGTATATGATGGGGAGGTGAATCACGCTCTGCAAATCAGCTTTCAACTGCAACAGCTCCAAGACAGCTTAGACAAAGTATTCACTGAGCCCTGTGCAATTAGAAAATGGATCAATAACTCTTGCATCTCCTCTTATCTATCCAAAATGGCCTCTCGATCCACAGCTTTAAGTAACATCACCTATAGAGACGGTTGAACCATGGAAACACACACATTCTTGTACTTCTATCCTTATGGAGACCCTGTGTTGACAACAATACAGCCACATTTATTCTAAATATAAAGAAATCCTGATTCTAACCTCAAACCAAAACCCAAGAATCAATTCTAATGTGAATCAAAAATTATGTTACCACACATCTTCACTGTAAATGATATGTTTCTGTGTACTGTGTGTTCATGTTATTTAGAGACACTTCTGCCACAGATATTTAATAGAAAAATGTATCCCTTTAAGGGAAACACAGCAATTTAAGCCTCAGATGACTATGCTTTGAGACTTTGTTGGATGTTAGCTTATTATGGTAATACCCTATTTACACTTGAAAACACAAGTGCTGATTAGAGCACCTCATTTACGGCTAAAAAATGCTGCTAATTGTCATTCAACATAATATGACTCACGTTTGTTGTGGTAAATCTTACAGGGATGAAGTTATTTCAGGTGAGAGCCAGCCCAAATAACATGACTCTGCAAAAATATTCAGTTTGAAGATCTGAAAATAAAAAATGTTCTCGCAAGAATGCAAGTACGACACAAACACAAACAAAGGCGTATCTGTAAACAGGTCTTATATAATTACGTGGAGTCCAGCTGTGTAGGATGGTGGTAATGAGTGAGCCAGTGGGCCCTACCCCCTCATCATTGGCACTAATTACATTCATTAATATTAACTAGCTCATTTGCATTGTGACAGAATGTATGCTATTTATGAGCTGCATGTCCATGGCGGAGAGGATAAGTGAGTGAAGTCACTAAAGCTATAAACAAAAGAAGTTTGCCCACGCCTGAAGTAAGAGAGTGAAATGCAGATGGTTGTGATTCCAGAGTAGAAGGTACAAAAACATAATTTGATTAAATTGTGTGTCCAATGAGCAACTGAGCTAAGCCACCAAGCTAAGAAGTTTGCTAACAGCTTGTTAGCCTGGAGCTTTTACCTCCCTGGCATTTCCAAGAGCTATTATTGTTGGTGTCACAGTTGCAAAGAGAAATGGATTCTTTATTTAGTCCATAATAGAGACACCAGAGCAGATAGAAATGATGCCAGGCTGCCAGCCTAACTCGATTGCCAGTCAGCTGTCATTTTTCCAGGAGATTTTGTATCCGGTGGCCAATAAAATTGCATTTTGACAGGGAGGTTTATAAAGAACCTATATAAACGGTGATGGTGTCATTATTATTTAGCCATTACACTGTGCAAACAGCATTTACTTTATATAGTATATGGTTAAACAAAAAATTGTCCATCTTCTCAGATATAAACAACATAAACTATTATGACCAACCTTGTTTTTGTGGCCCTGTACTGAATGAGGGCAACACCTACCTGTGATGTTTGTTATAGTCAGAGGTTGAAGAGACTCATGCCTCAACCAATGCAGTCTGCTACAGCAATGTTTTTCCTCCGTCCAGCATCAAAAGCAGACATTTTCTTTAAGGCAGGCTTTAGATCACACACACAGACTGCTTCCTGAAAAATGCACCTGTTGAATAATTAACACACACCTTTGTCTGGTTTAGTCAAGGTGAGTGTTTTGCTCAAGGGCACTCAATAGGGGAACACTTGCTGACATGGTGACAAGACCTCAAGTTAGCTGCTTTAAGTGAAGAATTGTATCTGTACTCACTGCTTTACCAAAAAGAAATCACAATAATATATTATTTAATATTTATGATATAAACATGCAACATAAGAAACTGTTGGATCCTTTATAATTGGTTAGTGTGACCAAATACAAATACAGTGCTGCAGCACTGGACAGTATGAGAAAACTGATGTGTTTTTTGAGCATTAAAGCATGTAAACATATTCTAGTAGGAACCCAAAATAAAATTATGAACCCGTCTCCTTTAATGTAAAGTGATAATGCTACATGTTATTAGCTGAAACACTGTGGTTTTTAAAATTGCTGTGATACAACATGCACATTCAATAACAATGCTATACTCTAAGTGGTTTGGCATTCAGTCCACCAGGAATTTAGTTCCCCTTTGTATGTGTGTGTGTGAGAGAGAGTGTGTGTGTTTTTGCAATATGCGCATGGGTGAACGTGGATGTGCATAAAAAATGTGATTCCTCCGGGAGATGAGATCATCTCCTGAGACAGGACAAAGTCAATATGGAAAGTTAGACAGAGTCTACAGGGAGCAGGCCACCAGAGGCTAGCCTTACACCAACAGATAAAGATAGAGAAGGGGAGAGAGAGGAGATTTTACTGTATATATAGGATGTGTGTGTGTAAGGCTAAGAGAGTGAAAATGCAAGGACATAAGAGGTTGAAAGCTGTTTAGTTTACTGTATATCCAGAGCTCTCACAGCTGTTAAACACACAGGAGCGGAAGTGATAAATTCTCTTTTTCCATTCAGTTGTCATGTATTTAATCAAGCATTTGAAGGAACTGACTTTATGGAAAGCTATCATTGCATTATGTGTGTACTGCTGTAAGCTACTTAGAACAAAGAGTTCCGGCTTTCTAATAGTGTTTGTGTAATCAATACCCTTTTAAATACTTCTACCACAATGTGGCCAACAGGAAATGTCAGTTATTTTACATGCATGTCTCATAAATTTGCTTTTTAAGTAAATGTAACATGCAGAAGATTTGATTCATGAATAGCACTTAGAAAAGCTACATTAGCAGTTTCACATTATTAGAGAATTACTGAAGGTAAAAGCATTGTTAAAAGGTGGTAGGCATATCATTTATTCATTCATCTCATGATTTACATGCACTTAAAGCCACCTCTTTGCAGCTCATTATGCGAAAAGCGAGAAACATTACTGTAACCTGGTTTGTGAGAGACTTTTTGTAGAGATTTGTTTTTAGTTTATGAATTTATTTATTGTCGTTTTGTATTAATTGTAATTCAATTTCACCCGAGTTAAAGTACCATTAAAATTCAAAATGTCTTTATATATGTAGTAAATCACAATTAATAAACAGTAATATCAAATATAACTTAAGGAGGTTGCATGTGATCTGCATACATTTTAACCAATAACATTTTACAACAATCCTCTGGGGTGTGTGTGCATATAAGGATAATTTGTAAGTCAGTGAGGAAGACAGTCAACCCTCCCACTCAACTGCTTGTGAGTCTTGGTACAGTGTGGGTGTCAGTGGGTTGTGCAGATGTGTTCCTAATTTTTTCAGGTAATTTTTGCTCTGCTACAATCACTCTGTGCTTTTGGACTTAAAAGCCTCTTGTTTGGGCGATTCACTGTGAGTGGCCCATTATCTCTGCCTCACCATGAGTCATCTACAATGCTAAAATAAAACATGTGTGCCCTCCTCTGCCTGGGCTTAGGTAGATTTTTTAAAAAGGGATCATTGGAATTGTTCTTTTCTTAAATGTATTTTTTTTCTTACATAAATCACAAAGACTTTGTTAGTTATCATTGTTTGAGCTAATTCCATGCTCTCTTAAATGCAACCCTGAACAAAATCATCAAAATGTGTTAAATTGTTTTTGATAGTTGAAACAGTCTTACAGGAGAACCATTTTTCTTCATATTGTCCACTGCTGCAGCTCCTCTATTCACCCACTGTGAGAACAACATGTTTTAGTGCCTTTCTCTTTAAGACCCCCCTCCTGAAAAGCCCAGTCTGCTCTCATTGGTCAGCTCTCACAGGCCTGAGCAGGCACCGCCCACTGTATTTTGGCATTAGGTTCGACTGCGTTTGTGCAACCTTGTGCATAGGCAACGTTTCAGAGGCAATGCTGTGTGAAATTCTTATTTATTTATGTGTTTATTTGACAGGGACGGTGCACATTACAGTATAAAAACAGTGACAGGACAACACATAATCTCTGTACAAAAATAGGCAACCTCAAGAACAACAACAACAGCAGCAGGATTTTAAAACATAATAAAATGACAACAATTACAACCAGAGTTCTCTGTGGACTTTCTTCAATTTGGGACCGTTATCAAGAAATTAGTCGAAAAATAATTGCAACAGTAAACAATTAGGATGATATTGACAATTTGAAAAGCCAAGAGGGAATGGCGGACCCCGCCACTTACCATGAAATCTAATATTTGGAGAGATAATTGCAAAATATAAATACACTGAAAGACTATTGCAGAAAAACACCGGCCATGATTAGTATCAAAATTGGGGTTTGGTTTCATAAAAATATCAACATCATTTCAACAGAAAACAGCCTGTTTGTTCACCTGCTTCCCAGAATATTCCCACGCTGAAGAATCCACTGGAATCACATTGTTTCGTCTCGCTATGATGAGAATTTCTGAGTATCTTTGGATGTTGGTAGTGTCTAACACTTGTTGCGTAGCGTTCACAGGTGAAGAGGCCCGAGAGTGTTTCTGCTTATCTTTGCTCGTCACTATCATGATCATGCACTGCTACTTGATCTCGGCCCGCGCGAGCTCTCACGCAGATAGCCAAGCAGATGCTCAGAGCAGAGTGGAGAGCGGAGTCTCGTTTATTTTTACAAAGCGAGGAAAGAGGGATTCGGCAGGAAGTGGAACTGGACAGGTTGTTTAACTCTCGGTGTACGTGTGGGTGGGTGCGAGTGAAATAGAGAATGAGAGGGAAAAGATGTCCACCGCAGGAATTGCGATAAAACTTGCACTGCCTTAGGAAAAAGAGGAAAAGAAAAGAGGGAGTGAGGAGGAAGACAGACCAAGCCTCCCTCATACCTACTTTCTCCCATGGTGCCTGGTTGTTGGGCTGCCTTTAAATTTGTCCAGGGACAAAGCGGTACAAGGTATAATCCACCTGCCAGTCCCGTTCAGCATCAGCAGCGGCCTGGCAGGAACATTCTGCCCCCCACTTAAACACAAAATACCATCAGTGCGGAACAGTAGAACCTATTCTCCTCTTCGCTCTTTCTCCTCCTCCTCCTCCTCCTCCTCCCTTCTCTGGATTACAAATGCACCACGGGAACGCAACGTGGGTGGTGTTGTAGAAAGACGGGAGAAAGGAAGAGACAAACTCGGAGAAGGCAAACAGACAGAACGATGCTTTAGAGGCAGAGCGTGTATTAGTGCGAGTGGAAAAGAGATGAGCAGGGAAAGGAGATAAGACGTGGGGGAAAGAAAAATGAGTGAGAAAACGGAGGCTGAGCGCTTTTTTTCCTCCCGCTCCCTCCTCACCCTGCTCGCTGGCGGGGAAGGCCCCAGGAGAGGGCCGAGATTGATCGGTTCATTTGGATTGGAAAAGTGGATCTCTCCCCCCCCAAAAAAAAACTTGTTTCCTTCCAAACCAAATGACAAATGAGCCCATCGATTTGTTGTTTACAATCTGGGGTGCGCATTGCCCACCCCCCTCAGCGTGCATGATGGACCTCATAATGGCCGGGTCTCCGAGGTTTACCATCACCGCTCACCGCCAAACTGACAGCTCTCCGGGCCGGGGTACGCCCACAACAGCACCGCATGTGCAACCCTGTTGTTATGTCAAGCACTCGGATGCTCTTACCTGCTCCAGGTAAAATGACAAACAAACTCGATTTTGATCGGAAGTAGACTTGTGCTCGGAGAAAAAATGGGCCTAGAGAGAAGAGGGGAAGTGGCACAAACACTTGTGTCCTGTAGGTAATAGTCCCTCTTCTCTTTCTCGGTTCTCACAAACCAAATAGACCTAGCTTGCACCCTGAAACTGTTTGCCATTTTTTTATCGAATACAAGGAGCAGTCAGGATCAAAACATCCTCAGTATCTGTCTATCTGTTGCCGCCGAACACGATATACTTCTCATTCGATGCAGACGGAGAATATGCTGTAAAGACGTCTGGCAATCGACAGGTAGGGAAGGGTAGACTTCCTGTAAAGAGCGTCGCAACAAACCTGAGGTTATTGTTTCACTGACCTTTGCTATTGATCCTTGCTGATCCTTGGAAATGTCAAGTTAAAAACTCCACCAGCCTCAGCCACACATGCAGCGCAGTGCCCACACACAAACAGAGCGAGGGAACAAGCAAGGGAATCTTTAACCTGATTTCATTGTGAAATGTAATTATAAGACAACATTATTGTGTGCCAAGCACATCTAATTATGATAGTTATTGGTGTGTTGCATGATGTCTGCAGATGTGAAATAATGCATAAGCCTCGTAATCATCACTCTATTCTTCCGTGTCTTCCATAACACTGTTCATTACCATCAATGGGCTTCTGCGAAGGAGATTACTTTATTGGCCGTTTTACATGAGACTGTGTGAAATGGTCTCAATTTGTATTCCTCCTACATGCACACACATACAACACTGCCACATGGGGCTCTCAATAGGGTATTACATGGAGTGTTGTACTTTTCCATATCAGGTTGAGTGCCAGGCTCAAAGGCACTGTGTAGGGGTGATGCAAATGAATGAATGTATTTCCATCCACTGATGTTTTGAGAATATTAGAAGCTGGTACTTTGTACACTTGGTAGCGCTTATTCTCCATTTGGGTACCATTGCCAATGCAGAAGAAGAAGTCTCAATTATATGACGTCATTAAAAGAGCATGAGCCAGATCTCAAAGGAATCATAATGTAATGGATTGAAATGTATTTTGAGGAAGGATACAGTCTGATTGGTCCACACCGATCTGATGCGTTTGTCTACCAGTTACACTTTCGAAAAACATTTTTGTTGAAACGCCAATTTTTCACCTCAGTCAAGTGAAAGAACTCGGTGTATTTCAACTTTCCGACGTTTGCATTCAGGCTTTATACGTGCAAATTCAAAATGTACATAAAAATAGGTGGATGGAAAACCACTTAAAGGGTGATTTCACTAATTTTACACATTAAAGTGTGTTTACAGGTCTTGGGGAGTACTACCGCATATGTGAAAAAAGTAAAGCATATTGTTGATCCAGAGGAAGCTGGATGTAATCTGATAAATAGCCTCCAGTGATGTAACTAAATGGTTAAGTAGCATTGTGGGCAATGTAGACTAGCATTGAACTCCCATAGCACTGTTGGACTCATTATGGACAAACACTGAATATGCTTTTTATTCCACCTATTCTTCTTTCTTCTCGAAACCCGGTGCCTACATTGTAAATGTTCATAGTAACTTTCTCATGTTTCTACTGCTATTCCAGCACCTGCAATACACAATATTTGGAAATGCACAGCTGCTTTGCATTCTTAGCTGCCTTCCACCACTACAGATATCCCCTGCTTATTTGTTGGAGACCCAACAACCAACATTCCTTTTGCCGTCTCTTCTCTGGGCTACCCGCAGCACAGAGACAACGACAGGGGCCATATGAGGTAAAAATGCATCAAAATTGGGAGCGGGGAAAGTTTCAGCGTTAATCTAAACTTGGCAGTTTGATATAGAAAAGAAAAAAAGATAGAATCAAGACAAGAGGCAGATTGGCCAGATTTTGATCTGTAACTCAGCACTTTTCTGGCGAGGAGCGAGGGTGCGAGTGGGGTGTAGGAATTGTGTAGGAGTGAGAGGTAGATTGCTTCCTGATGCGGCTGCCATACCACGTCTGGAGGAAATGACATCAGACATCAGCGGAGGGGTGGAGAACAGGCAGAGGACTGGAAGAGAAGGAAGGCAAAGGGGACGAGAGGAGGGAGGTGGAGGATGGATACAGAGCTCAGCCAAGCACTACTCTAAATACATAACTAATGTTCCTTGCGGTGCAACTAGAGTCCCGGCTCATTTATTGTCTCAATAAAGCTTGTCTGACGGCCGCTGCATCGGTTATCAGTCACAGAACCGTCTTAACTGGGTCAAGACCGCTGGGGTGGGGGTGGAGAGGAAGGGGAGGAGGGAGGGGAGGATCGGTTCAACCTCTCTCTCTCCACGCTCTCTCCCTCTCTCTGTCTTTGGAGTGGTGGTGGCACAGCTGGGGCCCCGTTATCGCTCACACTTAATGGAGAGAGGTCTTGGAAATTCAGAGTAGCAGGACAGATATATTTGGAGCATTTATCCTTTGAAATGCACACATGCGGCCGAGTGAAGGACACCTGGTGCATACTGGATGCACTTGCGTCGATACCCTCCGTTTGAGTCGCTGTGTTGTGCGATATTAACTCGTAACATTGCAGTGTGTTTAAACAAGGGTATTTTACATTCAGTGCGACACGTTAAGAGGCTGTTTAATTACATGGCAATGAAATGACACTCCGAACAAGTCCTCAGCAGATGCTCTTTCTCAGCTCCGAATTTCTGTGCACTCTTCAACTACAAGCGCCCTTTATTATATGCCATGGAAATGAATAACACAGACCGCTGTATTGACTGAGAACCTCTACAAGAGACGAGGGAGAAAATAAAAGCTCAGTTTGAAAGTAGGTAGAATAATGAAGCCTGAGAAGAAGTCATTATTACAGAAAAGAAAAGAGCGTTTTAAAGAACTGAATGAATCATCAGAAAAGGCGGCGTGCAGAGGAAAAATCAGAGGCAGTGTTAAGTAAACCAAATAGCAATAACTCCAGCGTGAGTGCAAGGAAAAATAACTTTTCTTAAACGCAGCTAGTTAAGGAAAATGAAAGGTAATTTGTTGTCCTTTTGCAAATACAAAACTGAGTGTTGCTGCGATCTGTAAAATGCCAGCACATGCATTCAGAAGACCATACAGCCCTAAGTAATGTGTAGTATTTCCAAAAAAGGAAACGTGGTGGAAGTGTGGTCTGAAATAAAAGAAATCAGAGTGCTAAAAAAAAAAAAGAAAGAAAATTGATGAGAAACAAACCAGTGGCGGACTCAGGATTTTTGAGGGCCAGGGGCGAAAGGAATAAAAGGGGCACCTCATGTATGTGAAGGGGGCACCAGCGCACAGGAAGTCCTGATATAGGCCTGTTTATTGTGAAAAGGGGGGACTTCACCACGTTCTGTCCACTGGAAGGTGGAACGATTCCACCAGTGGAACAAACAAAAAACAGATTATCTTTGCTCTTAAACTTCTTTATCACCTATCACCCTGAGCTTTTGTTCAGCCGTTCTCATGTTCCTCCTCATAACATTTGAATTCATTGCCCCTCCTGGTTATTTTTCCAAATCAAAGCTTAAGATTATTATGTGCGCGACACGTTGTGAGCCTCCTTTCTTTTCTTTTCCTTTCCTTTACTGCCTAGGTAATTATCTGAAGCGGGGGAAGTGTTTTGGCTCAAAACATCACATATTCCATTAGTATTTCATTGTGTTTTCTTGCTCTAATTATTAAATTATCATACACTGTGGCAGCAGAATAGTCAATGAGTTCTGGTGGCAACATAAAAAAAACCTGAAGGCAGAGAAGTTTAGAGAGCTAGTCTGTAGCTCGTCCCTGCAGCCAGAGTGAAAGTGACACCACAAGCTTCGGGCGGCGTGATATTAAATATTTTACGTTCCATTTATTGCGACGAGGTGACACTTTAAATGAGAAGAAGCTGCAGTGAGTGAGCAGTTTTGGTCTAGGGCTGATTTTCTGAAGATCTAGAGGTGATCAGACTTGGTGCTGGAAGGTATTCAGATCCTTTAAGTTGTAATCCTTCAGGGACTGTACAGACATTATTACACAGGAGGGGCTCGTTAAAGGGGGTTATGAATGTTTACTTTTTGATGAAAAGTCAGACCGCCCTCCGGTCAGTGGTGAAAGGTCTTTTAAATTTATTCTGATCCCAAATTAATATTTCAGCCTCCTCTTGTGTAATTAATTAAGAAGAAAACAAACAGGGATCAAATAGTTGGCTTAAGTCTGTGTTAAGAAGTCTTCTTAAGAAGTTCTCACATCTTCATTTCTTTATTCGAGGCCTCTTTAAGTTATTATTGGAAAACAACTTCTACGTTTTATGGAAGTATAGGGGAAGGGTTCCAAAAACTGAAATAATATTTAAAAAATATAAGATGAAAGTCTCTTGTCAACCTAATAACCAAGAATATCATGATACTATGTCTGCAGTTTTTCTGCAAAAGTCATTCAAATTATTTACATTCTTTAATAACCTCTCTAAGTAGTTTTAATTGTGATTGGCGGGGTCCGCCATTCCCAGGCTGTCTTCAGATTGCCTCCCTACACACAAGGGATTTACAGCAGTCGGTACATGAATGTAATCCAGTGTTGTTAATGTTAATTTTACATCATTGAAATCGGCCTTGTTCACTCCCCTCATGCCATAGCAGAGCTTATTAAGTTACTGCTAATGCAAACCAACCTTTCCAACACTCACAGCTTCACAAATAAAGTGCTGAAGCAGTTTTCTTTTACTCAATCTAAGTGTTACGTAAAGTCATTTCTTACATCATAAGCCACATTTTGGATTTTGTATCATCATTTTTTAAAAACGGAATCTGTTTTGTACGTCGGATGTTCGACAAATTAATTAAAGTAAACATAGAGAAGTGTGGCCGAGTGTGAGAGCGGCACCAAAGTAATATACTGAAATATAAGTACAAGTTCCCTAAACATTATAAATAAATACAGAGTTTGAGTAAATGTACTTAGTTACTTTCCAACTCAAACTTCTAACTCTGCCTTAAAAGACAACCTGTTTAATACTACCATTAACTCATATGCGTACACAGGCAATAGCCCATTAGCTCATTGCAGACACATCGCACAACGACGTGTACTGTATGTCAGCCGATGAATGACAAGAAATAGGACAGAACTGCCAAAGATGCGTTTTGAAACGGTGTCGCTGTTCTATAGTTTGTCCACCAGAATCGTAAAAAAGCCAAAATTTCAATGAAATGGTCTCTAAAGTTTATTTCCTGGTTGAAATCATTAAAATAAATGAATATAAGCGTATCAAAAATGTTTATTTATGTAATGGATTGTGCAGAAGTAATTTACATTATCAAAATATAATTTTCAATTACTTTTTAAACTCTTGAATATCAGTTCAGCCTTTAAATATGCTCTATTACTCGTTCTGTAACATATGCAAAAATAGGCTGCATAAACAGGGACACGCGCGCGCACACACACACGCACACACTCGCTGCCAAGTATTCACAAAAACCAAATGACCTGAAAATAATACACACTAACCAGATTGGAGGGAAACCGAACAGTCTTTTATAAGCTGCCTTACACATAACAGCAATGATTATGCTCTTATCTGCTTTGGGGACTGCAAGAGTTGAATTATCATTCATGCTGTATTGCTGTTTTGCTTAATTGGAATTTGTTTAGCGGGCTTTGTAAGGGAGCAAACAGGGAATAAACAGATTTATGGGGAGCTCTGCCAAGTAAAAGGTTATGCATAATTTAAGGCGGATTAGTTTGGATGTAGAGGTCAATAAGGCTAAATAGACAAGAATCATCAACATCCACGAAGGAGAAGCTGTGTCTTGAGGGTCTGGGCCTCCACCAGCTGTACAAACTCTTTATTAACAGGCGCCCAGGCGAGCTCACGTGCGTCCAGGAGCATGTGTTAGCTTACATTAGCACACTCACACACACACAACTTGCTCTTACATCAGTACACACATGAGCAGTTTAAAGAAGGCATACTACACGTGTGCAAACTAATTATATCTGTGTGTTTATTTTAGTTTGCAGCCTGAGGGCATTGTTCTACTTTAGTCTAAGTATGTCACTGTGTCATTTATCATCAACTTCAACGTAGTCACCTTCATTACCGTCGGCCACATCACGATCGCGACTGTCATCATAACCCATCATTACGGCTCGATGCTGTCCCGCTGCCGTGCCCGTCCATTTGTCACATTTCCACTTTGCGTTTGTTTACGACTTGTTCACTCGTCTGCTGATAATGACAGTGTAAGCAAACACTGTTTTTTTCTCTTAATATAAGTTGTCAGAAAGCAGTTCAGTCTTGGCACATCACGCAAGGCAGTGAGCCTCCAAGAGGTTGAGGTAGAGAAAGAGAACTGACGAGAGCAACGACATGGTGATGGGCTGAACTCTTTTAGTTTAGTTTTTAGTTTTAGCTTGATAACACGTCTCACAAATTCAATAAATGCCCTCGAACACAGACTTAAAGGTCCAATATGTAAGAATTTTAGTTGAAAACATTCAAAAAAAATCACCAAAATTATCAACAGACTGTGAAGAAATAACAGTTTTGGAATTATGACCTTTATGTATTGTGTTGCAGGGATATCTGCTGAGGTTAGCATGCAAACAAGTTAGCAAAGCAAAGCCCCTTCTGCTAGCAGTGTAAAAGCAATCCACTGGCGCCGTGAGCTCCCAGTTTTTGGCCCGCTAGATGAATGGCTAACCGAACTAACTATCTAACGGCAACTACTATTAGCAGCAGTTAGCAGTAACCCTGGTGATGTGCTGCCCCGTTTGTTTTGAGTATGAAAATTTCATCCAGATGCTCAGGGTTTGTTTCCAGGTGAAAACCAATGTGAAAACAATCTTTTCCTAAACCTAACCAATTAATTTATGTGCCATTTGACGTCAGGCACGTTGCTTTCTGGCATTAGCGTCACATACAGATACAAAAGGGTACACTGAGACACCAAGGGAAGGGACAAGGCACGGTAGGACAACCTTTGATGAGAGACTGTTGGTATAAAGGCCGGTAATGGCACACACCCTTTTTGTTTCACCAGCTAAAACTAAGAGTAGTAAAAATTAATTTATGATGTTGACCTTTGCCCTTTTGGATATAGTAGACGTGTGCAAAATGTTGTCATGATTATTGTATTGATTTTCGAGTAATGGCCAAAATTGAGTTGTGTTGTGAGGTCGCACTTACCTTGACCTTTGACCCTTGTCCTCCAAATTCTAATCAGTTCATCCGTGACTGCAAGTGGATGGTTTCGCCAAATGTAAAGAAATTCCCTCAAGCCGTCCTCGAGATATTGCGTTTACAAGCACGGAACAGACGGTCGGTCGGATAACCCAAAAACATAATGCCTCCGGTCACAGCCAGCGCCGGCACGGAGGCATGCAAAGTGGATTCAGTGTGAAGTTACTCTTTAAACTCTGAAATCCACGAGCCAGAAAACTTTATTCCATCTGCATGACTGTAAGTGATGTACTGTATACGTGCTTGACATTATGTGTGAGAAAAGTTGTCGGGCCGTTTCAATATGTATATGTGAATGTCTGTTGTGTAGGCGTGTATGCATATACTTGTGACAGACTATCGCACTGTGCACTTTGCTGCACATCACACGGAGCAAGTTAGCACTTTGCTGCTCGTGTAGTCGGGGCACTTTCTACGCTGCTTTCACATTACTGAAGGCGTTCTGTTACAACAGTTAATGTTTGCAGCTTGGTTCGTATTCTGTGTATTTCTGATCTTTTTTTTTATCAAATCCCAAAACAGATTGTGACCTTTTTTCTTCCAACCTATGGTTGACTCGTTTCCTTTAGTCAGTTAATCACAACTGGATTTACATGGTTAAAAAGATCAAATGTGATGCAAATGTTTTTCAGTGTGGGAGTTTTGAAAAGGTAAATTGTGTTCTCCAGATGCTTCCAGGTGTGTGTATGTCACTGCTGATGTACTGGTGTCTCTCTAGACGCTGGTGTAAAACGATCTCCTCCCACAGACTCCTGTTCGAGCCGACATTTCCTCCCCTGGCTCACAATGCCTCTGGGCTCTCCGCCTTTGAATGTCTGCTGGACGCACGTGCACGTGTGCCAGTGTACGTCCACAAATCCGGGGATGCTGTTGGCGTTCAGCTGAAGGAGGAAATGTCAGAGCACATCTGCGAATGAACGATATCAGCCGTACCTGGTGGCCTGTACACGCACACATGCACACGCGCCGGGGAAAACAAGCCCGGAGCAATGGCACGCCGCGCAACCTGCCAGTTATGCACCACAATGGCACCTAGCATGAATAGTATTCAGGAGAAGGAGGATGTAGCTGGAAGCGGCAACGTGGCAGCTGGACTTTAGGGCTTGGACAAAGGAAGACTGGCTGTGGCATGAGTCTCAGGTTTTAGTCATAAGTCAGAGTCCTAATCAATTTAACTTTATTTAAACTAGGACAGTAGGAAAATATGTAAAATAGGACAAAACACAGATGAGAATAGAGAATACTTTCTTACAAATTAACTTTTAAAGACTCAAATTTAGGTATTTACATTTCCTTATGTAAAAATTTGTCTTTGTTTCATTCTTAAGATGAAGCAGTGGTGGAAAAATCTTGTTAGGTTGCATCATTGGATGATTTTTAAAGGAACAGTTCAACATCATCAGTATGATTGAGGATTGGTCGTTTTTTCTTTAAAAGTTAGATTGGTCGTTTTTTTTTTTTGAGAGTTAGATGAAGAAATTGATTCACACGTCTGTGACTTGAGTAGGGAGCAAAAGACAGGACCATTAGCCTAGCTTAGCGCAAGTGGCAACACTCATGGTTAGATCATGAAGCCCTAAAGCCCCTTAAGGACTATAAACTGGAGTCAACTTGAGGCTGACTCCAAACTGAGTCAATCCCCTAAGAGCCCCATATTAAAATGGCCACCATTTATTTATTTATTTTTTATTTTATTTTTATTTAACTGACTTGTTAAACTATACAAAGACTAAAAGCTATGCATAATTAAGGGCATGTGTGCTAGCTAGTCGCTAGCTGTATTGCTAGCCTGCTGTTTATTATTTAAGTATGAATTCGACCAGGTGGCCAATTCTTACATATTGCACAGGAAGAAACAGCTTGCCTGGCTCCGTCCAAAGTTATTAAAATGCAGCTACCAGAGCCTCTATTGCTAATCTTGTTTGTTTAGTCTGAATCTTAAAGGTAGCCAGGCAACCAGATTCTGGCTAAGAAATAGTCATGCACATATCCCCCCAAGAGCTCCCTAATTAACCTATTAATTAGTGAGCTTTAGAGGTGCTGGTTGGCAGAGTTTGTTACCTTTGGAAAGAGCCAGGATAGCGGTTTCCCTTGTTTCCAGTCCTCACGCTAAGCTAGGCAAAAGGTCTCCTGTCTGTGGGTCCAGACGTGAGAGGGGGACCGGTCTTCTCATCCGTCAGCAAGAAAGTGAACTATTCCTCTGATGAGCTTTTTGATCCAGCGCCAGCATCAGGAGCAATGGCCACGCACTGGAACATTTATCTTGTTGGAATGGAGCAAACTTATGCCAAATTTTAATATTTTTTATTTAGCAGAAGGCAGTTTTTTTTCCCTTTCTTTTTTTTGGCAGAATGAAGGCAAAAAAAGGAGAAAGAGCGAAAAAGAAAAAGAAAAAAAAGGACGGACAGAGAGCATAATCTGTTAACTTTAATTTGGAAATTGAGAAGTTTAATTGCAGCCCTGTCTATTACCAGTTGTAAAGCACTAGTCTCTTTTCTCTTTAAAGATGTTCATTTAGCACATCAAACGACTGAGAAGAAGCATTTATCTGTGTTTTTGGAGAATTTGAGCAATTATTAAGCTCTACTTCCTCCTTCTTTATTTTTCAAAATGAAAAAACGTGTTTCATGTTTGTAATATCAACATTTTTCAAATAGCACAAGCGCACAAAAAGAGGCATGTAACACGTGTTCTCACGCGGTCATTAGCATAGATGTCACATTCGTGGTGGTAAAAGCTTATTAGGTGACTCTCACAAAAAAAACGGAGACGCCCACACAGGCATACATGCATGCACACAGACGCAGGGCTGAGGTCTGGAAATGTCAGTCTGCATGCTATCTCATTATTTCTGCCTCTTGAAGTTTCATGAGTGCTGAGGAGCTATTTGGGACACAAATTCACTTCCCCCCCAAAAAAAAGGGAAAAAAAGAAGAAAAAAAAAACCTCAGGCTTTTTTAAAAAGGGGCTTGACAGCTTTTAGTGTGCAGATACTCATCAAGGCCGCCAAACGGGTGGAATAATCTTATGAAAATCAGGCAAGGCACTAGACTGGAAAGGAACAAGCATGGGGAAGGAAAAAGAGGTGATGGGAGGAAAAACAGAAGAGAAGGAGAGTAGAAATAGAGGGCAGGCGGACATAAAAGTGCAGAGGGAGAAAAAAGTGGTCGCGAGGAAGCGAGGGTGGAGGGGCGGGTTGGTGGGGGCGAGACAAGGGGAAATTAGCTGAGAGGAGATGAGCTGCGGAGGAAAAAGGGGGATAGAGAGCTGGTGGCTAATTACAAAGCGCAGGGATTTATTTCTTTGCATTGGGTTTTTCTCTCACATTCCGCTGAGCCTCATCCTAATTCCTGCTCGGCTCGATGCAGGTTTAGGGAACGTCTGCCTACCACGGCAGGTCAGATAGTACAGTTAATTATCCAGATAGTAGATCCACTGTAAAAGGAGACATGGGAGGGGATTTCCATGATGAAAGCAAATCCTGAAGTCTTAATGGCACTCAGTTGGGCTTTTTTCAAGCCGTCTTTTTGTTTGACTTTGTTGCCTGACATGTCGGCGCGGAGATTATTCTGCATGTCTGTGTGTGTGTGTCCCTCTCTGTATGTGCAGGGTAAACGCTGGATGTACTTCAATGGGTGTGGGTCCTCATTCCCAACGATTTAAATTAAGTGCAGTGCAGAGGAATCTTTAATTGCCAGATCACTAACAGTAAAAGCAGGCGCTAAAGGAGAGGGCAAGAAGGCTTTTCTGCGTGCCCACGTGCTGCAGGGGCATCTGCACAGTTGGAGTAAGAGGAACTACACAGGGAGAAAAATCTTGACAGATTCATAGAACTCCTTTTGTGAAATGAAGACACAGTGAATTTGTTTAAAAGGCTATTTGACTCGCCATTACCGGAGATGGGGAAGCCTGAGCAGCACGCCGATGCATTAGAGAGGCGAAGGTGAGCAGAAGTGGCAGCGAATTGACAAAGAGCAGAAAGAAAATGCATATGAATGCCTGCGTGTATGAGGTTTGTGTGTGTGCGTGTGTGTGCGTGTGTGTGCGTGTGTGTGTGTGACTTTGAGAGAGCTCCATTTTTGCAACCAGCTCATTGCAGTGAATCAGGAGTGATGTTGATTCGCCTCTGTCAGACAGCAGTTCAGTCCTCGCACAGAAACACACAGGCATCCAGAGTGCCGTGCACCACCATACTAGCTATTGTGGGTGTGTGACACAAAACACAACCCTGCGAGGATCCTGCACATGACTGACTGAAACAAATATGAGGAATAATCACATCAGGTCTTTTTAGCTGATTGCACTTGAAAACGTGAGTTCCTCTGCATGTGCCGGTACTTTTGTATGAGCACGAGGGCATCGAAGAACGCTGCCTTTTAGTAGTCATCGACTACTCCCAAAAAGTAGCTGATTACTAGCAGAGATATGTTTTTTTTCACCCAGTAACAGTGACTCATGCTTTTTAAAAGCATTTCAGCAGTGGCGACTCAGGATGTTTGAGTCCACCAGTTTGCATTGTGAAGATATGTGGAAACATGTTTAAGAGGCTGTTTGCAAATGAGCAGTGATCTGGTTGGACTAAAGCTTAGCTTGAGATACTATTTGACTGCAGTAACAATGCAACTGCTTTCTTGAGTAGCAAGTTTTATTTATGAGGTATTGTTTTCACCCATGTCCATTGGTTGGTTTGTGTGTTTGCTGGTGTCTTGGTTGGTCAGCCGGATTACTAAAAGACTACTTAAAGGAACTTGAATGGAGGATAGATATCAGCCCAGAATAGACATCATTCATTTTTGATCTGGATGTAGCATTCTTTTCTCACTCTTTTAACATTGTCAGACGTTTTTTTACATTTTTTGTTACTTTCTCATAAAATAATGCATGGATCTTGATGAAAGAAATCAGTGGTATTTAGGTGGCAGGTATCTATCCGACCTTGGCGGAGGTATGAGTCTTTAGAAGGCCATCTCAGGAGCTTTGGATAGCCTACTATAATGCATTATGATGTTAGTTGTTACTACACCGCCACAAATCACAGATGAACGATTAGGCTATAACAATGCACAGTGTCAACGTGTGGTTTTGATGGTCGACTAGTCGGTTCTTCTGTGGAACGGGCGATTAAAAACCGCCTGGACAGGTGTGTCTCTTCAGTGTCTCCACAGAACCAAAAGAATAATATAAAACACGACCCGTCCCAGCCGCAGTTTGTTCAACTTGCCGCTGTCTGGCAAAAGATACAGAAGTATCCGTTGCCGTACCGCCAGACTGCAGAACAGATTCTTTCTTCAGGCTGTGAGACTCCTGAACTTATCCACAACACTCCACCAAATCTGTGTTGTAGAATGACGTATGAATGAATCTTGAATCTTTAACCTTGAAACCCCCTAACATGCACGTTTTCATTCACATAAATGTCTTAAAATTAGAGTTGTTCCGATTCCGATGCCAGTATCGGAAATGCCTCCGATACTCCCGAAAATGCCGGCATCGGTATCGGCGAGTACTGGAGTCCAGGCACCGATCCGATACCACGGAATTTATTAGCCTAGCTCCGTTAGCTCCGAGATTCTACCGGATACTGTCCGCTGCGTTATGGCTCTGGTACGGTTTGGCTCCGTTGTCCTCGTCCGGCAACCCCCACCAGCTGTGTTTTGAGTCCGCCACAGCGCAGCTCCGCCGATCAGCTGGAGTTACGAAACCGAGGAATTCCCGCGATGATTACATAATCACACACGACCGCAATTATATGTATGTGTTATAACTGAAGGATTAGAAGAAGAGCGCGTATTTGTCTCTTATTTGAGGTTTTTTTGCTTGTATCAACACGGAGTGTTTTATTTTGAAAATTAACCGGGTGTCATGTTATTATTTCGTGTCTGACTTCCTGTCTGCTCTGTGCTGAATTCGGCTTTATACTATTCTTTTTAAAAATAAATGGCTTTCATTTGCTGTATTCATTCATGTTTTACAAAGGGTTTAACCTGAGCCAGGCCTTACCACAATGATAATCATATCACAGTCATGCAGGCGTAGTATGATATATATACATTTTTATAACACACTGGTATCGGTATCGGTACTCGTATCGGCCGATACCCACAGCATAAGTATCGGAATCGGTATCGGAAGGGAAAAAATGGTATCAGAACTTCTCTACTTAAAATGTGTTGAAAATGTTGCATTTTTTTAAAATAAAGGTGCAGTCCAACCATATCTGGGGTCCAACATCAGCAGCCCTTGACACAGTGCTGATTCTGCTACCTGTCCTGGTCATATCTGATGTGTACAGTTTGTAATTATCTTAACCCATCCTTTTATCTGAGGATCACCTCCTGAACACTGCTGCACTGCATTTATTACTCCAGATCTGATCTGTCTTTAGGTCCACTTTCTGTCTTTCTTGTCTGCTTTCTAACTATCTTCCTGCCTTCCTTTTTCCCTTGTGCGCTTTCTCCCTCTCACACACACACACGGACACACACAAGCCCATCTTTCTCCTGCCATTGCAGGCTTGGCATGGCATTAGACAGAATTTATTAGGCCAAGATGCTGGCTGTTGACATGAGTGTGATCTACCATTTGGTGGGAAGATAAGTGTCCCATGGAGGGTGTAATAATGTTCTCTCCCTCTCTACTCCTTATCTCCTGCTGATGAAACCACGGCCGATTCCTTCCCTTGCACATAGCATCAAACCGTGTGTGTGTTTATTCCTGCCTGTGCTCACTGGTGTGTTGATGCCCGGCTGCCTGTGTGGGTGTGTGGACGCGTTTAAGGGATGTTTTTATTTAATATCACCCTCAAATCTTATACTTTCAACATAAGCCGCTGCCCTCACACCAGCACCGCAGTGATATGGTCCAGTGGTAACGGATAGTGTCACTATTGCCCAAGATGTTGCTGGGAGATGAGTTTAGTTAGTGACGTGAATCCAAAAGTGAGAGATTGGGGCTGCATCTCAACTTGTCTTTACGGTTTCTGATTGCTCATATGAGTAATCACAGTTATTGGACCGGTCGCCTGTTGGCAATAAAAACCCACCATGCTTTTCAATAAATGGTTCTGTAAAATTGTGGTGTCAGCGCTGGGTGTTGAGTTTCCAATTACTTTATCTGGCTATAAAGTCCAAAGCAAAACAAACAAATGTATCATTGATATGAGAAGAAATCTTGGGAATCGAGTAGCTGACTTGGTAGAGATGCTGTAATCTTGCAACTAATGGTAGCCGCACTATCTGGTGAAGCTAATAACTTGTTTTCACACTGTTATGAGTCCCAATGCTTAAGTTTTGGGCTGTTGAACAAAATTGGATCTGCGCTTGAGTAAAGAAGTACCACAGCTGAAGATTGTAGGAGACATGCTCATTTTCATAATTGTATTTTGGGTTACTACTAGAATAGGTTTACATGGTTTAATGCTCAAAAAAACACACCGTTTTTTTCTACTGTCCAGTTTCCCCTTTGTCTGAAATGCTCTGTTTTAGCTCCCATCTCTTTACCGAATACCCAGTCTCCTCTGATTGGTCAGCTCACACATGCCTGAGCCAGCACTGCTAAAATCAACAGAGCAGCTGTGCAAAATCAGTTCTTACCTGCCAAACTAGCGATGCATAAATGCAAATGTGTGACATGGTGACGTAGTGTGATGTCACAAAATCTCAGAATTAAACTACTGATGAGGCATTTCAGGAGCAGTGTTTTCTGTAGGAGAGAGGAGCTTCTGTTGGTGAGGACTTTGACCTTTTTAACTTGCAAGATCTTTTACATGCACAAGAACACATAAGAAACACTGAAGGAAAGGAAAAAAAGGAAAAATGGTAATAGTTCTCTTTTAAAGCCGCACTATTAAAGATATGGATAAATAATCAGCTTTTGTTTTCTCTTGCACAGTTAGCTTTTTTATAGCTATATTTAGCAATGTATTGTAGCCATAATTTGGTCACAATATCAGCTTTGGGGAGATACTGAGCCCGCAGACGGATGTCAAAGAAGTGGATTGTGCTGCAGAGGTAGTTTGAGAAGTTTGATTTTGATACTTTCATTCCACTGTGAAAGTGGGTCACTTTGAATCCTCTGTAACTGCTGTAAATCTGAGCTAACTACAGCTGACATCCACCAACTTTTCAGAGCCACCTTTCAAGTCTACCGATGGCGAGCATTTGATACCTAAAATATGAGGTGTTCCTTTTAAAATCATTAAAATTAAGTGTTGTGTCAAGCGTGGATGCTAATTATGGCTTTAATTACAAATCACAGGAGAAGAGGGATCACAGGAACCTGAACTCCTCTTCTTGGGAGGAGTGTAATAAGCTGTAAATACAGCATTGATAAATGTTGGCTATGGCTAACAACATATATGTTATGGACAATTAATCAAAATATAATCAAAAAGTGCCAAACTGCAAGAAGCTGCAAGATTTTGATAAAAGTAAAATGTGTGACAAAACAGCATCACGATGAAGTACTATAGTGCTGCAGAGATGCATTGGCCAACAATGTAAGAAAATATGTTTGACTGGTACAGACCCTAACAAATGTCACATTATCATGTTTTTTACATGAAAAGTTGCAGGGTAAAATAACCCGAAATCGCTAAAAGATGCTAATATTCAGAGGGAAACTGCAGAGTTGGACGATAATTAATTGATCCATTATTGATACAGTATAAAAAAATATTAAGGCAGCTTTATAGATGCAATATGTAAAAATGTTCCGCCTATCGAATTCATATTATAAACAAACAGAGGGCAGCACATCACAAGCGCTAACTGCTGCTAACTGTAGCTGCCGTTAGCCAGTTAGCTCGGCTAGCTCAGTAAGCCATTCATGTAGTGGTACGAACTGGGAGCTCGGAGCACCAGGGCAGCGCTGATCTTTACACTGCTAGAACAGGAGCTTTGGACTGGGACTGGCTGGGGCTTAATGGTTAGCATGCTAACTTTAGTAGATATACATAGACATAACTTCAAAACTGTTATTTCTTCACAGTCTGCTGATAATTTTAGTGAATTTTTGAATGTTTTCAACTCAAATTCTTTCATATATTTAAGTTGCAGTGATATAATTGTTATAACTTTAAAATTTAAGCAGCACAGGTCTTTATTAATTATCTCCCAAACCACATCGAGATTGTCCTGTTTGCAGTTACATTTTTCATCTTGCACTGTTCATCTGACACAACTGTGATTAACTCTCAGCTGTAATGGAATCAAAACATTACATTATGCTTGCTTTTTATCATGAGAATGTGAAGGAACAAGGAATAAATGCAGAAATGGTCCGATCAGTCGTGTTTGAGATACAGCAGATGGTTACTAAGTGAAATACTGAGAACGGAGCCATCACCGGTTGAGCTTTTCAGTCAAAAATAACATTTTTAACACACATGCAGAGAGGAGCACTTCATTCCCTCATTACTGTTATGTACTTGCAGCGCTATACATCTTCATCAGCTGAGGGTCACCTCACTGGATGGTAATTCAGAAGCGAAACAAAACCCGTTAGTGAATTGTATAAGTGACCTTGCTGACAACAGTCATTAGATAAATTCCACAGTAATGGATTAAATAAAAAAAGGACGGGAAAAAAATCTTGAGAACTCTGCCAGACCCCGGGCTATCAAATGGGACAAGTTTATTCCGTTCACCTCAGTAAATGGTGTGTTTCCAATATGTCCTCTAATTTTCTCTTCTACTCTCTTGCTTCCGTTGTGAATTTACAAAGCCTGCTTTACATCCTGTCCCCTACGTTACCACTGCTGAGGTACAGCCGGTTGTAGATGCAGATTCAGAGCGCTTTTTTGTCCTCCAGATTTACATAAAATGGAAATTCGTCTTTGGCGCTGGCATACTTCACACAGCACATCAGGACAAACGACACAAAAGACAATAATAAATAAATATGTGATAAAATGCTAAAAAAGATAAAATGGGTTATTTTAAAAGGAAAAGACGAGGGCTAGAGGAGTCAAAGCCTCAGAGTTCTTAAAAGCCACTTGTTGAGAATAGTCACAGTAACTGGAATAAAGGATTTCTTGAACTTGGGACTTAGAATGTGTGTGGCTTGAAGGAAGCATTTGGTATGCTAATTCACAATATGGGTGGGTTCACTGAGTGGATTGTCTTTTTTTGATTATACATTGGTGCTGCAGTTTGTCAGCAGACTTGTTATTTTGCTTGAAATTGATGTTTTCATACCATGAAATGATGAGATATGAGGACACTTAATCAATGATCTTTGGTCAAATTAGAATATTTCGACTTCAGATTTTTTAAATGTATTCATTGTTCTCTCAAAAGTGAGTTTGTTCCAGCTTACTAATGCCAGTTACCAGCTTTGTTCCCTGTCCTTCTTTGATGGCCATGTACTGTAGGTAGAACCGACTCCATCCACCCTCCTTTTGTCTTTTTGACACAGCTCCTTGTGTCCTTTGTGGTCTAAGTAGGGCTGGGTATCGAACTTTGATGGCATCGACCGTCTGCTTGTCTGCAACTGCTTGTTGTGCCAATATCTAATAGTGCTGGTGATTTGGTATCGGTTTGGGCACCGAAAATCGTTTATTGGTCGGGCTCTAGTTTCAAATGCCACACTTGAAGGACTTGGTGAAAATAATTGTTCATAAATGGATAATGATATCCCTATGGATATTAATGCTATTGCAATTGGTTGTAGATAAGAAACTGACTGAAATACTAAAAAAACTCAGATTCTGCTAGTTTCTCGCTCCTGCCCATCTTTTTCAGATTGCTGGTTTGGGAAAGTTACCAAGATTGTCAGACACTGCTTTCTCATTTGGATGTTAGAAAGGAGCTTGTTCATTTTTAAAGCATACTGAACCCCTTAGGGATGCAAACGTGATGAGAGTGTAAGAATCCAAAGGGCTGACATTGAAGCGCTTACCATTTCTGGGTGTCCAAAATGGAACATCCAGTGATCGGCAGGAAACCGCAGGGGACCGTGGTTATAGCAGCGGTATGTCTAGTTTGTGGCTGATCTACAAGATTTATATTTTTTTGCTGACAACACTTAATAGTTTTCAGATTTTCGGGCCATTTGAGATTGCATTGTTCCCCACATGTAACTTTGTCCCTGAAGGGAAAATATTCCAGTCACAGACGTTTTGGATGTTTGTGCAGCTAGCCTTGAGGCGCACTACAGTAGCGTCAAGTAATTCAACCTCAAGCAGCGTGTCAGCGAAAAGCACTCAACAATAATAATGCTTTACACTGGTGTCAATTTCGAGCTCACCATTTACTGTGCTGACACAGTCTTCATGGTGCTTTTTATTATTTAGCCATGTAGTGCTTGAGAAGGTATACATATTTCATGGATGGATTGATATATGGATATTGTTTACGGTGAGCAGATATTAGCATTAGGTACAGTGCTCACTTATGATCTACATGCAAGGTTATGACAGCTACTGAAGGTGCCCTTAGAGCAAATTTATAGATGTGAAACTGAGCAGAATTCCCTTATGTTTTATAAGAGACCGAGCATGCCATGAACACCGTGGCAAAAGAATATGATGTATGTATGCCCTATAAATCATTCCCGAATTCACTGTTATCCATTAAAGTTTGCTATTTTCCATCCATAAATGCATACGAATGTGAGCGTAAATGTATGTATCCGTCTTCCTTTATCTTGCTCATTTTCTGTAATGGTAAAGAACTTTATCTAGATATGTGTATCCTTTGTCTTCACCCTCTCTCCTTCTATCTAAGTTCATCTCTTTCTGTGTTTCTGATTTACATATTCAGGTGGACACGTGTTCCTTAGTTTGTTATTCTTCAATCCTTTTTGACGCAATTTGCGATTTGTGAAGATTGTGAGCCAACCCGAGACACAGGGCTGTGATTAAACACCTTATCTTCATCTTATTACTCCAAAAAGTGCCTCATTACACCACGTACGTAATGACCCTGAAATTCACACTTGTTTTTACCCCCAACAGCCATGATTTTCATTAACTCATGAAAATATTTTTTGTTTTCAAAATTAATGTTTGTTTACAAAGTAATCTCCACAGGGTGCCTTTAATGTCTTAGAAGTGGCAAGAAGAATGTTTTTGTATTTCGAGTTGTGCCTTCGTCCCGGCTGTTATTATATGACCTAGTGTTGATATGCTATTACAGAGACGATTTTAAAAGCCATAGGCTGAATGTAAATCTATGATCCTTTGACATCTGTTTCAAATGCTTATGGATGATTCATTCTGCCTCGTTGCGTCTTGCAGAAGCAGGTAACTGAATATATTATGACGGATTTTCTTTTGCTAGTCCTCTGCTGTTGCAATAGATGATATGGAAATTGTCACAGTTGTCTTCGTAGGGCTGTGAGATGGTGTGCAGCAGTATTCTTGTCTGACTAACCCACGTAGCCCTGTCAGATGAGCTTATCAAGTTCTGGCTTGCGAGTTTCCCCGGTTGCGACAGGTCTAGTGCCTAGTGTTTATCACTGGACGTTAAAGCCAACCCTCCTGTCAAAAATGTGTTGTTCCTCTTGTTCCTACAGTTGAATGTGTGAGCTTCACTATGCAGAATGATGTATGTGCAGCGTTTGACTCTAGAAGGCTGTTTTCACATTCATTGCTGAAAGTGTGAAGTTTCTCTGTGCTCATTGAAAAACATCATTTGAAGAGGCGGGCCTACGGGCATGATTTGTGACATCACAAAAAGTGGAATTTTTAATGAGGAGGAAGTATTTGGTGCAATTTGAAGGATTTTAATGTGTAACTATACTGTTATGCCTCCCCGTCTGTCCCATTCTTGTGATTGCAACATCTTCAGGGAGTTTCTTCAAACTTGGGACAAACATCCACTTAGACTCATAAATGAACTAATTAGATTTTGGTAGTCAAAGGTTAATGACAAGGTCAATGTGTTATTATGATATACTTATTAATAATTAGACGATAATTTATAAACTAATAATGTATGCACTTATCATGACATGTGTGTGATAGGATAAGATTATGATGTTCTTACATTTTATATTCAAAAGGTCAAAGGTCAACTTCACTATGAAATCTTAATTCTGCAGAAACATGTTTCTGGTCATTATTTCATATCACAGTTAATGAACAGAAGGGGAGATTGTGACCATATTTTACATTTGGTCAGAGTCTGAATGACACTAATCTTGGGTGCCCATGTTAATCTCAATCATAAACTCATATATTACATAAGTCTGGACAGACATGGATGTAAATTGCAACTGGAATGGTGCATGGAGACATACAACAGAGAGGCAGTAATACTAGTTTTACATATACTACATGTGTGGAGAGGATTTTTAAAACCTGGGAAGGGAAGGAGAACTACGCTTTCATCTTAAATATGATTCAAGTTGACATGAGCAAGGCAATAAACCACAATATAAGTTTTTACTAATGGTGCAAATACACTTAATCATGTAATCAGGTGGTCATAGGAAAACCACCAACACAGCGATACAAGATTGACTGTTGACTGTTTATGTTTATGTTTGATAAATAACAGAATGTCCGATGCATTGTAGAAAGCCCTTTCTCATATGTGTCCGAGCACAATACTTCTGATTTTTGTGGACAAAAACAAAAACTGCACAGATTATTTGATAGAAGACGCCTAACGAAATTAGTTTGAATTGAAAGATTGCATTGCAGCTGCAGCATCTCTTTCCTCGAACTGGAAAACTCACATTTATTGTCACTATATTTATCATTGTTATCATTGTGGCTCAGTCTTTAAGTGAAGCCTGTACAAGTGGGTGTAATATCCTCCAGCCTGGGGCTTTTCTGGGAAATGTAGAAGCTCACTAACTGAAGTCTGGAAGTGAAATACAGCCGAGCAGACTGAGAAAATGACAGAACTCAGAAAAGTACAAATTACGACATGTTGTTATGGCAAAGTATTTTGGAAGGCATAAATGTCAGACATTTTTTAAAACTTGTGGTAGGAGCTTACGCATATGGCTTACAAAATATTCCATCCTGTTTGAAATGTCGCAGGATGCAAGGAGGGCTGTAAACCTGCTAAATATCATTTGTGATGTTGGAATTTATTCACCTGACTGATCGCAGCTCGCTCCATCTCTCTCCATCTGTCTGGTTCCCTCCATCTTTCCCCCCATCTCTCACTGTCATCCCCTCCTCTCATATCTCTCAATTGTCTCTTTACTTCATTGCTCTTCATCTACCTGCATATCCCCCCTCTCTTCCAATCCATCCCTCTGCATCGCCCCATCTTTTCTACTCCATTTATATGTATTTTAGCTTTTTTTTTCAACTCTCCCCCTTTTCCATCATTTCCCATCGTGTTAAATCTTCGCCCATATCTGCATTCCTCCATCTGTCATCCCGCAACCCACTCTCTCTATTTTAATCGCTACATCTCTGCATCCACCTCTCTCCGTCATTTCTCTCCATCTGCTTATTCCCTCCTAATTTTCCTAACCTCTCTAATCGTCCCTTTTTTCTCTCTCTTCCTGTGTTCTCTGCAGCTGGTATTGTTCGGAAAAAGCAGTGGTGTGAGATGGTGCCGTGTTTGGAGGACGAAGGCTGTGACCTGTTAGTCAATAAATCTGGCTGGACTTGTACACAGCCCGGAGGCCGAGTCAAAACCACCACGGTAGGTTCAGGCTCCCTTTGAGCGCCCCGGGTTACACAATCCACTCACAAACCAGTAGGTGTGTGCAAAATTGTGTGCACTCACTGCACCAGTGGCACCGAGAACAACGGGACTCTGAGAGCTGGAATAAAGCATTTGCATAGAGAATCGATTGTGGGTTAAGCACACATTTTATTTAATTTCTGAGAAATTAAAATTAAACAATAATGATTAAACAGTTTTGCTCTCCTAACAATACAGTTTAAAACCCATTTTAATAAGCATAATCGTTATACACGGTTATAGAAAACAATTTCGAGCAGTGACTCACATAAAAAGCTCTGATATAAATAAATATACACAGTTTAATAGCCTATTTGAAAACAGTGCTACATCTTATTCTGTGACTTAACATTTTCATCCTCAATCTGCCCGGGCAACAAATCAATAATACTGTATATCGTTATCATGATATGAAACTATGTATCTTCTTAGATTCTGGACGTCATTACATCGTGATATGGTATAAGTGTTATCTTTTCCTGTTTTTTAAAGTCTGCATTACAGTGAAGTGATGTCATTTTCTGAACTTACAAGACTGTGTCAATTGTAATACTACCTTTACTCACTTCATAAAGTCATTATATCCACTTTACTGATGACTATTTATTTATCAACAATCTCATTGTGTTAATGTTTGTGAAACAAACATTTATTAACATTTATGAATTGCTTTTGAGGATATTTTAAAACATAGAGACATAAGTCATGAGCCGCACAACGATGTCAATTTATGCAAAAAGACCATCGTCTCCATGGTAATCAGACACTTTCCTCCAACCGGCTTGTTTAGTTGCATTATATCATCCTATTCGGTATATATATCCCGCTGACAGTAAAATATAATGATGTCTGCAAAATAACACAATTCTCCATGTATGTAACGTTAACGGACAGTATCACTCAAAAATACTTCCATTCTGCTGGGCGACAAAAGTGATATGCTTTCTACCATAAATCAGACTTTCCTTGATCTGGTCTAGACCAGTTTGGTGGCTGATAATGCTTGCAAAATGTAGATATTGCAGTGCTAACATCACTGAGTCCAGTTGCTGACTTTATGGCTCTTCTCTACTTGTGCACATTGTTATGAGAGCATGGATACCGTTCAGGTCAAGTTCACGACAATAGACCAATGCTTTTCAGTTCTCTTTGTGGAAATATAACAGTTAGTGCTTTATTATAACTCCAGTTCTGTAAGAGCATGTGGGTAACCATAGATATAACATATTTCTTATTATTATATTTCTTTTTTTCTTACAACATCTCCTTTTCAAGGTCATCTATACTGTAATCGGGAAAGCAGAGGAGCTGTAACTATGATTACAGCTGCCTGACAGGAGAACACAAACTACAGTACATTACAGACAGAGCTCCTGTCAATTTCAGGTCGGGCTCAGTACCTACTCTCTCATACTTGATCATAGTCGGACAGAAAAATGGGGGCCCGAGCCATGGTCTAATTATCAAACAAAATTTGAGCAAGTTATAGAGAAACATTCCAACGGTTTTTATCAGGAAATCAGGTAAATAGAGCAGATTGAACATTGCTAGCATTCATTGGGAATTATGTTTCTGGCCACCTGATGTAAAGTCCAATATTCACTCCTCTTTTGGCTCTGTTTTGGTCTCCACCAAGAGTAATGAGACTGAATCAAACCAGTAAAGTTCTGGGCCATTAAACCAAAATAATGAGCTGAAAGATGCTAAAATTCCAAGTCGTAAGATGGCTTGTCACTCAGAATGACACTTGTTAAAAATAGTGCAGCTTTAAACAACATACTCAGGAGAATCTTGTTGATAAAAAGATATTGAATGTAGCATCCATGCTACTTTAGCAGAAATGATGTGGTCCTGCTTCAGTAAACCACACTATGTTGAATCACATGGACTCACATGGCCATTCAAGTTCGTGATTGCAGCGTCTCCAACTGTTGCCACATTACGGTACATTGGGACCAGCTTGCACACCGTCAGCCGCGAGTACATTGATAACAGCAGAAACCCAGTTAAGCATTCACTCCGCAGTCCCTCCAAAATGTTTCTCTCCCGCCCTCCTCGTCTGCGGCTCATCTCCACAAACTGTACTCTGTTTGTTTACTTCCTCGTCGCCGGCAATTAGCTTGAATTAGGAACGCTCTTAATGTTAATGGTGGCAGCAGATGGGGAGCCACCGCTTGTATTCGCAGAGATGCCGCCCATTCATTCACGCGCCCGTCCTTCATACCCTCTCCAAGTATCCTCCTCTCCTCTCCAGCACCAACACACACCTTCCCACCACCTTCCTACACCATCCCACTGCTCCCCCCCTACACTTTACAAGAGACGTAAACACTGCTGCTCCACCGCCTGCATGCGCGGTCTATACTGTAGCAATTAAAGGGGTCTCAGTTGAGAAACATGTTACACAACACACACACACACACACACACACACACACACACAATACAGCTGCCCTATCTGTGAATGTCAATGGGCGAGTGGCGAGGACCGGTGGGGCATCATTAATGCATCTGTCATGATTTAGTCATCGGCTGACTAACTTGTTTACGCTTCCCGCTAAAAGACAAACACACATAAATAGCAGACACACACGCCGAATGTCGAGCTCAGATGATATGGTCGAGCAGACAGCTGCTTCCCCTTTGATCTCGCTATGCTGTGAGTCGTGTGTGTGTGTGAGTGTGTCATGAAGGCCTGACACCACCCCGATATACCTGGTTGTAAAGACAGTCGTTACATGTTCCACCTATAATGTAATTTGCTATCTGGGCAGGCAGACAGTCCACACACATAAAGCTGGAATCATTCATTATATTTTACAGGCATACGACCTAGTGTGTGTGTGTGTGTGTGTGTGTGTGCGTGTGTGGAGTATGCAAATGCGGTGGTCACGCCGTGTTCGAGGGCTAATAGACCTGATTCATGCGCATTCTCACGTGGATGTTAACATGCTCTCACTGATGTCCGTTGGTGTGTGTTCGCAACTGTTTGCATATTCATACTTATGAATATGTGTCCCTGCTTTGCGGCGGAGGGTGGCCCCTGTACGCTTTGGCCTACTTTTACATTTCATACCCCGCTTAGGATGTCAGTCAATGTACCTCTCATCGGCTTACGCTGACAATATGCGGGACGTGACAGGTATTCCTTGCTTGCTTCATTGGCTACTTTAAGCTTGGTGACAGCTAGTCAAATGGCTGGACAGCTATGTGCACTCATCTGTGTCAGTCCGTTCGTGTGTGTGTGTGTGTGTTTAAGCAGCTTTCTCTGTCAAGGATTCTAAAACCGGCACCAAGCAGGCTCGGGTCATTGTTTAATGTATGTGATAAACTGTCCTAATATGACCGCTCTGTCAAAGGAGACACATAAAGCTCATTTTCAGGTTCATAAACGCCCAGTCTGCTCTGATTGGTCAGCTCACACATGCCTGACCTAACATCGCTAACAATAACAGAGCAGCTGTGCTAAATAAATGTTTACATGCCGACTAGCAGCTAGGCAAAATAAATGCAAATGTGTGACATGGTGACATAGTGTGATGTCACAAAGTCACGAAATTTGAGGCGGGACTACTGACAAGGCGTTTCGAGAGGAAGAGAAAGATCTTCACTGACTGATTTTATTTTTTCATACCTAAACAAACTAAATAAATAAATACTATGACTGAATTAACTGAATAAACAAACTGACCTTAAAGGACAGCGCAATTTCATACTGTTTTACTTTGTTTATATGTGGCGGACCCTGCCACCTTTCCAGCTTCAAACAGTGTTCTGGGGACCTTATTTTCAGCTTGTTATTCAGTTGTGGAAAAAGTTTATATTCTGAGTTTGTATTAAAACCTCATTAATATTGTAAATCTTCAATTTCTGAGTTTGTATATCCTCTCAGGAACAACATACTGCCCTTTTAACTTTCAAGATGAGCAGACAGAAATAACAACACTACAGAAAAAGGAATAAAACAAAGAGCATAATAGGTCTCCTTTAAATCTCAGGCGAGCTGAGGGAAGTCGGGACCAGGCGTGTAACCTAAAATTGCCTAAAATGCATCAAAGGTTAAGGCCGAGTCTCCAAAGCGAAAAAAAATTACGTAAACCTCTTGTTATCTGCCTACCGCAGGGAGAATCAAAACAAACAATTTACTCCTCAGCCTCCCTCTGGTTAACTTTGAACAAATGGCCCCTTTCCCTGAGGCTTTTCAAGGTTAAACCCAAACTGCAGCCGCCCCAATATTGCCTAAGGATGAGCGTTGGCTGTGCACAGTCCAGTGAGCATGTCCGACCTGTCTGTCAGGTGTTTGTGCGAAAACATCAATGCAGACAAACAGACACATCCCTCGGGGCATTTGACTAAGCCAAGTCAATCTGACTCAGCCCCATAGCCGCATAAAGGGCTATTTTGGACAAATGTCAAGAGGCGGTTTGCGCGTCTTGGTCAAATGTTCGAGAGTTTGTGTTTTCTCTGTCAGACAGAAAGAGAGTGTTGCTCAGGATGACACCGCTGACCTCCTCTCTACCTCGAGTCGTCTCAGAAGGAGTCGCGAGGTGGATTAGATGTACGCTGCATGTTTTCCCTCAACCTACAGAATGTCACTCATCTCAGCGGCCACCATTCGATGCACTCCTGTTTAAAAATAACTTCCTCGCATACTTGTTTTCCCTCTGCTTGACTCCTTCCCAGTGGGTTTCTTTTTCCACTTGCACTATTATATTTTCACATTTTCTTCCCCCCCCCGTCCTCCCCTGTCCACCTCTCCATGCATTTATCTTAGTCTGACCCCCGCTTTGAGGAGTACATGTTGTTCCTGTCAATAAAAACACAATATGGATTTTTCTCTGGCCAGCTCCAGAAGAAACATATGAAGATTGATATGTACTTTGCTTATTGTTGACAGCGACGTTCTGAGCGAGGTTACTTTTATTAGCGGCGCACCACAGCCGCAGCCGAAAAGGACACATATCAAATAGAGGTGCACTTGTGAAGCTCTAGCACATAATTTATTTCAGGATCAGAAGCCTCGCTGATACAGGGACAAGTTTCTCCTCTAAAGCGTTGACCCGACAGAAAATGAAATCCTTCAGATGGACCACATCTAGCTCTGAGACTGTAAATGAGCTCCTTCGGTTCACTTAAGTGTATTAATGAAACAATAAAATGCACATGGACACTCTGCTGCAAGTCCATGAGTAATTATTTTATTTGGTTTCTTTTTTTATCCGACTACATAAAACCAGATGTCTGCCAAAACGCATACCAATGAGGACATAAAAATGATAAAACATCACTTACAGAGATACGGGCCTGTAAGATCTGTCAAAACAGGCCTGATGTAACCAAATGTCCAAGTGTTCTGGCAATTTAACGTTCAATGAAGTCTGACCCTGAACAGCAATTGTCCAGATGCACGCAGCTTGGCGATAGCATAGCTTAGCAACACAGCCTTGAGCACCAAATGACATCACCAGTGCAAGATGGCAGACACAGTTGGAGGAAGTGGAGACGCACTGTCCATCTTTATGTACAGTAAATAGACTGTACTAAGTGCAATGCTTGGTATCTCAAGAGTTTCAAGCGTAGTGTCTTGTTTTAAAGCCTTTCCAAAGGCCAAACACATGAGAGCAAAAGTACAGGGAATGGATTTAAACTGTGTTTATCTGCTCTATATGGAGCAAACATTAGCATCTCCTGCTAACTAGGCTACTATGTACAGCAGTAACCTAGCCTTATTTCAAAAAGCAAAGGGTATTGAATGAGAAAACTAGCCTACAACATTTAGTGGGGTTACGGGTTACTTTAGAAAACTCTTTACGGTTGTAAAATTGTTTGGGGTATAGCGATAGAACAATATCTGTCCTCTGTATTTGACTTGGGTTAGCATTATAAATGTAGCCTCTGTCAAACTCATCATTTATGTTTCCTTCTTTAGGCTAGTTCTCTTCTCCACAGAAAAATGACATATAGTCTTTGGAAAAACAGCTTTTTAAATTTGAAATCACACAACAATTCAAATCATTTTTTATTTACGATACTGTTATAGGCATCTAGGGCTAACTAGCTCTAGCTCCTAATGGCTATTATGTGGATCATCTGGTGATGCTTGGTACACGTAGGCTAGCTCTTAACCTCAGTCTGTTAGCATGATATCACACTGTATATGTAGTCATCACGCGTGTATTTCAGAATCTTTGGCAGGGTTTACGTCTTAAACTTATGATTAAAGCTCGACAGGTTTAGCAAATGTACCTACAGGAGACAGGTAGAGGAGAACAAACCATCAACCTTACAGTGAGCTGATTTCAACGTTCAATTTATTACCTATAGATTTAAATTAAAGCACTACGTTTATATGACAACTGCCTTTTGTAGTCTTTGGTAACAAAGCAACAAATGTGATACTCATAAATAGCGAGAAAGTCTGCTGTTTTCTGACCTACAGTGCAATAGCAATATTTACATCTCGGATAAACTAACACATGATGGTGGCTGGGTAATATTCACAGCGTGAATGGTCCATAAAAAAAGCCCATCAACAAAACTCGCCAGATCAAGGAACATTTCGCAGCAACCAGGGGTTAATTTCTCGCTCCCAATATACTTTTCCTCCCTCCATGATGCTAAGTGATTTGAATATACATTTTATCACACAGTCAAATGCCGCCTTTGCTGCCGTTCCAAAGCGCTCTGTTTTGGCAAAGCGATATGTAGTCTCAGCAGTCATCTCCTATACCTCCTTCCCTCACTGAAAGGCTTGCTGCTGTCTCTCTCCAGAGAGGAGGATGCTCCGCGTTGTGCCCTCCACCATTTTAGACTGGCAGATGAAACGGCACGAGGAGCTCTCTCTCTGCGTGTGCCGATGCGGGGAGCTCGGCGAGAAAGAGGGAGAGTGAGTGCACCATTAGAGAGAGAAAAGCGAAATCACCTCAGGTTATCTGACGGCTTTTGTGACAGCCTGATAAGGCGGGATTCAAAACAGAGACAGCACAAGCGGCGTGGGGAGGAAAAAAAAGAGCAGTGTGAGTGAAAGACATTGAAGCAGTCAGACGAGCGGCGGCATAAAACATTATTCAAGTCATTTTCAGTTGGCGTGCATCAAGCGGCGGCTCTTAAGCCTCTAAGTGCCTGTAAGTTCGGAGGAAAGGACACTGCTTTGAAAAGTAAGTTATAATTGCTGAAAATCCAACTGTCAGGAGGATTTTTTTTTTTTGAAGGCTGCCATGCTGTTTACACGGCATCCAATAGTGCGTGCATGCTTTAGCCAGGGTTTTCAAGTCATTTATACACAGCAGCTCACTGAAAAAGTGCATCTGTTATCCTGAAATCCAGTCAAATGGATCTCCTCGTCTCGTCGAGCGCCGCGCTTCTCCTATTCAATCATACAGCACTCATACAGCATTTTCAAACAAAGCAGGAGACAGTGAGTCAGAATGTGGAAAACACACCCGAAACAACCGAGATGACTGAAAATCCTTTTAATGTCCAACTAGGTCTTAATCATACGTTTCATTAGCTTGGCTCTGAATGGGGTATTTAGCCCGTGAATGGAGTGCTATGAGCAGAAGTGGCACCTACTGAGAGAAAGACTGTGATTACTGTAATCAAGATGTTTTCAGCGTGAAGAGAAGAGAAGAGCAGAGAAGAAGACAGAAAAAGGAGGAAAGAAAGATAAAGACGACAGGAGTAAGGAAAGAGGAGAGATAAGAGTACAGGAGGGACAATGTATACTGGTTCGTCTGCAAGTGAAGACGGAATAAGGAAATTACTATTACTGGGGGGAAGACTGTAATCACTGTGATCAAGACTTTTTCAGTGAGAAGAGTAGTAGACAGAAAAACAAAGAAAGAAAAATAAAGACGACAGGAGTAAGGAAAGAGGAGCGATAAGAGTACAGGAGGGACAATGTACTGTAAACTGCTACCTCTGCATGTGAGGAAAGAATGAGGAAACATGTTTGAACATGAGTATAATGCTTGATAACAAGCTTATGTATGTCCATATGCATATTTCATACACTCTGGAGGTATGTGCTTGGAGATGAAGGCTGTTATCGTCCTCACACAAACAGCCCTTCTTTACAATGGTTGCAGTTTACACATAACGATCCCCAGGCCAGTCTGTGTCTCCCTGTAAGCTTCTAGAGTATTTATGCGTTTATACATCAGCCAGTGACAGCATGTGTTCGGCACAATATGAAAAAGCTCTTTCGAACAGGGTTTGTAAGCCAATCCTGAGGGCCTCCCTTCCTCCTCCCATCACTTTCTTTCCGCTTCTTCTTCTTCTCTCCGTGGAGAGGTCGGGCATGATGGGATCCCCCAAAGCCCCACCATCGCCACGTCCCCCCCTGCAGTTCTGGGTCGGTACCGGCCTTGGTAATTGATCCCTCTGGGCCCTCTAGGCACATCCAACAGTGGGTTGAACAGAATCACCGCTAAGAAGACAGCTGCTTGGCCACCCCAGACAAGCCGAGAGAATGGGAGAAGAAAAAGAGGCCCTTTTGCTGTTAACCATTAACTCTGTCTGCCAGCTCCCTTCTAGAGGGAGCCAAGTCAGCACATCATCTCTGCTTGGAAAATACCAAGTCCTCCATTTTGAGAAACTGGGAAATACACTGGGATTCATACCAAGAGAGACTTTTCGCTAGTTTTCTGTTTTTAGATTTTTTCTATCTTAGTTTAACATGCAAACCAATCGTTGGAATGAATGTCAATGTACGTTTTTGCAAACCACGGATATGCTGCACCTTTACCTTTCTTAAGGTACAACATTTTGTGCCAGCCAACCCAGTAAATTTTGAGATATTTCGCTAGATAAGTGTAATTGTTTGCCCATGGAGCCACAAAGAAATGTAAATGGATCACCAAATTCATCAGATTTCATCCTCTGAGGACCAAGACTGTCAAAATCTCATGTCAATCCATCCACTGCTTGTTGAGATATTTCATTTTGGACCAAAGTAGTGTTGGTGCTTAAAGAGGGTATTTTTTGTTGTTACTGTGCTAAACAATAAGGCGTTTAACTACACGATTGAAATAATTATTAATTATTAATGCTTCTATTACTGTTTTATTCCATTTAACAGCTTAACAAGTCAATGTTCATTCAAAGAAATCACTTTGTGTTTTGCTTCCATGTGGGAATCAGACCCTGATTTTCTCCCGCTCGTCTATATTTAACACTACATGTCTCTTTGTGACAAACACAAGCACAGAACAGCTCATCAGGTTTGCACAAAGCCAAAGAGGCACGTTTTCAAGACACCTCAGTGAGACAAATTGTTGATGGTGGTGGTGATGACGGTGGTGTGACTGTGTCTAAATGTGAAAACAAAACACACAACTCTCTTAAAAATAAAGCACTGCATCCTCATTATGAGCTTGATAACCATACCGCCTCCACCTCTCCTCCCTCCCATTTCCTCCCCCTCTCTCCCCCCAGGCTCTATGACGCGACAAGAGTCCCCCTCGACACTCTTGCACTATGGAGAGCATTGATGACCCCTTGACAGACAGCCAAAAACCATCTTGCAACACCACCAACACCACTCTACCAACACCACCACCAACATCACAACAACGCCACCCAAACCCTGGTCCCGCAAAGGCAGGAAGCAACACAAGCAGCTACAGCACAGCACCTCATGGAGGCAGCAAGGTACAACTAAACACCCCAACGTTTATCCTAGTGTGTAGGATTTAGGGGAAATTGATGAATTGAATTGATGTTTTCAACATGTTTTCATTAGTGTATGTTCACCTGAAACTAAGAATTGTTGTGTTTTCATAACTTCAGCATTTTAGCTTGGCTTGGCAAACACTGGTTCTCGAGAGGGCCTTTTATGTTTTTTTCGCATTTTAAGCAGCCACCAAACGGGATTGCTAGCCTAGGAATAATCAGTTGGTTGCAATCTGCAACAAGAACAATAGATGCCACTAAATCCAACACACTGGACCTTGAAGTAATCTTTCAATGTGTGACAGAGGTTCATATAGTTAAGATATTTAAAAAGGGAGATCAGATATATTTTTCAAGGTGATTTATTTGTCATTTTGTATTTGCCATAAACCTAACCAAGTAGTTTTAATGCCTGAACCTGACCAAGTAGTTTTAATGCTTAAACCTAACCAAGTAGTTTTAATGTCTGAACCTGACCAAGTAGTTTTAGTGCCTGAACCTGACCAAGTAGTTTTAATGCTTAAACCTAACCAAGTAGTTTTAATGCCTAAACCTGACCAAGTAGTTTTAATGCTTAAACCTAACCAAGTAGTTTTAATGCCTGAACCTGACCAAGTAGTTTTAATGCCTGAACCTGACCAAGTAGTTTTAGTGCCTTAACCTAACCAAGTAGTTTTAGTGCCTAAACCTAACCCAACCATGACAGTGTTAATAACAGTCCAAATGTCATAATATGTGAACCATTTGTCAGCAAGCTTTATTCTGATTTTTTGGAGTGAGACCATGTCGAACCATAAGGCTGGTTTATCCATATCATTTATCCACTGTTAATTTTCCTTATGTGTTGGCTGATAAATTGTGTAATTAAGTTTCATCCTTCTGGTAGTTTTTTATTTTCTCAGAATCTTATGGAAATATTACACCAATATTATTAGAGCACAAACACATCATCCTCCGGCTTTAGTGCCACATGCAAACAACAGGAAGCTTGGACGTGCATGCAAGCACACACATAAATCCAGACACAACCGTCTGTTTGTTTGATATCTTTACTTGGCTTACTCATCTTTCCATAAGCTCACCAGCTCCCTTGTGTGTGTTTAACTACGGAAAATCCATGTGTGTAGCAATACCAGTAAACCCACCAGTTTATTTTCAGCTTGTTTTTCGCTCTGCTTTATTGGCACGCCTTGTATATCGTCCTTAAAGTATTGTGTCAGATGGCGTCTGTGTGCCGGAATAAAACAAGGCGCCAGACAGACTCTCTGATATTAATGCATGTGATTGGGAAATAGAGAGTAGCCATGTAGTAAATTTAACGTACAGTGCAGTAAAACGGATGAGGCCAAAGTCATAAAAATGCCCGGTTTCTGAAAACCAGGCGCTTCTGTCGGTCAATATTGTCAGCATTTATGGCCCATGTTATCATTCGCTTTTGAGGGGGGGGGAAAAAAATCAGATCCTGCTGCTTTTCAGTCTAGACAGCGAGTCTTCAGTAGATCTGAAATAAAAATAGACAGAGGGTAGAATGCATGCTGTGGCCTGAGATCCTCTCACAGTGCATCACAGGGAAGATTGCCTATTTCCTATCAAAGAAGATTGAGTTTGAACATTTGATCCTATAATATGCTTTTTTCAGTAGTAAACATCCAATCTCATTCATGTAATACATTGTATGTACAGATATGATCTATACATCAATGTGCATCGAGAGACATGTTGCTTGCATCTAAAACAAATCAAATGACATTACTCCTCTCTGATGCCACCGTCGCACAAGTGCTATGTTAAATCTGTTCTGATGTTCCCTCTCGAGCATTAAAGTTCTGATCATATTGTAGAATGCAGATAGTGAGCAGTGTTTGCTTTGATGTTCTGAAGAAATGCAGTATGAAAGGGGTTGATAATGACATAACACCCCAGATAGCTTTGAACTCTCTCTTAATGTGGAATGGGGCCTAGTGTCTGGAGGCCCGTGCATACATGTTCATGTGTTTTGATCTCAGCATCTGCTCCAGGCATTATCCGACTTCACAGCATGTAATGAGCGATTTCCCTTGCCTTATTAACCTGTGAATCATTCCTAACCTACAAGTTCACTTATGAATATTCATCCGGCAGGCTATTGTGCGGGCTTGCGTGCTCCGATCCGAAAGAGCGCTTGCTCGACTGCACAAGACTTACCATTAAGCGGCGAGGGCACGGACTAGTATTAGAAACAAGTATGGCGAGCTGATGCAAAAAGCAGCAGCACTTTTCGGAATGACAGATGAGCAGAAACGGCTTTATTCCATTAGCTGAAGTTTTTGGCAATGTGCAAAGTCATTCAATCATACATCATTTAATCAAACTCCTGAGATTTTGCATTATTCACCTCCGTCGCAGTCTCGATGAGGAGTTCGGAGAGGCAAAGTTGATCAGTTTGCCTTCATGCATGCCCGTTCACACGTTCAACGCGGGTCACTGCACCGTGACATTTCGAAGGGAGTCAGTGAGAGTCCACACACACAGAGGAAATGTCAAGCCTGGGCCATGTGTTCGCCGCTTTGGCTTTAACTCCCAGCTGGAGAGCGACCCCCATATGTATTGTGTATCACTTTCTTTAGGTGCAGCAGATGTGGCTGCATGCACTCTCACTTGAATGCACAGGAAAGCAAATATATGTTCTCATTTATACATCAAAGCGCTCCAGCTTTGCCTAGAGACAGGAAACTCTATGCAATGTCCATAAAATCCAATGTTTTCCTCATCCTCTATTGAACGCTGCTGGGCACGTATCAATATGTATCGAGTGGATCTCCTGCTCGCTCCATAACAAGATAAGTCTGCACAAATTAGATATTAACACAGATGGATTCTCACCTTCTGTTACTGTGACACCTGCAGCTCTTATCAGTGTCACTCAGATTTGTTTAAAGGGGCACTATGTAGAAATTCAAACTCAGAATTTTGATATTTACAATATTGATGAGGTAATAGTACAAACTCACGAATATTTATTTTTTCCATAAGCTGTTAAATAAAATAAGGTCCCAGAACACTGTTTGTGTGGGGTCCGCCACATACAAACAAAATAAAACAGTATGAAATTGTGTTGACCTTTAAAGTCAGTTTGTTTATTCAATTAACTCAGTCATGAGAACAAAGACAGTTTGTTAATGCATAAAAAAATGAAGATCTTGTCCTCTGATAAAAGATTCTTTCCTAAAACTACGCAGTGCTCCTTTAATTCTCTTTCCGGTCTTGTCTGAACAGCCCACTGTGCTCAAAGTTTGTCCGTGTGTTCAACAGCCCGGACGGACTTCCTTCGACTTTGCATTCCTCCTGCACAAAAATGTAAAGTATTCTCTCGCCGTTATAAGATATAAAATAGAGTAATATGGTCGTTTGCTGATAAACCCGAGGTAATAATCACCTAGGGCCTGTGAATTTTATTCATAGGGCAAATTCATCTCGTATTCATCTGACATTCGTTCCTCTTTTTAATAGAAGGCTTGCATTTCCCTGAGATGAGATTTGTGTGTGAGATTTATGGGGAACCATTTGCCACAGTGTGGGTGTGAGAAAAAAGGGAGAGGAACATAGAGAGAATATTACCATGGCAGACACAGACTATGTGGTAGCTTACATAAACAAGACCACTGTGCCAGGCATCTATTTAAATTCATGTGTGTTCCGTTCCTCTCGAGATTTCTAGGTTTCTCTCCTGCCTCCATTTTATCTGCGACCACTCGGCACCGCTGTGATCTCGCCGTGCCCACTAGGAGGCGTCGGCAGAAGGGGGACTGTACTGGGGATTGAACACCTGTTTGGGCAGCGGTCACAGCCGAGCAGTTAGCGCAGTCATGCCCGTGCTTTAAGCTGTTACACCTCCGGGTCATTTCATGCCCAGCTCCAACAAAAACCATGACATTATCTCCATTAAAGCCCCGAGCTCGATGAGATGTTTATTATTCCCACAGTGTCAGACATTGTCATCTGTGATACATGCAAGCGCTCCATACAACACCTGCCCCTTTCATGGCAATTTGCACCCTGTGAAATTATCAAGAGTTCATGATTATGAATTAAGCTTCAGCGGTATTCTTGTAAGGCATCGGCGCCTCTATCAAGTTGGCTGCGTGACTGGCGGGGGCCAGATGGCGAGGAGGCTTCCAGATTTGTCTTTCTGTGGTAGATTAATTGTTTCTCAGTCTCGGCACTGTGAGACCGGCTTTGTTATTGGGTTGCACCCGCTGAAGAATTCTAAATATTTGACTGGCGAAAAACACTTGATTTGACAGAGAGTGAGCTGTATTTGTTTTCCCTCTTCCGATGCTAGCAGAGCGCTGTAATTAACACCTCCATTTGGTAAGGAGCACTGGGTATACACAGTGCTTGTAGTGAGACACAGGAATGATTCTTCCCTAAAAGTAGGATTTTTTTCTTTTTAAAAAGGTGTTCAACATTTTGGGAAAGATGCTAATTTGCTTTGTAACCAAGAATTGGGGATGTGTCTGTTAAATATGAGTTAGCTTAGCATAAAGACTGGAAACAGAGGCTAAACTTTGTTTTTTGTCCAGACTAAACAAATAAGATACAACCTGTTACATCGTGAGCATTAGACTTGTTGGTAGACAGAATTTGTTACCTTCAGACAAAGCTAGGCTAACTGCTTCACCATTGTTATGCTGAGCTAAGCTAGTTTGAGCAGATGTAGTGTGTTGGTACGAGCCTGCCTATGGGCATCTATTTCAGGAAGCAACAGCCACCTCCGAGCTGGCAACCTACACGCTGAAAATAGCAATAACCTGGTCGCTAACAGTATGAACTTAGCAAGCTAGCAGCGCTTACCTTTTTTTTGTATATATATATTTAGCTTACAAAAGTAAGAACGGTATCAATCTTGCCATCTTACTCTTAGCAAGTTTATTCCCTAAAAATGTCAAACAATTTTTTTTAAAACATAGAGAGCAAGCACATTTATAGGTTTCCGCAAGGGAAGATGGCTAGCTTAGCATAAAGGCTGGACGCGAGAGGAAACAGCTAGAAACACTCTAGCTACTGTAGTTTCAACCTTGTTTCCTGTCTTTAAGCTAAGCTAAGCTAGCCGTCCCCTATTTACTGCACAGACACAAGAAATATCAAGCTTGTCATCTTTTTATGAATTGTTAAATATTGAACCATCCATTTAATCCCTGTTTTTAGTAGTAGCATAAAGGGACTAATGCATTAATCATATAACCTTGTGTTGAAAAGCAATAAGACTTGAATCACGCGTCATGTAGCTGTTGGCGAGCAAATAATCGTTTCTACAAATATTGAACAGCTACTTTATTCTTATAATAAAAGGATACCTAAAAAAAGGATACCTAATAAAAGGACGGAAAATGAGAGAGAACAGGTGCGTTTAGACTACAGATTTAATTCAAAAGACCTGAAGGAATTGTTCAGTATTTTGGGAAGTGTGCTTATTAGCCATTTTGCTTGGATGATACATTCTAAATATAAGGCTACAACGAGCAGGTGCTTAGCTTAGCATAAATGCTGGAAACAAGAAAAAACACCGTCCCCTGGCTTCATATGTTTTGGCAAGAAGCAAATAAGCTAATTTCTCAAAATGTTGAACATCTACTTTAAATAAAACAAAAGAATATGAGAGAGCGAGCAGGTGCATTCATACTGCAAAGACAAACTTTAATTTCAAAGACTTTGGTAAATGTCAAATTTCTGAATTGTTAAACAAAAGATTTACTGTGCTTCTGCATGAAGGTGACAGCACATGATCACATTTTCATATCAACGATGTAAAACACAATTCAGTACAAAGACAGTGCAAAGAAGTTGTGTTCTTCAAAAGCAAATTTGCAAATGTGGCTTCTATCAGGAGCTGAGTAGACAGTGACAATGGCTGTGCGCTGTAACAATCCTCTCATGTTTGCTCTGTTCTTGTTGATTCACAGGTCTCATAACACAGCCAGAGACGGGGAAAACCAGGGAGTGACTGTTTGAGGGAGCAAACTCTCCCCTGGACACTGGACAAACCACTCGCTGTAAAACACTGTCTATTTCCTGTGACCGGCTCCTCCGGGCTTGTGACTGCTCCCTCCTGCTATCTGTCGTCGGGTCAAAATGTCGCATCCACCTCCTCTCCACTCTTATCTGCCTGCTCTGTGAAGTTAGCAGCGCCCGCTCGTGCCACGGAGGATCGGACACCTCAGATATCCCATGACTGGTTTTTTGCCTCATCGGAAGTCCTTCTGTTTGAAACTGCTTTGAATGAGGGATTTCCCACATCACATCCCCGGCCGCTGGAGCAGGCGCTCCGGAGCACAGACCGGATCATTACAGACCAGACCCTGTTGCTTCTCGGACCACCTCGCGAGGCCGTTTAAAAAAAAACGAACTGAGTGCGCTCTGCTGTGAATAGGCCTTCTGCTGGAGTGAACCTCCCATATTTTTATAGACCAAAGAGCAAAACAACAAATACGATCATTAAGACGGAGCGGACCATCTGGCAAAGACACGCAGAGACTTTGTGAACTTGCTGTTCGTGTCGCCGCCGACTGCCCTCACAGAGACACGGTGCACAAGTGGACCGATGCAAACTGAACCTCGCATCTGGGGGGACAAAAAGTACCGTACACAATCAAAGGAGTACTTTTAAAACTTTCCAGACATTTTTTTCTCAGACTATGCCCACCACTGTATTTTGGAACTGGAGATATAGGTACTACATACGTATAACTGTGTATCAAAAAAAATTTGCATTTTTCAGTAGCTACGGTTGGGACAGCTTGCAGGATTGTCGCGTTGGTCACGGACGGGGAGCGCAAATCATATCAAAGAGATGATGAATATCTACAGAGAGTATAAATGCTGTTGAGTCTGAAAAGAAGGAGTAAAGAAATGTCATTAAATGTATTTTGAAAGGCCCTAAAAAGTTATATATTTAACAGTTTTATATGTTGTACCTTTGTAGAGAAGCTTATTGGACTTAAAATGTGGTCACAATGGCAGTTTAGTAGGATGTGAACAAATGCTGTTGTTCTCATGACTGCTGGCTCGTAGTCCCAGGTTTTCTGTTCACACCTCAGTAGCCGCTTTCTTTTCATGGTCATCAACGAGTCATTGTCTATCAGATCCATAAATGGAAAAAAAAGGAAAGTGACACAATTTATTGAGGACTGATCTGCAGCCAACTGAACATTGTAAATCTATGGTAGTCAGTGGAAGCCATTGAAATCTGCTAATTTGCTATGATATTGTATTGTACACGGTGTGGAATACTGACTCATTTCCTCTCTATGGGTTTTGATCTCTTAATTTATTTTGTGCTTGTGTTTGTTCGCACAAATCTGGCCTCTCTCCGATAACGGCGGGGAACACAACGAGGAGAGAGCGAGAGAGAGAGAGAGAGAGAGGAAGCTGAGGAAGCGTCGCAGAAGTATTAGAGTCATTTACATACATTTTTTTATCATGAAATATTTTAAGAATAAATTAAATACATGAAAAGAAACGTCCCCTGCACATTCAGATGGTCTTGGTGTTCAAGGTCATCAAAGGGAAAAAAATCCAAATGATCTTATTCTGGCTTGACTGGTATGTGTTCGGTTACCAAGAGACCGAACATGAAAGGGTTCCTTTTCTTTCCCAGGTGATCAGGTGGGTTGATGACCGGATAATTTCTGTCTTAAGTCCTACAGTAGGAGCTCAGTGGGAGAATGTTATTATCTTATTTCTCTGCTCCAAAAGCGAACAGCACTTGTGGTTGTGCAGAGCTCACACAGATGTCAGTAAGGGCGTAACCTCAAAGCCGGAGGCTGCTGGGAAACCAAAATACACTCATCCATCCTTTAACCCCTTAATACTCCTACGAAGCAGCAAAAAGTAAAGGAATTATTTTTGCCTTTCTGATTTCTTTTGGACACTTACAGAAAAAAAAAATCAGGTAACTACACTTTTTTTTTACACCTAAGCTTCCGATAAACCAATACCAAGACATCCATTTACAGCAAAAGCAGCAAATGTGTTGTGTCCATTAAAGGTCCAGTGTGTAGGTGACAGATTTCAACCAACTGAATACCCCTCATCTCAAACTCCACTGGTTGCTAAAAAGAAAAAGAAAAAGTAAAAAAATAAAAAGAAAAAAATAAATGCTAAAGGACTTCTATACAGCCATTGTTTGGTTTGTCCGTTCTGGGCAGCTGTATTAACATGGCAGTGCAACATGGTGGACCCGCTCCCTCTGTAGATCTATATTTCAAATCTGCTAATACATTCCCCAAAAATCCTACACACTGGACCTTTAAAGTGAAATATAATACACTTCTCAGGGCTCCAGACTAACGTTTTACACTGGCTGCACTGGTGCACCTCGAAGAGGAATACATTTGTTCTTGGCAACTGTTAAAAATGTTGTTGCAGGCAATTCTTTTTTTCTGACCTGCTGAATAACAGGGGCACCGGTGCGACCAGTGAAAATGTTTAGTCAGATTTTTGGGTGCGTGTGCGACCAAAATAGTCGCACCCTGGAGCCCTGCGTCCTCATATGAACAAGAGCAATGTGAAAACCTTTTAACCTGCTGTAACATTTTACATGAAACAAACTACAAGATGAATAGATGCAATAAAAACTTAACTGACGGTAATATATAAACACACCGAGAACAAATGAGATCTTTCCGGTTAAGGTGACTTTACTGTCTCCCACTGGAAAAAAAAATTGCTGCATTAAAAACCTAAAATCTCAATAAAAACTCATTACATAAGAACGCATGCACAAACAATATCCTCTATAAAAATCCTTGGACTTGCTCATCTGTTTTTTGGGGAGGAAATCAATCCTTGTTTTGTGGTATTCTACAAAACATTGGTGTGTTGTGTTCAAACACAAGAATACACATGGGTATTTCCCATTCACTTCAATCTGGACACGGTCTTTGAGCAGATGCTGTGCCATCCCCAATGACCTGCGCAGGATCTAGGTATGGGGGTTGTTGGCACATGCTTACGGCCTCGTTGCCACTAGGGGAGTCAGACAACTGCTTACATTAAAATGGGCTTAACATACATTTTAAAATCTAAAAGAATCTCCAATCTGAAATTAATTAATCTTAAATAGATAAGCTTAAATATAAACCCAAATTAATGAGCATAATAGTAATCGTGGCATTTCAGTCATATTTGTTTACCACATATCAAAAATGTGCACATAGGGGTCCTGAAAACTATGTCTGCCTACTATAGTCTTTACCTTTAATCCGGCCCTGCAAGTGATTACAGTGAAGTGTTAGTGTGAGTAAATTTTGCTTGGACAGAAGCAGTAAACATGCGCATTAACTACAATTTATATAATATATGAATACTTAAAAAGTATGTGAGCAAATTTCTGCACAAAGGGTCAATACATTATTCAAGGCAAGTCAAGGCCAGTTTGTTGTATAGTCCAGTGCTACAAAAGGACTCAAAGCGCTCTATTGGTCTGCATCAGCAGTGGTTTCTCATCCAGCACAATGAAAATAAAACAGTATATAAAGCGCTGCAATCCAAAGAAAGACTCTTTTAACATGCTTTGTGACGTCGGAAGTATCGGTGAGAAATGTATGTTATAAAGACAAACCAGAGCTGCAACAGTTAATAAGTGATTAAACCATGAAAGGAGCTCCTATCATGACTGACAGAGGCTGAGAGGAGCGCCACACAATAACAGATCGTATGAGAGAGAGAATGTCAGCTGAAGGCATTAATCCATATAAGCACGCAATTATACATTCCACACAACTGTTTTGTACAATGATGAATGCTGTCATGAGGTTTTCCAATACAGTTTTCAAGGGCTATTGAGTTGACTTCGGTGGATGACACTTGCAATAATAATGACTGTACGACTATAGTATATGCTCCATAGTGGATCGTAGCTCATTATGACAAGCGAGCGGACAATTCAGCTGCAACGTGAGACAATTTAAATGTATTTTATTTAACTTATATTTCATTTTTAAATCCACTTCTTGTGATGCAGCTACATTTTTCAGATACTATGCAGATACTATAAGACAGCTTAAACAATATAATGTGACTGTCCGGGGAAAGATAGTTGATTGTTGAGTCAAAACCCCAATCGTCAAATACTGAGTGACTTTTAAGGAGACCTCTGGCCAATTTCCAGCTGTGACTGTGGCGTCCAAAGCAGGTATTTTAAGACAAATCATGATCAGTTCCTCACCCTAATCAAGTGTTTTCACGCCTAAACCTAACCAGACCATAAGCACACAGTTGTCACCGCATAAAACTGAAAATTGAACCTGAAAAAATGTATAGTTGCTACATTCATTCTGGTGATTGGGTTGCAAAGTGTCACCTCATGTATTTAATCACCTGGGATTGAGTACGGAAGCCCTGAAGGGCAAACGAGGAAATTCTTTTTCCGAGGATACAGTCTGAGTGAAATTATTTTCTCTCCTTAAAAATAATAACCTTTCTAAATTCCTTAATTTTTTTTTATAATCTGTAAAAACACATGAAAAAACCTGCAGGGTGGAATTTTTTTTTTTTTTTTTCCTTTTATAAAAGATTATAAACTTAACTGGGTTTAACTGGACCCTCAGGCATCAGTAGATAGAACTCAACAATCGATGCTTTTCTTCAAGAACGTTATATTTTGTTGCTTTAATTCCTAATTAATTAGGTAAGTGAACCTGTAATACTGTTGTACTGTGAAACTCTGAAATGTGAGCTGAGAAGAACGGCCCTGATGCATTTTTGAGATACTCCCATATAATATAAGATACATAGTTTCCACTGGACAGCATGACAGATTATAATAATCTAATCTAAAGAGTCTAATCATGCATGGCTTCTCCCAAACTGGTGGATGCAATTAATCACACAGGTGAACAGCAGCTCAGCAGAAACAGGGAAAGTTGCACACTGCAATAATGTACTGCAGTACTGGTGAAAGTTAAAGCTCCCCACCACGCAAAAATATGCATTGCTTATAAGTTAACTGTGCAGAATGACATATGGTACATTTAACTGCCAAATCTGAGTTTAAAATGTGCACGTACAGGCAGGATTTTGTGACATCGCTACTAGTTTGGAAGCCAATCAGGTCGGGTTCTCTCTAACTTTGCTCTGCTACACTTTATTAGCATCAATTCTCACAGAGGTGAATGTTGTGCACATGTTGTGCTGTGGTTTTCTAGAGGTTTTGGGCTGCAACTGCATAATTACAAGGGGATTTTCACTTTTCACTCACTTTCACTGTGACCCATTGAGGTCTATACTGATGCTTACACTCCTGCTGAAATCTCACAAGTGCTACCTTTACTTTGGTACCAAGATTGTTCTTATGGACCCTGAAGTTGCAGAGATATACTCTATCATCATTTTGGGCAAGTCGTTTTCCAAGAATTTAGATTTTTTATTAGGCCAGTTCCCTTTTAAACTGTGGAAATATCGTCAATAGGAAAATATGACTTTCCATAAAAAGACAAAAGATGTTGAGTTAAACTGTTATAACATAATACGTAATTTAGTCGGAAAGAAATTGATAAATGTGTTTCTTTCCTCCTGTTCAGCTGAATGTCGTCCACCTTCTCTTAATGCTATTTGAAACCTAAAGTACTCTAGATGGACTTTTAATTTTGAAACATTAAATCGTGTTTAAATAATTCATTGATTTAAATGTATATTTAAAGGGTGACAATTTATTCTAATAATGGCTACTTGTCATGCAGGTCGTTTGTCCTTTTCCTTCCTCAAAACCCGACGTGACGGATCATTCAGAGTCCTCTCAGAGTGAAAACAGTGAGGCTCAGAACAGGGTTAACAGTTATCGCACAGCACATCCTTCATCACTTCTGAGTTCAATGGGCGACGCAGACGCACAGTGTCGAAAACTTCCTGCTGTCAGCCTCCCTTGAAGTTGCCTGTTCCCTCTCTCTGACCTGCCAGACATCACAAACTCTGACAAGCAAGCCTCTGCAACATATACACATCAGTGGGTTTTCAGAAGTAAGTACACACTGCACGCTTGGAAGAAAAGGACTATAGGCACTATAGGCAGGTACATGTAAGTATTTGCTACAAGTATTTCTTGTATAACACCAATGGGAATATTTATGAACCTCCTCAAACAAGAAGCAGAAATCCATCCGAATCCCCTCTGACTCAATGCAGGAAACAGACTTTTGATTCCAATATAAACACAGCGAAGCAAAGGTCTTAACCCCAGCCTCCCTCACTAAATCCCACTTTGAACCATTACGCTAGAGAGAGCTAACACAGAGATCTGGCTGGATCATCCCTATGACTGTGTGTACAGAGGAATGTCTGGAGACGGAAAAGAAATGAGGGCTGGGCGTGTTTAATTACATCAGATTGAATTCCAATAATCTGCTCCATATCCTTGAGGGTTTTTTTTTTTTCTGACAGCGTTCAGAGTCATGGCTCGACACGTTTTAATATGATTAGGACAGGACAATGTGGGGTTTTTCCTTGAGCCATGACTATAAGCAGGTGCAGTCAAAAAGCAGCCCTGCAGAGGATGACGACACAATCGTGGAGCCGGATTGGGCCGACTATCGTGGAGTGAGTAGATTGGTGCCTTAGGTGGGTTTCTTCCTCCTTTTTTTTATCTTCAAAGCCTCATGTATCTGTTTATTCCTCTTTTCTAGGAGCACGCCTGTGTGTTTGCGTCCCTGTATGTTTCTGGTGGATGTGTCTGTCACTGAGCGGCGCCTGCAGAGACGATTGAAAGAGCAACGCAGGCTGCATGCAGCTCCACAGCCTGCAGTAAACCCTGAGGGTAACAGATTCTCCCTCCGCTCACAGCCTGGATAAATCTCCGAAATACCAATACTGCATCACGCCGCACAAAATATTATTATTTGCTTTGATGGATAACATTTACCTGCTAATTCAAATTTCATACTGTGAGTCTTTGTTTACAATATAAATCTAATTAAGTGCAGCCATCACAGCACACGGTGGATCGATACACAATATGGCCAGCACAGCTGCTTACCTCACAAGGATGCCTTCCCCTGCCAATATTTTCAGCCTATAAAACGGTCCTGGTTTTCTCAGCGCGGCCAATAATCTGTCAAGGTTAGGGCAACGAGAGACAAAACATTACCTCAGTGGGTGACACGCCGGCTACATAAGAACAAATGACTAAACCAGAGTCATGTGGTTTTAAGACAGGGTTGATCCATCATCTCTTTGCCATTAATGGCAGCTAATGGAGGTTTCACCTGGGGTGTTTTCATTTGTTTTTATCCAGGTTCTGCTTGAATTCAACAGTTACATTGTCACTTTAAAGCTGCGATTATCTATTCTTTTTTAGTAACAATGAACCAAATAACTGCGCAATGTGAAAGGGGTTGCTGGTGGTTACAATACCACAGATCATCACCCAACTCTGCAGCTCTCCTTGTCTTTATGGAGCGTTTTAGCCTCTTTCAGGCTTTGTTTTTTTTTTTTTAGTAACTCTACTGTTGTGGTTCACTCTCATCGCTCTCAACAGTGTTGTGTCCAGCCACAGCTCTGATAAAATCCACTTTACGCTACCTGTCCAGCACAGAGAATTAGGAGTGGGCGGATTGATCCAAAAATATTCATACTACCAATACTACATACTCCTTTTGTAGATCGATTCAAGGGATCAGTTTTCTACGTTGTGCTTATTTGTTTATACTTCATCAAGAAGTAGAGCTGTCTAAAGAAGTTCCTCCGTGTAGGAAAGCTGTTCACTATTGTGGCAACACCACATACTTATTTAAGTTAAAAAAACATGTGAAAGAGAACACGGAGCTGCAGCAGAGAAGAAAGGAGGAGGAAGAGGAAGAGGAGAGGGGGGGATGACTCATCAGCACCCAGACCCCTGACACTGAGACAAGGAATATCCAGGTATGTACAGTAAAATAAATGTTTTAGTCAAACTGATTAAATACAGCATACTATCTTCAGGCATCCAAATAATATATTGAGCCCATTGGAACTTCTAAATGAATTAATTTAGTGAAACTGAAAAAAATATGAAAATAGCTAATATATAGGCCTTTTTAGATATACATTTATATTGTAATAGTTATTATTATATGTAATAACCTTTTCTGTATGTATGCACTTTCACTTTACATGAATAAAATAAACGTTTTTGTTATTTACCTTTAAAAACTGCCCTGTGTTTTCATAATAAAAAGTATTTGTATCGGTATCGGTCGTATTGGTCTTGAATTACTTGGTATCAGATCGAAACCAATTTTGTCCACTTATCCAATTATACAGTACTTATACTTTTTTTCTTTTTTTTAATAATTATTGTCCACCCCTACAGAGAATGCTCACTGGCTAGCTGGTGAGCATAGTGGAATATTAAGTATAACCAGATATTTTCCTGAGGACTTTGTGTCGAACAAAACAGATTTTAAAAGAGAGTGTTTTTTGACATTAGATCCATCAGGTGGCCAGAACACGATTCCAAATCAGTGCTATCTGCGGGCTAATAACTTCCCCATATACCAGCTTAAAAGGTTATATCATGTTGTCTATGTTCACAGATTGTTATGGTCGTCCCTGTTCTATTGATTAATGCTACCTTGTAGGGAAATGCTACCATTACGCGTATCGATCCATTTGTGTGTAACTCTCACCATATTACGACATCTTTATTTATATTTATTAGAGTGTGTGTTTATGCCATGATTCTGTGGTGGCAGCATTATTTGATTGGCCCCTGAAATCTTGTATAACGTTATTATAGGGTATCAAGATCTGCTCCTCGTATTTTGTAATAAAAAGCGTAAATAAAAACGTCATAATACTGTTATGTTGTACACAAACAACAATTTTTTTGTTTATACAATATATGATTTTTCCATGAGCATGCTGTTTTTATGTGCACCTGTTTACACTCACAATTCCCGGCCCCTGAAATAACGAGGTTGTTTGGTTATACTTTAATTACAGGTCCCTAAATTTTATGTTAAGTAGGCGGTAATTACCAAGCAATTCCTTTTAAATTACCCCCCAATTAACACAATATTCACCTCAGAATTGATTGAAAATTACCACACCGTGATTAAGCAATAATATTCTGCTATTTTCCAATAAGCGGTTAATAAATGTGTTTAATACATTTCCAGGAAACCTTTCTGCTTATCTTCTGCTGATCGTGCCATTCTCATTTCAATTTAGTTTCCCGCTAACTTCCCCTCAGCAGGCCATTACATTTGAGTAAGTTGTTGTAGTTTGGGCCCAACTTCTGCAGGCCAGTAAATTGTGGTAGCTTGGTTGTAATTTGAAAGAAATTTCAAATATGTAGCTCAGTAGCACCTACTTACCATGACAGTTCTGGACCTGTAACATGAAGAGTAACCGACTCTTTCTGTGAAGTGATAGTTTTAAGATACTGAGGCGAAATTCTGTTTTATTGGTTGACAGGTAATTAATAAAGATAAAATGAAACCTACCATATACAAATTGTTAATAACCTGACAGTAACAGTGTCGTACAAATACATAGTAAATACTTAGCACTTAGTCAGATAAACCCTTATAATATAAGGTCCTTGTTTGTCATCAGATCTACAGCAAGAACACTGCATATGCTACAAAAGCTGGCCATTATCAGACTCATCTGAACACCTTTTATCAAACATGAAATTAATATTCTGTAATGAGGTGGTTTACTAACAGGAACATTTAAAGACCAAGCCAGAATCACTTGGCGTCAGAACCGTAATTAGTGTAGCAGTGGTGCTGTCGTCGCCTTTTGCTCCATTGAGCGCCGTGCTGCTGTGCTGAGTTTGACACGTGAAGTCTCAGGTTGAGCTCCGAGCCTGAGCTCTGCCTTTACTCCCCCTGATCAACCTCTCTGTGGTGGATGGTTCATTGTCAGCTGGGTGTTCAAGCTCCATTTAACTCTAACTAACTGCCTTTAGTCATTATCGCTGCTCATTAATGCTGCACTGGTACTGCTGAGCAGCCCTGAGAGCATCTGGGTGAGGTGACTGCACCATGTATAACTGTTAAGACGATGCAGGAGTTCTGTATTTGCTTTTGATAGTTTTATTGTTACACAATTAATGGCATAAACATAATCCTAATAGCGTGTTACATTGAGGTTATTTGCAAATATAAACCTTCATTATAATGAGGACTCCTATAATCACCTTAAGAGCTCATGTTTATTTTCCACTAAACAGGACAGGAACAAATCTTTAAAGCCGCACAAGAAAATCCTCTGTGCCAGTCATTCCCAACCAGGGGTACAGTACTCTCTGCACCTGAGGGGGGTTTTCTGCATTTTTCAACTCAAAATAGAAATTTCATTACAAAAATGCCCACATAAACCTCTCTAAATAGAAGTACATGTTGGCAACCTAATCAGTTATATGTTAACACTTAGGCGCGTTATTGCCAATAGGGTCTTAGAGATGTACGCCCAAATGCACATAAAAGGAAAGGAGGAAAACTGGGCCCCAACCCCCTAAAAACTACAGCCCATCCATACAAGTTCAAGCTCATATTTTTCTGTGTTTAATTACACTCTGTGAGATGGAGAAGGCCGTTATTGTACTTAGTGTCGTGGCGTACCACAACAGAAGATGATACTCTGCACTCTGTGTGTGTGTGTGTGTGTGTGTGTGCGCGCGCACCATCCTGTAAAAAGAGACAACGGATGCAAAGGAGAGGCAGACAGAAACAGGGCTGATAAGATGCGGGTTTGAGGTAAGCGCCAAGACATTGTATTCCTCAAACAACACCCGCATAACAATAATGTTGGCAGCATGCCGTGTGTTGTATTGAGGTTTATTATTTCAGAGTTTGTCGAGGGTGAGAAAAGAGTTTGAAGAACCTGGCTTGCAGCCAACCTCCATATGGCTATCTTATGCCCTGATGTCTCTCGTTCTCGCTTTGGGTTACTTGCTTCAATAAAACTAACTTTGGTGATCCTGGATAACTGGTATCATGAAGCTGGCTATCACCTGTCTCTGTTAACACTGCGGTGTGAACCACTGGATATTTTTAAGGACACCTTGGGATGATTTCCAGGCGTGTTTATGTGCCTGGATATGTTTGATGGGAAGTCAACATTTGCAGCAGCGTTTGTGAAGACAAAGCCAGGTGTTTTCAACAAGACCTTGGATACAAAGCATGATGTTTTGCAAACCCTAACCAAGTGGTTTCTGTGCCTAAACCTAACCACAGCATAGGCACAGCATAATGACGAGAACACAATTGAAAAGCTGCAACTTAAAGAAATGTAACGTTGAAACTTATCTGTGGTTTTGCAGAGATGTACTTCGCCAACATTTATTCTGCTGATTGGGTTGTAATTAAAAGCAGCTAGTACTCGTACAGCCTTCAAGCCATCAGCTATTACTCCTTTATTCAAATGTGCTCAATGTGTTTTTCTCTCTTTTCTTTGTAGGGCGCCACTAAACTTGCTTTTAAAAACCTGTTCAGGTAAGCATGAAGGCTGGCTCGCATATCCTGTGTCTGTTTGGAGTGCCAGTTTTGCACATCCTCAGAAATTAACCCTATAGTGGTGTCGAAAGAGTAGCCTACTTGAGTTCATAAGTAGCCCGGCCTTCAAAACACAAAAAAGGGCTGGAAAACACTGTTCTGTGCTATGTTCTACTGAATACAGAGGAAAATGGGAAAAAAAAGGAAAGTGACGGACTGAAGAAAAAGACATAAAGAATGCGCCATGCATCTTCAACCCTATATGGCTTTAGTAATCAAGGTTTGCTACTGTACGCTGAGTGCCCCTCCGTATCCCCAGAAAGGCAGGGATGCAGGGTGACAGCTGGGGACCAGGCCAACACACTGGACCACTAAATGAGAAAAATGACCAGCTTTCACCAGCTCTTTTAAAAACTCATTTACATCCTGTCAGATTCCATTATGGCCGGGGACCTGCACCGGAGCTGCAGGACAGGACTGAGCCTGAGTGCACCGACCGTGCTGGCCAGGCTCCTATCAGCCTGACCCGGCTCACCGGTCCAGTAGACAGCTGATTCTCCTGTGTCAAGGTTTTTTTGGCTTCTCTCAGTTTTTTTTGTTTTTTTTTTCTCCCCCTCCATTTTCCACACTATCTTTGGTGTGCTCTTGGCAAAGAGTGGGTGATTATCAGAGTGCCTGAAACCCCACTTTTACTCTTTTATACAATTACTGTACAGAATGTGCACCTAAAAGCATCAGCAGAGAGGATTAGGCCTGCTAAATGCTGAGCCTTGAATAAATTATCTGCTGGGGGGATAGCTTTAAAAGAAAGAAGGTAGGAGAGGGAGGGAAAGTGAAAAGCAAGTGGATTCAGCTACTCAAAAAAATAAAAAAAATACCGTACATTTAAATTATACTTCAATTTCAGCTAAGTGTTTCCCATTATCACGCACATTAATATTCACCTCAGCATCCATCACTTAAGATTTTCACAGTCATCACTGCATTTTCTTTGGACCAACACAGATGATATACGGCGTTCGCCAAAATCACCAACGTGGGAGGCTGGTATTCATCCAATTGATTGAGTACGGTTCAGAGGCTGGATCGTGAGGGACCAAAAATAAATTTCTGCTCTGCTAACATGACAGCACGACTGCGAAGAGCCTCTTAGCAGTCGCTGATGGATAACACAACCTACAGTTCAGGTGGAACAACTTTTAATGTCCAAATGTCAGTTTGAACCCGTGCGTCTTCCACAGGTTGAACAAAATGTTTGTGTGTATGAGCAGCTTGTACTTACTGAAGAACACTGTGCAGTATATCGTTCACATCGATGTGTGGAAGGGCAACGTTGAAATCTACAGCAATTAATTTATTTTGGTTGTAAATCATTGCAATGTTGGAAGGGAAAGTTCATCCTTGACCTTTCAGATAGCTGTTGACAAAACTGATCTCAGGTCAGGTCTGTACTGTAGCTGTTCTGGGGCATTCAGTATGAGTTTCTAATCAGCCTCCACTTGTAGGCCAGCATGGATGAAAGGTGATTAAACGTGGTCAGAAAATACAGACATTTCCATGAAAACTGGGCAACTCCATCGGCTGAGGAAGATCATGCCATTAAAAATAAAAAGCCTCGGAAGCTGACTTTATGGTGACCCTGTCGACATTAAATTATTAATTGAGTATAGTATTAAATCCCGTAACAAGCAGCCGTCTCTCCCTCAAACAAGTGTGTTGCAAAACCATACTCAACTCATGTCTCAGCAGGAAACCTGAGAGAAACATGTTTCTAAAAGTCAGTGTGTTCCGCTTTCAGTACCTCTGTAGCTTCTAACTGAATCTCTTTAGCTTATCTCGTCCTGTTTGTACTTTCAAACATCTGCTGTGTTTTACCGTTTTATTGTCTTTAAGCTGTTTCGGGAGTCATGTTTAGTGACTGCTGGTGAAAACTTAACATTTCCTGTCATGCTGCTTCACATTCAAAGCTTGTAAATGACTAATATTGTGGGGCTTTTATTTTGAAGAAGTTATAGGAAATTAAATGTTAAGACATTAACATTGACCACCTCACTTCATGGACTTTGTTGCTTTTATACTCCTTCGCCCTGAGTTCCTCCTTTGCTGCGATAAACGTTACTACAACCGAACAAGGAATGTAAAAAATATTGGTCAAAATAGGTCAACTTATACAAGGACGGGCTGGTAAGAGGCAAGTGAAGGCCTCCAGAAAAGCTCTTTAATCATCTCCGTTACTTTTTTGCTCTTTTTTTTCCCTCTCACTGCACATACTCCACATTAACCTTTGTCTCTGTGTGTCATCTTCACATATTAACAATCCAACACATAATGCTTCAACAGTACCAAGTAAGTGTTAAAAAAAAATATGGCTATTCAAACAGTCTACGAGTGCACTTTAGGTGTGAGAGCTCTACAGTAGCAGCAGTTTAAACTCACCAGGGTCACAGTCTGTGGACAGGCACTAAGCCACTTCTGTGTCTCATTCAAACTCCGAGCATGTCTGTGATCTGATGCATACATCAAAGCCACGGAGAGTACCTCGGCACACACCAGGAGCTCCATCAATCCCCTCCGGCCCGCGGAAGCTGCCTTTTCCTACACAGTCGGCCGTCAAGGGTGACATCCTTGAGGAGGCAATACAAACAGCGTCTAATGAATTTTTAACGACGAGCGTTGCGAGCGGCCAAGAGAAGGGGAGCGGGAAACAGAGAGAGACCCCCGCTGAATGCATTACAGTGATTTGTGGGCTCACCTTTGAGCGGGAGTAAGAGGCCTCCCGCCTCAGATCATCAGGGTGTTAAGTGTGCTCGGTGGGGGAGCCTCTCGGCGCCGCATCACGGGCCAAATGATGTTTGAAATGTTTTAATCAAATCCTGTCTGTTCATTAGACTAACAATAGGCTTCATGGGGTGAGCGCTCAGTGGTTCGGCTTCTTACTCTCCCCGAGGGAACCCTCCTGATAGAGTAACTTCCCCTAACCTCCCGGCGACAAATTTTTAACGTGACTCCCCTCTATACATTTAAATGGGCCTTTATCAGCGGTGGCAGCTTGTCATGCAGTGTGATTTATATGAGAAAAAAAAAACATCTTGGGTTCCGGTCTCTATCTGTCTTCTTTTGAGCGGCACTTACATCTGTGTGAGATTACATGTCAACGTGGCGACGCCAGGAATGTATATGTTGAATTGATCAAGAGGAGCTCGCTGACAGACAGCTTGTTGCTAATAGCAGGAGACCAGCTCCTCAGATAATCTCTTTGGCTTTCTGTCACTCAGGAGAGGTTCGTCTGACACTCAAGAATGTTGTTTGTGGGATTGTTTTCGGATGAAGACAGAATGTGAGATTAGGCCCTTTGACTTTCCTGTAGTGCTGCTGCTCAAGAGGTTAAATAATAATGTAGGAGTAGATGTAAAGCTGCATCATGTAACCCTTGTTATTTATTTGTAAGGGGCCGTGTACAGTATCAAATATTGAACGGGAATGCTGCATTTTACATTATCATACATAATAAGTGAACTTTTGCAGTAAGATAGGTGTCTGGTAATGGCATGGAAGGGTTACTCCAGCCTCCAAGATGATGACGATGATGCTTTTTGAACACATAATATATTTTCCAACATATTTACACCAACATATGTCAGCTAGTTTATTGAAAAAATCAAACACCACCAAGAAATTAGATAATCTAGCACACTACAGAATGTAACATTGTTATAATGCTTATGACTGTAACAAATAATACTGCGACTATAAGTCTGTGATGTTTTTATTTTCTATGTAATGGCTGGGCTTTAATGGTGACATTGAATGTGAAAGGCAGATGAAGTGTAGGCTTATTGCAGCATTTATTTCCTTTTGGTTGGATGAAAAAAACGTGAACAACTGTAGCTGCCTCAATTGCAATTAATTATCACAACCACAAGTGACATTTCAAGATAATGCTCTTCTTCAGACTTAGCATTAATCCATGAGACTAATATATTGGAACAAGAGGGTGTTGATTTTTTTATTATTATTTTCAATTTCCACTGGTCCAGCACCTGCCTTAAAGTGATAGTTCAGGTCTTTTGATATGAGGCACTTACCCCTGGTCAGTGTATTAACTGCAGTAGATGACCATCAGCGCCAAAAATGTAAAAGTATCTCACACACCTCACATCAAAAGACCCAAACTATCACTTTAAATAATCTTTAGATGTGCCTGACGACTATGGATTCTTTGTACATGCTTAACTCAACCGTTACAGGATCACTCAAGACCCTGTGTGTATGAAGGTGCACATGTTTTCTGAATATCTACACAGTAGGTCTTTAGATTATTTTTAATGTTGTACAATAGTGTGCACCCCTTTGTGAACAAAGATGGTTTTTAAAATAAGTGAGTTCTTAAAAGGTACTTGCTTTATTTTTTTGCAAAAATAAAAACATCTTTACATTCACTGTTTCTCTGCCTGGATTTCCCCCATAAATGTATTTATTATAAGTTTTAACTGAGCAGGGCCCCACTATTTTATAAAATTACGATGTATATTAAACTGAACCCATGAGAATCATGTTTTCATTTTTCACATACATGTGGAAGCAACATTTATCTGAGCTTTGATTAGTGTACATTTGACAGCACCGCAGGGCAGATGACGCACACTGCCGATTTAACAATGTCACTCTTCCTTACGATAAATCCAGACTTGATAAATGTCCCTAATGTGTTAGTCTTCTCTCGTTTGCGCTTACCTGTAGCTGCTAGGTTAGCTGCAATCAGAGTACAGAGTATTGCTAAGGTTAGGAGCATTAGCTGCACACCGAGGGATCAATATATTCGGCTGTAATTATCTAAGACAACTGAATTAAAGTTCATTCACAAAAAAAGACAGATGAAGCTTTTTCTCTCTCTCATTTCTTCACGCTGGAATATTTTCTAACATGTTTGCTCTTGCTGGTCTGAGGCTGATTTAACATGGTGGATCACGTAAGACTGACTCTCAAAGCACCAACCTGATTTCATCTACATGAGAAAGGAAAGGAGACAAACCATCGTCATCTTTAACAATGATCATGTGCGTTTACCAAACTGGCCTTTTCCGGGGATGTGACTGCGCCTAAATGGAACATTTCCAAGCGTCGTCTGTGAATATCCCTCCAGGTGAGCCCGTTTGATCGGACCAATTTTCTCTGTGATCAACTTGAGTGCCACTCTGGTGCGACCTTAAGGTGAAACATATCCTCTTACCCCAACCTTCCACATGAAAGAAGCACCCTTTAACATCATCACACCACCTATTTCAAATTGACAGCTTGCTTCACAAATATCCCCCACATAAATCCTGCAGTGAATGAAAATGCGCTGCCATTAATCAAGTTAAGTATGCAATTACAAATCATATGACAGAAATCTTTGGTGCCGTCTCTTTGATAATGACCCTCCGAAACACATTTGTAATGTAAATGCACTATGTAGCCTGACATGATGGAACACCTTTGCTGTAAATATAATTACAATGAACTGCTCAGGACAAATGGGGAAATGTTCCTGGAAAAATTAGGTTGTCTGGGATCCCATTATCCCCATCTCTGCCGTGTCACATATTTGCTTGGTCAGACCAACAATTGTTTCAAGATATAAAGTTGGAATTTATAGCTTCATATGCAGCATATTAATAAAGAGGTAGTAGAGGTATTTTAATTATCAATTATTGTAGACTAAACTCACTATTTCATTGATGATTTTGTTAAAGAACATCCTATATCTTATTTTTCAAAGGGTGTCTGTCTGAACGGGGCTCACTCAGGATGCTCTCGACAGCACAGACAGTGTGTTGGCTCTTCTTTCAAAGCACGATGCGCCAGCCTTTAATCTGAAGTATGAAATGTCCCCACACACACTAAATCTACTTTATTGTGTTATTTCAACCTGTCAGACCTATCGATCAGTGGATTAAGACAAAGATGATGTTTTAAAGCTTTGACTGAGGGTTTCATAGCTGTCCTGAAATCCAATACCAATAGGGGTTCATAGATCTTGGCCAGGATTTAGTGCTATAGGCAGGATTGATGACACGGAGCCCGGGCATAATAGCGGAGGTGCACGAGCCCCCATCCTTCAACATAACTCGAGATAACAGTGTGCCTTCTATTCCTGTATTAGAGTCATTCAGTTGTCCGGTTATTTAAAACATGTAGCTCGGCAGACTGTCGTAAATAACATCATGCTGTCTGCTCTTCTTCTGGGAACAAAACTTCTCCTAATACTTGAGCTGTATTACTGATTACTGCAAAACTGCAACCTATAAGTCTTATTACTCACAGTCAGCGATATAATCAAATTTGGATTATTTTATAGGCGCACAGCAACATTTGTCAATGGCGCCGGCGCAGGATTTATCACCGCTCCAGACTTGGTAGAGCCACCTACAGCTTTTCAATATACACAGTATTACATTTCAAGACGAGCGTGGCTTCTTCATTTGCTCTTTCAGCTGTAATCAATTGACACTGTAATATATATATGGCTGTAAGACACAAACACAACACTCAGTAATGGCAAATAGTAGCAGAAAACTTACCGACTGACATTTTAACTTTCATCGAATAACAGCAATACAGAGGAGTATTGGCAAAACAACGCAATAGAATGATAAAAATAAAAAACATTAAGAGCTGAAAACATAAGCCTGATGAATCTCCTGTATTAAGAGTTGATGGGATTTTCAAAAGTGAAAAAAACTATGAAAGACTCGCAGCCCGAAATCTGCTTGATTTGAGGACAAAGCAGCCATCTTTAAAATCTCTCATCATTTGTGTTGCACTCTAATTACTTTGGAGACAAAACAGAGCTGGAATAAAGAGGCAGCGAACATTTGTTTCACCCCAAAGCAACACTGCTGGCTTCACTCACTGATGCACACTCAGTTAGTGTGGATTGTATCTTCACTGAAGCTGCTGGCTGCTGTAACAATAAGGCTGAGACCAAAGAGCTACAGAGACAGAGATGGCTGTACTATCAGTCTGTTTGAATGGTTTTTGGCCCGTGTTAGAAAGAATCTTAATTTGCGGCCAAATATGGAGATGTGTTACCTTGTTGTGCGTATATGTGCTGGATGAGGCTTTAAATTAGGCGCTGACTGGTTCTTGGCCAAAGGGATCACAGTGCTGTTCTTATAGTCTGTCGAAAAGTCTGTCGAGGGTTAGAAAGCAATATGTTGTGTGTTCGGTACTAATATCAGATCTTTAAAGGGCCTTGTGTGGTAGCAGTCAATGCTATTCATGACATGTTGTTATTATACAGCAGTAGTCTTTCTCCGTGTCTGTGAGTGAGGTGTAAAAATAATTTGGTAACACTGTATATTAACCACCATTAACAAATGATAAACTTATAGTTAGTCAAACTTTAACAGTTAGTTCACTATTAACAGACAATGGCATGTGTTATAAACTATTTATTAAGCAATTGTTTACTGTAAAGTTGCAACTGCTGTTTATAATACTTTGTAAATGGTTAATAAATACTGTGTAGTTCATCGATAAATGTTATTTGGATGGTGATTTCAAATGTTGTTGTTTTTTTAAACTCTTACAGCTTCTTAACGAACCAAGAAGCATTTTTATGGGATAAAATTATTATAAATTAACTATTAATAGGGCTGACAAGATTTCTGTATATGTTGAGTCAATATTGTGTCTGCTTGTTTTTAGATGAAGGCATTTTATTGTATTATATTTTTCAATAATATAATGATAATCAATCAGTGGTCTCCAATAGACTTGTAATATAGAGACATTTTTACACTGTTTACATTACATACATGTTTTATGAATTCAACTTTTCATTTGTAAAAGTGAACTTGTCAATTTGGAAAGAATACTTAGAGCCTCCCCAAAATGTTCTGTGGCTGAATATAAGAGCAAGAAGAAAAAACTCTTCTGTCCTATTGGGATAAGCTATTTCAACCAATTGCCAGAAAACATTTTGGCAATGTACTTTTCAGCACAAAACACATATGCTGAAACTTGCCATTTCTTAACGTTACAACTTTTTTTTCTTTGGTTTCAGTTTTAAATTGTATGTTGCAACAACACTATGTTTAACAGTCTGGTTAGGTTTAGGCAAAAAAAACGTGGTTTGCTTAAGGACAAGATCATGTTTTGGCTTAAAATACCTGGGTTTGTCGCTACAAAAAAGGCCCCGTCAAAAGAAAAGTATAACAAAATATACAGTGTTTTTTGTTGACACAAACAAGGCTATCCAGTGGTGTCACACTTACAAATGTTGAAACGCAGTCTCGAACTGCAGTCACTGCATGGTTCGACAGCCTTCTTGCTTAGTGCCTGATGTGAAATTGAAGTCATGAACAGATCATGTGAATGTGATATGACGCATATTGTGGAAACGTGAAAATAGTACATTTGACACACTGAAGCATTAACTGCAAGTATATCTTTAGATCAACCCTAAACCACAATCACAACAACAAAAACACAATATCCACTAAGTTTTATGTAATGACACAGAAGCCTACACTTGAATGAACAGATATGATCAGTTATTATCAGTGTTTGCATGTTGAGCTGTGTTAACGCATCATATCAAGTGCATGAGAGGGGGTGTGATTTATTAGAAAGTAGTTATAACATGAGGTAAACAGTGCAAATGAAATGAAAAATAGCCCACATCATCACATGCTGACGAGAACCATTTTCTCAGCCCGATTAATTAAAAAGCAGCCATATTTAGTTGTGACAATATATGCAGCTGTATGCTAGGAAGATTATACATTAGACAATGTACTTATTTACAAGTCAGTTCATAATAAGTACGGGTTTAAACAACTCTTTTCAAATCAAATTCAAATAAATACAAAATAATTCCATTGATTTCACACTCTTATGATTTAAAAAATCGTCTAGAATCAAACTGTATTGTTATAGCAACCCCACAGGACAGAAAATCAATACTTTCTGAACATCAGCCCTCCAAATATTTTGTTAAAGGTAGTTTTACAAAGTACTTTTGAGTTCTGACAATGTCTGGAACTGCCCAGAACGACATGAGTGAACCCATGGTAAGTAATCGAATTTCATTTAAGCATTTATTTTTTCTTTAAGGTAAAATGACTGAAAAAGAAATAACCACACCTTCTCCCCTCTTTAAGGATTTTACCACTACTCCCTGTGATTCTTATGATTTTGTTGCTGCCCCAGCTGGACTGTCCATAAGTGGACAACAACAACCGTGTCCACCTGTGTTTGCAGCCCTCAACAAAGGTCATTCTGACTTTATTGCTGCCCTGGCCAGAATGTCTGCGAGTGGACAGTCTGTCAGTGGACAACAGTGTCCACCAATGTTTGCAGCCAGTCACAAGGATCCCCAGACAGCCACAAAGGTCCCTCCGTCCAGGCTCCCTGAGACCATCAGTGGGACACCCACTGGTGTCCAGGTGACGCGAAAGACAAGACGGATGAAGGATGTCTCAGGAGGGAACAAGATCTGGTAGGTGTCTTATCACTTTACTGACAAATAATGATCAGGTTTTAAGATTCAAGAGGTTTTAACATTTGTTCTTTTGGAAAAAAAGGGACTTTGGAAGAATCATGACAGGCGAGCCAGAGAGGAAAAAGCCCAGACAGGGTGGAGTATTACACACGTAAGCTCTTTAACAGCAACACACACACTTTAATCATTAATCGGTTCAGTTCCAGACTGAATTACAGCTTAAATTTACATTTGCAAACAGACACACACAAGCAAAGAGAAAAACAAATCCTAAAACATGATTTAGGAAAATGAATGAAAAAGGTGATATCTGTTTTTACAAATAAACCCTTCCCTGTATATGAAATGGTACTGCCCAACAGAAGCAAGAACAATTGCTGCCCCACCCTGCCGACAAGTCACCCTCTGGCCAGGACTCTGTTGACTGGAAAGGCTGCTGACGCTCTGCCCACTTTGGCCAACAATAAGAAAAATCATCACTAATGTTATTGCCACTGTTGGGTCATTCTTGTTCTTGTGACAAGTCTCCATCGTACAATAAATGAGTCTTAACTGTCGACATGGGTCAATAAGAGTTTGATTTACCGACTGTTTCTACTGCTGGTAGCGCTCTCCTACTGTTGATCTGATTGGTTGAAGTTAGCCGATAGATAGACGGTGACAGACAGATGGTCTGTCCAATCACCTGCAAAGTATTTTTCAAAGTGGCTGCTCTTTTACAAACAGTTTCTAGCGGCACCTTTCCAGATGGTTCTGTGTGTAACAAACCATCTGGAGCCTCAGGTTAGTTTAAAGGTGCAGGTCTGATGGATTAATATGTGAGGTGAATATAGTTTCATCCATCTGATCCCAGAACTTCAGGCGAGGTTGGGAGATCAATACGGCAGCAAAAATGTATTTCTGTTCAATGTACAAACCATTTAGATAGATAGATACTTTATTTATCCTGAGGGAAATTTAAGTGTCCAGTGGCATACAAAATACAAAAGGAGAGTCCTTATTTGATCACATAACATACAATGTATGATGTTATGTATGTAAATTACATATTTTGGTATGTATGTCACAAACAGGCTTGGGGAGTAATGGAATTTATGTAACATGATTATGTAATAAAGATTATAAAAAGGTAAATATTCTGGTAAAGTTACAGAAGAAAGATGTAATTAGATTACAGATACATTCAGTAAAAACAGGATCACTAACAGGATTACAATTTTAAAATAAAGAATATCATAGTCTGTAACCATGCAGCATGCACTATGTAGTTTTGTAAAAGAAATTCAAACTGAGAATGAAAATATTTACAATATTAATGAGGTATTAACACAAACTCAGAAATATATTTTTTTTTCCACAACTGAATAAACAAGCTGTTCTCAGAGGAAAATAAGGTCCCAGAACACTGTTTGAAGCTAGAAAGGTGGCAGGGTCCGCCACATATAAACAAAGTAAAACAGTATGAAGTTGTGTTTTCCTTTAAGGTCAGTTTGTTTATTCATGAAAACAAAGATATGTTGTTTATTTAGTCAATGGAGATATTTCTCTTCTGTTTAAAATTTCTTTCCCAAAACTACATAGTGCCCCTTTAATATGAGCACAACGCCTCCTTGGCCCCTGCCAATCACACACTTCATGTGTTTCCCGTGACATGACTTTCTGTTTCAGCTGTCACACGCATAAATAAAGATTTAATGGAGGGTCATAAAAGCTTCCTGCTGAGGAAAGCTAACATAAATCCCTGCATAGCTGCGCTGAGACCCTTAATCAAATATGTTATCACTTGTACAGTCATCTGATAACAGACACTCATTTTTTATCAGTGACCTGATTAGGCTTTGTTCTAATTGGATCTCATTAGGTGACAACCTGGAATGAACAGTGCAGGCTGAAATGTCTCACTGCAAAAACCTCTGATTGTTTCTTTGAGATAACTGACAACCGCGTTACATACATCTTATTTTTACCTTTATCATTGAATTGCACACACACACACATTTTTATGACCTGCTGTTACTTTACACCAGAGAGCAACATGAAAGTGAAAACGGAGGGAGTAGATGAATGAAAGCCAACCTGGAGCTACAGTACAAGCGCTTTACTTCAATAGATGTCTGTAAATTCAAGCTTCAACCACTGTCAATAGTCCCCATGAGCAAGGGCGAAGTGTTTTTAAATCATTGTCATTCTCCAGTTAAAGTTTGTTAAGACATTTCGAGTCATCGCGGGGTCAGCAAGCTTGACAACGCTATTTCAGCATTGTCAAACCGGCGTAATTTCTTCAAAAGCACGCATCTTCTCATCATTTCCACAGCATTGTTGAAGTCTCGTGTCACTGAGCTGGAGTGAATCTTTGCATTTTGTCTTTCTAATGGCTTATGGAATAGAACGCCCCATCAGCCCGTCTTTAACGGCTGTCTTCTGTCTTCGACCAAGACTGACAGGCAGTCCGTGTTCCTCTTTGCCTCTGTAATCTTTGTAATTGCACATACGTTCCTCCGCCTTGTTTTGCCGCGCAGGAAACCCGATGTCGGACTCGAATTCGCTCAGTTGTCGTGAAGGGTTCTGACTCTCTGCCCTCTGGATATTTGGTAGTTAACTGCTCATTTGCCGCGATGTGTCTCTTAGGAGAACACCACAGGGTTTAGAGTATTCATTTGACAAAATAACAGAGCACAGAGATCCACTATCATTATCGTCATCATTGTATCCCTCTCTGCTGGAGACTGGCAGCAGTGAAGTAAAACACAGGCCTATATGTAAAACAATTTGCCCGCCTCTCCTGAAGTGTACTTTTCAATCACTTTGACTTCTGATTGCTTTCTGCTTTAATGGTTATCTGACTGTAATTCCATTTGGCGAGAATGATGAAGCAGAGCTGAGCTGGACCCGCACGCTCTTTAAATGTCATTTATGGTATTTTCATGTATGCATTCAGAGGACGGGAGAGCCGGGCCTTTTTTATCTGAATGGTTTGAGACTGAGTTAAGCAGCTCTCTCCTCGCATGAATTATTCTTCCCCCACATGTAATATGGTTTCGAGAACAAGGAAAGGGATGGGGTCACAGTTTTTGAAGTTTTTCTTAAAGCAATTTTCACATGCTAATATGTACTTGAAACTTCCACTTCATACTGACAGTTTTCCTGACAGGATTCCCTCCTAACATCCTTCCAATGGAGAAGATGGGGGACAAAATACAGTCGATCAAAAGTTTATCTGAAATTCATGTAATGTAGCAGTTAATCAAATCAAGAGTTTCCATCTTGAGTTGCAAAGGGAACCCAGTCTCTACGCCAATCCTTACAATTTACTTCTGTGGAGAGCAGGTCAGCAGTCAGGTGATCTTTGTCATGGTCATAAAAGTAAACACATTAATAGTTGCAGATTTAGCTAGGCAACAAAATGACATGATGTATGTGACAATCACATAACATCTCCTAACTTAGAGAGGGAAGTTAAAACAAGTCAACGTTGGCTTTCTTGCTCTTTATTATTACTGTAGGACGGGGCAATAATGTTGCCATGTTGGTGTAGCTCCAGGACCATCATTGCCACTGATCAGTTCAGTTTTTGTCATGTCATAGCTGTGTCTTTGGGGAAAAGACACATCAAATTTGCACACTAAATAGTTTTCTTTTGTTGTTTTTTCACGTTTTCCTAAACCTAACCAAGTAGTTTTGGTTCATAAACCTAACCTAAGGTGTTTGTTGTTTGAACCCCGTGACGTATTTTTAATGCCTAAACCTAACCAATTATATTTTTTTCCATTAACTTAAGAGTAAGACTAATTAGCAAACAGTATTGTAACATGTCCCAAAGGGGATCCAAACCTAATCAGTCTCAAATAACCCTCTCAAACACAAATGCCTGCTTCAGATGTGGAGCTGTTTTGTAAGTTAAAAAGATGGTCCTGGAACAACATTAACTATGAGGTTCCAGGAACAGTACCAACAAGAGGATATAAATATTATATTGTTATCATGATATGAAACTATATGTCATTTTAGATTTTGGCTATTTTTCCATCCTGATTTATCAAAGGTATTGTCTTTTTCTGGTTTCAAAGGCTGTATTAGAGTGAAGTGATGTCATTTTCTGACTGTTATACTCGTCTTAATACTTGCCTTTACCCCTTTAGTCATTTTATCCACATTACTGACAATTATCAAAAAACTCATTGTATTCATATTTCATTATAGTACCAATAGTCATCCCTGCAACATTGTCACAATATAAATAGATATAAAAATAGAACTAATTCGTCATCTGATATTTCTTTTCTTGGTATTTGGACGCATCTGTGTTCCATAGAACTTAACAGGAAGGACTGGCCTTCCATCCACACACAAAATTGGACTATGGCATATGTGCTGCATGCAATTTAAAAGTCTACAGTCATGTCATTTATACACACATTGAAACAACTGTGCTTGCAATGGCGGGATAGAAATACAATTGTGAATAATTAATACACTAACAAGACTAAAGCTGCAGTTATACCTCTCAGGCTGGTCAGCAGGTTGGTATCTATGCATTATCACAGTCAAAACTCTTCTATACGTTTATGCAGCCCTCATCAGCTTATTCAAACCATCCCCATAAGAACCAGGTGAGAAGTGAGGGGCTGCACTTCCTCCAGGAACTCTGCACCTTGATAATGGAGTGGGGCTGAAGCGATTAGCACACTAACAGCTTCACACAAGTAGGAGGGGGAATTCTCTTGGGGAGGACGACGGGAGACAGAGAGACTGAAAGGAGGACATGACCCCCACCAACACAATTCACAGCATGAGTGCTGGTGGTGCCGTGGCACCCTGACACCTTCTGAAGGACTCGGTGCCCTCCAACTAGAGGTGCAGATGCATCTACAGTCTGAACTTTTTGTAATAACAGCAGGTTCTATTATAAAATTGATGCAAATGATGCATCAAAGTAGCTGTTATCTGTAATGTAGGTGCAGCAGGCATCCGTGCGCAAAAAGGCACGGAAAGGGCAGGGGAAGTGGAAAATAATATAAACACATGGGGGCTGTGTTTAATCATTATCTCCTTAGTCCGTCACATTACTCACCTCTTGCCTTTATAACAGCCATGTCAGTCACGGTGACACATGATGAAAATGGCTCGGCAAATAAAGAGAAAAATGGCAATTGCTGACTGGGAGGTGTGGAGAGGCAAATATTTATGGCGCCATAAATTCAGGTGACATGCCTTTTCAATTCAAGTCATGTTTTCCACTTTACACAAAGATGTATGCTTTTATTTTGCAGATAGCATCGCTGCAGTTTAATAAAATAAATACTTTGAAGGTAAAAAGCCTTTTAACAGGCAGATTACTTTGCCTAGTGTGTTTGTTTGACAGTCAGTGCTGCATTTAACTGGACTTCTTGGCGTTAGTCAACCCATTGCGCCTTTGCTGCCAAAACTGTGAAAGAAAAATGTTTGCTTAAGGCAAATTTCTTCAAGAAGTCATGTGCATACACAATTATCCAGGGTGTTACTGTGGAAAAAAAATGTTTTTTCTGAGGTAATCAACTTTAAGTGGATTATTACAATAACAATTTTTGCTGTATCACAGACATCCAGGAAGGACATGGTGATTGGAAGCTCCCGCTGGTAACAATGTATTTTGAGAAGAATACATAAAGAACAAGACAAACAACTTAAAATTATTTTTAATATAAAATGTAAGAGCTATGTGTATCCCCTCGGATGTCATGTCTCCTTCACTCCTGAGGATCTCTAAATCAAAAATTTAAGACAAGCAGAAAACCAAATGGAAACCACTAATCACTTTGTTAAGCTTTATTGGCTTTGCTTTAAAACTTTGGCTAAATTAAAGAAAAACAAATGCTTGAAAGTCTTTTTCACAAGCAACTGCAGATGACAGTTGAGTTTAGTGAGTGGGCCCCACATTAATTATAGCAAAGTACACTCTGCCTAACAGAAATGTCAAGTCAGTTTCAGTAATAAGATGTCTACTGTGCCGAGTAACCAACCGGATTCATTGTCTGAAACAGTTGGGTGCAGCTTTTCATTAGCTGTCTCCTATCCTGTGAGACCCTGCTGACTCCACTGTAAAACACTGCACTGAAGCTCAAAGCCTGCTAACATCTGAAGTCAGCTCTGCTGAGACATTGTTAGCTAACTGTCAGTGTGCTCCGCTAACCGCCACTCATGGCTCATGCCTTTTTTTTTTTGCCAGCGATGCTTTTAGGAAGGGATAATAAGCAATATTACTAAGAAAGGAGACTGTAGCATCCTATCCAAAGTCTTCAGCAAAACCATCAACTTGGATTTATAATTGTGCTACATTTGTATATGATTCCATTGTGTATGTAAACACACAACAGTTTGCTGAAAAACCTCAGTCTGTTTTCTGACGATTTATGAGACAATCATATACCAACTTAAAAACTGGCTAATTAAAAACAATGAATATTTAAGTTAAGGTCCAAGGTCAATGCATGAAAATGACTTAGAATGTAACAGCGAATCCATCAATAAGGAGTTTTAGAAAAGTTTTGATAATGCATATTTTTTTTGGCACGGATCTTTTTTCTTTTAGGGGTTGTTGAATGAGTTGCATGCGTTGTCACATATAGTAGGTATACTTGGGTTAAAATGTTGGCATGATGTTTGCCTGCCTATGCAATCAATAAACATAGTATAACAATACATCCTCATACCTAAACGACTAAATAGGTCATTTGCCAGGGACTCCCAAAATGTCATATATCACCATTCCTAAAACAACATTAGCCTTGAAGCGTACCGCGTAATGTTAATTATGGGTTGTAATGAGCTGCTCTCACAGTCGACCTATATGGATGATTTTCTGATGAGTTCAATATTTGCTGCCCTATTATGTCTGGTTTTGTCTCCCACAGCTCATGACAAACTTTCTTGGCTCTCTATCTGCTAAATACCTCATCATCTTCACCAGTTACTCAATTGCTAAGTTTGCCTGTCGTTTGCTGCTGTGTGGGTAGAGTTTAATAGGTTTTTCGGAGCATATTTGTTGCCATTGTTGCAAAGAAATTAACAAGTGAACCAAAACATTAAAGTTATGGCCTGTAAAACCAAAACATTGAGCTGAAAGGTGCTAGAACGCTCCTTAAAGCTGAGGGGATCTGCAGAGTCAGGTGATAATGTTCTGTGGATACGTCATTACAGTTGACTCCCTTTAAAATTATACATAGCCATTTGTTCCTTTGTTAAAACAATAATATGGCAATTCCTAAGAATATTTTTCCATTATTCAGTGTTCAACAAACTCCCTTTGACATATCATGAAGAGTTCATTTAGTTATTTTCCTCCTTGCTTCACCCAGAGAGACTATTTGACCTCACCATGACACAACTTACAGCTGAAGATGAAAGCATACTGTCCCTTAAGAAGGGTTTCTACAATAAGCATTTTGGTTTTATAACTCAGCATGTTGTTCAGATTAAAAGCTTTGAATAATAACACGCTGGTTACTAATACGAGCGACTAAAAGCCCCATTTATGAGTCATTAATAAATATTAAGTAAGATATTTTTGGACACTGGTTGCACCTCGCTCGGGGGCCTTTCCGATTGTCGCCACATTCCAATACTCTATGCCTCTTTTTCATCCTCACTCTGCTCCTGTCAGCCATGAACAATTGATAATCCATTGCGATCTTGGGCTTTAAGAGTTTGAGTGCTCTGTATCTGTCTCATAATGATTAGTGAAAGGGTCACACTGCTCAAACCCCTCGGTCGCCAGCATCCGCCCTTAATCCTCCCTAATCCCCAAAACAATGGGCTCCTCCATGCAGGGGACTGTGACAGATTTTTATCATCCTGCTCAGGGGGATCAGTGTGCCTTCACACTGCCAACACAACAATGATAGCAGTTTAGAACTGCCTGCCCTTATGAGTGCCAAGCCAAACCTTATACATGGCACCGACCAAAGAAAGGGCAGAGTTAATGCAAGTGCAGACAAGACGACTCTATTTCAGGTGTGCTGTATGGGGAATTAGTGTGATTTGTGTTGCAGGGTTAACATGTTTACCCCGTCCGACCTCTCTGCTGCCAGCCGCCTCTCATCGTGTTTCATATGGAAGGATCAAGGCTGGCTTGTGTGTATAGCCAGAAGGGCTGGCTTTGGTCTTGGCTTTGGATTATGACCAAAGAGCTGAGGTGATTCAGAAGGAGAAAAACAGATAAATGCAACACGGGGACAAGATGACCACAACGTGAACACAGGTACATGGACAAAACAAGAGAGGAGTGCTGCATTAAAGGGAAAGTTCACCACAAAATGAAAATTCAGTTATTATCCACTAACCCCCAGGCTGGAAGGCAAATCAGGTGAAGTTTCGTAGTCCACAAAATATTTCTGGAGCTTCACAGCAAAACAGTATTCTCTTAAACAACTGAAGTAGATGGGGACTTAACAAAACAACCCCCTAAACATAAAATGGCTCCATATATCTGGAGTAGTGTAATCCAAGTCTCAGATGTGGGGGGATGTGAAGTGCTTCAGTGCATCCTTTTGGAATAACATAAAGTTAGTCAGTGTAGTTTGGCTGCAGCAGCAGCAGTGGATGGTGTACAGAGCTCATGAAGGCTGTTTTAAGTATATGTAGGTGCAAATTGAAGCAATTTCTTTTTTTTATACCAAGAGCATCGCAGCCTAAAAACAGAACAGCCAACAAATTGGAAATAAGATGAGCAGTTAATCAAATATCTAATAATAACAGGCAAACCTGCAAAATCTTACCACCACTAAGTATGCTAAATATAGTCTTGATTAGGGGTCTGATCACTATTTAAGACTTGGACCTGCTCCCTATCTCCCCCCAAAAAATAAAAAAACAGGTTGGGAGGTCCAAACATTTCAGCTATACAGTATATCCTTCTTACTGGTAATCTTAAATATTACAACCTACATTTCCAAAATGAATGCCTTAAACAATCGTGTAATGTGATTTCCGACACCCCTATAGACCTAAATAAGACCAAGACCATACATTGAGGTTAGTTGAACGTCTCATCTGCTTGTTAGTCCATCTCATGCCTTCGTTTGTGTGCAGCGACACTGAATGTTAATGTAACCAGTTCAGGTTATATCTAGCTAGTTTAATACACTTTACTTACTTAAAAGTTTAGCTGGCAATTTCTTTTCTGGAATACTTTGTGACCCCTGACAAAAAACATTTTGTGGTATGGTACATGCCCTCTGAGCTGGTATAATGGATTTGATTTATCATCATCTAAAGACTGCAAACATTAAACAAGAAAGCCACTGTAAGGATTATTCAGTTCACTGAAGCACGACCCTGTGCTGTGGGTTCCTTCTTTGCCCTGAAGAATAAGTTGACCCCCCTGATTATCAATGTATAATTCGCACTCTACCCATTCCACTCGAGACACATTCATATAGACATTCATAAGGTCAGGTTAAAGATAGTAATGGCAACAGTATGGCACAGAGTCAGAGTTAACATCCCAGACCTTAAAGCTGCAATATGTTAAAGTTGGCCACCTGGTGAATTCATCCTCAAAACAAATGAGGGGGTGGCACTAAAGGTAGTTACACCAATCGTCATGTCCATGTTTCGAGTTTTGGTTGTGTTTTATTTTGAGGTTCTGTCCTTATTTGTCATGTTTTGCTGTCTCATTGTATTATAAAGCACAGTGTAGCATTTTGGCTTCATTCAAATTCATGAATGCTTCACTCAAACTGTCCTTCCCGGATGTAGTTTCATAGCCTCAGGGTTACCTGTAGCACACAAATACAAGAGCATTGTTGCTTGTTTTTTTTGTTTTTTTTAAATGGAGTGTCCTTTCCTTCAGAACAATCACTAATGATCCAACTAACCTGCAATTAAAAGAGCTTGATAAAGTAGATGAGCTAAATGAAGTTAAATCAGTGTACAAAACCTCAGTCTATAGCACTGGTACATTCTTAAGAATTATCATGATTTATAAAGTAATTTCCCGAACCTGGAGTTACTCAGACGTGTCAGTGGATGCATTCATGCAGAGTTTACAAAGTCATTATGATTACTTCCCACATGCCTACATTATACAGCACCTATTGCCAGGCCTTTTGACCCACCTGGAGACATACTGTGAATACTCTAACACTGTATTTCGGATTCAGAACAGCTTCCACCCTTGAGCATTATGATAATCTTTCCAACCAGCCATATCGCTGAAATGGTCTATCACCCACACACATACACACACACACACACACGCACGCACACACATAAAAAAAAAATCACCCATTATGTCTGTATCAGAGAGTGCACATACATACTTGGGCACACACACACAAAGCAATGGAAGCATCCATAAGGAAACAGCAGCATCGAGACATACAATAACAGCCGTTATTACTTGGCATTTGGCAGTGACATCAATCAGAGGCAGCCATTCTAAGCACTGTGATGGTACATAACTGCTCAGCCAGAGAGCTGATTTAATAGAGCATGGTCTGATAAAGTCCCTGCAGAGATCACTTCATGGCCAATAGGTTGTTCAGGCAGCTAATTGGTCAAAAAATAAAACCTCTCTCAGGAATTGGATCCAATGTTATCACGGTGAGTCTGGCACACTATTAATGAGTTGCATTGGCTCCCTTTAGCCCCCTAACTATATTTCTGCTCAGGCCGTGCATGGGGACTTGTACTTGGGCATAATTATGGTGATGATGACCAAATGTTTACCTTATAAGCACAGCCTGTACACAGGAGGATTACCGCAGACTCCGTACAGTTGTAATAACAGTGAGAGTAATGATTCAGCCGCCCAGCCTCAGCTGCTCTGTTATTTCACCGCAGAGCATCCAACACTTCTATTGATCCACACTCACCTATACCTATCTAAGGGACAGGATTTCCTCATCTCATTGGTTTTCAGTTCAGTACGGCAACCGTTATTTAGTGTCGGCTGAACATGGAGGTGCTAAAGGGAATCAGGGTCTTAACCCCGGTAATGTTTCTTTATATATTGACCTACAGTACCACATTACTGTACTTTGATATGTGAGTTTTGTGCAGAATAGAGCTGCACATGTAATCACATTGAGAACAAATCATGATTGAAGCACCTTGGAATCTAATTTTTATACGTTGATGATTCTGCTGTGTTTCTTCCCAAGTGTGCAGTACTCTGTATGGCAAAATATGCACAAGATGAGGTGGGGCAGTGAGGAAATAGATGTGTGATAGAAAAAAGGGAGGAAAATGTGGTGAAAGAAAAATCTTATGGTAACAAAACAAATGTAACAGGATAGTGGAAATTAACCAAAGGTAAGGAAGTTTGGGGGTCTTGTTTGTCATCTCACTGGCAATTGGAGGGTTGATATCCATTTTGTCTGGTGCGTTCAGTGGACACACTGGTCCAAGACATGTTAGCTTGATGCAGTGGCTGGCGGTTTGGGCGGTTAGCCGCCACCAAAAGAGGAGAAACGTGGGCTGTCTTCTTACCAAGCTTGCTAATGTTAGCCACTTGCACATGATATAGGAATCAGTAAGTTTTGATCAGTGTTGGGGTGTTCTAATTGCTTGTGAGGACGGGATATTTCAAGTGTTGCTGCTTACAATTGACGGAGCTAACGTTAAGCTAGCTGTTGATGTCCTGTAAATACATCCAAACCACAGACACATCTATCATTAACAAGAGCCTGGAAAGAGTACAGAGGCTATGACTTACCACCTAAGTTAGCCAAAGTTATTTATAAAGTTGTTATGCTAACTGCTCTAATGTCTTGAGGAAACTCCACTTCCCAGAGGCGGTACTGTCCACGACTCTGAGACCAGACGTTGTCATGTGGTCTCTGGAGGGGAAGAAGATCATCCTAGTGGAATTAACAGTCCCGTGGGAAGAGAACTGTGAGGAGGCGGCAGAGAGGAAGAAAGAGAAGTACCAGCAACTTGTTGACTGCTGGGAAAAGGGGTGGACAACATGGCTGATGACAGTGGAAGTTGTGGGTTGTCGAGGATTCCCAGCCCAATCAGCATGGAATCTGTTGACAAAGATGGGATTTGAGAGGCCACTTGAGGAAAACAGCCGTTCGGAGGCTGGGAGAAGCGGCAGAGAGAGCCTCCTGTTGGCTCTGGCACAAGAGAGAGGACCTTAGCTGGAAGCCTGGAGGAGGGGGGCAGTGACATGGCCAATCACTGCTGACCTGCCAACTGGAGAGTGTTGTGGTTAAGGGTCAAAACACTCTAAGAAGGTTGGGGACCACCTGACGACCCCTCCCCCAGGCCAAGGCTGCATCCATGAGAATGGATTGATAGTAGCATCATTGATGTATTACAGAACTGAAATGTAAAAGTGAGACCATGTAACTTTTGCAACTGTGGCCAAAAGTGACAATTATTGGGTTAGGGTAAACTATGAGCGTAATGTGACAGTAGCACAACTAGAGAAGATTCATAAAGTCAGCAAATTGACTCAGTGATGTCAGTTATAAAACAATATTTAGTTTAGCTTTGATAATATAAGCTACCATAAGCTACCAGAGCAAATAAGGCTGAAGCAGCGAAATCCTTCAGCATATTAAATTGAGCAAGGAAGATTTATTTTTTTGCTTAGACATTACATTTTTGCATTCATGGGAAGACAATTGTTATGTCTTTCTTTAGAAGTTACAGACTTCATTTTGTGTTTAAAGGTCTTGGGGAGTACGACCGCATATGTTGAAAAAGTAGTATAAAGCCTTTCGTGGCTCCAGAGGAAGCTGTGTGTAATCTCATAAATTGCCCCTAGTGATGTCACTCAGTGGCTAAGTTGCAGTGTGGGTAATGTAGGCACTCGCTATATGTGAGCTTTGTATTAGTTAAAACTTGTTAATCACATGCATCTAGAAAAGCATTTGTTCAAAGGCGCGACTCGAGACTCAGTTGATTATTCTTAAATTTAGCGTAATTGGCATGTTGCTTATTCTGTCTATGTTTTCATTAAACGGTGTCCCTTAGATCACCAGCAGAAAATCTTGATCTCAATTCTTTGTAAAAAAAAATATCCCATTTTGATCAGAATCTTGCAGCTGTGTATCTATCCATCCATATATCCTTCAATTTAACCAGCAACATTTCTGTAACACAACAACTTATTTTCACGGTATATTGGCAAACCTGGAGTGTCTGCACACGCTACATCTACTGATACTACTGATCGGCAGCAGCAATGAATGTCTGACATTTCACAGACAGTATCATCCTCATCTGCCTCTCCCCTCAGCACATCATCTCTCCCCTCTCCGTCTTTGCGTCTCCATCCCCAGCTCCTCTCTCTCCTCTCCTCTCCTCTTCTGTCTACTCCTCTCCTCGTGCCCACCGTGGCGTGACAGGTGACTGGCGACGCTAACAATAGTGGGTGCGGCAGCCCCTGCTCAGCAAAGCACAAGCCGCATGATAAATTACCCTCATCAGTTTGTTTTGCCAACCGCCCACGCAGGTCACCACCAAGGCCGGTCGTGACATTTTGTTGCATACTGTATATGCAAATACCTGCCAATCAATTAGCACGCCACCCCCCCTCCACTCCCCACGCTGCCCATTGTGATTAAAATGAATTGATTGTGGGCTAAAATCAACACCAGCCAGCCTGCCAGCAGCCGAGGGGGTCAACGGGACGCATCGGAGGAAATGAGGGGAAAAGATGGAAGTGTTGTTTCTCCGCTCTTCCCTTCACTATGTTCTTTATTGCCACTTCATAACTTCGGGCATAAAACACAGCGAGATTTGCTGAAAACGAGAAAACTGCAATGTAAACAGACTGAGTTATAAATCTGAGGGGGGCTGTCACGGCCTTCTGAAGATCAGGTTGATATGTGACAGGAAAACGAGGGGTGGCAGCGATATTGTAAGCAGCCTGAAGCCTTTGGGTTATCTCAGCATGCTCACGTGAGTTCTGTTTATGTGTAACTGATAGAGAGGAAGGTGTAGATGTTCAGGGTTGTTGGTTAGCATTGACAAGAGTGATGGACAACGAGCATGCACTCTGCAGGAGTCACAAGGAAAAAAAATACAACCAGCTTTTTGATTTAGTATCAAGGGCTTAGAAGGCGAGGTAAACAAGCCGCTGATGGTTTACGGAGAGACTGATTAAAGGAAGCACTTATCATTCAGAACCATGCCTGCTTGCATAAACAATGTTTGCACAGGAAGAGTGAAGAGGTAATAGAGGGTGCAATTCGAAAATGACAGCTTCCTTCAAAAGCGCTATTTTCTGTGAATTTGGAGTGATTTACACATCTTTTTTCCCCCATACAGCTGTTGTACAGTTACTTTACAAGGGGTTTCGTGTGATGAAGTGAATGAATGCTTTTATGAGCAGCACTTCAAACACTTACCTTTACATCCACTATCGCAAACAAATTTAACAGACATGGACGCTCCGAATGGGTGCTATTGACCTGGTCAGCTGTTTGGCCGAGGCTACTTTAAGCAAACTAGGTGTTTTCAGCGTGTTGACCGTTGTTGAGTTACAATGAAGACAGAGTCAGCCACTGCATGACCTTTTTCTAACCTAAAATGTCTTTAGAAACACCTTTCAGTTAACCATTTACGTAACATAAGAGAAAGATTCCAAACAAGTAGCCAGGAAATAAAAATAGACGACCCAGAAGTGATGTTCGTCCAGTCAGGTACAGCCAGGGAGTGTCAAATGCTGGAAGCTGCAGAGCCCTCGCATCTACAAACGTCCCTGTGAACTTGTACCTTAACAGGACACTGATAAATTAAAACCTTTTTACTTGATTTGGCAGACTTGTTGGCAGGTTGTTGCCAATTTACACATCCAATCGATACGGCGTAACAATGAATTCATTTAGACTCATATTTCTTTCCATCTAGCGAACTTAAATCACTTTAGCTACTTTTTGTCGCTGCCAACTCGTGTGACAGCGCTGTGCTAACGATCTGGTTAGGTTTAGGCACCTAAACCATTTGGTTAGGGTTAGAACAAGAGCTTGTTTTGCCTTAAAATAATTGGTTGTGTCACTCAAACATGGCTGGAGATGCTTCCAAACGTTGTAACACAGTCTTGAACTGTGGTCATTGGCTTGGCATTACAACAAGTGACCTCTTTTGTATACTAGTAAGCATGTGATCTGTTGTTATTATGAAAATATTGATTATAGCGACTAAAATATGACAGGGTCCTATGTCCTTTTTCATCCACAGTTTATTCCCCTGTTTACTTCAATGTACACCAGTGCTGTTCAGGTACAGTCTGCCATTACTTTTACATAAATCACCGCCTGGTTGACATGTCTGAGTCACTGCTGTTTCTATACATGCTAAATGGGACTGCTGATAATCCCCTCCCCATACTAACCTGAAAGGTTCATACAGGTATTTAAGCATCTTTCCAGGATTATGGTTTTAGTCTCTCGTGGTGGATTATTGCGTGTGGGGCATGTTCAATGAGAAGAGGTCTCTCGTTTCTGACGCGCACATGGGAGTATCTATTCATTAATAGGAGACATGAGCATCTGTTGCTTGAAACTTGGGACAAGCATGACACCCACTTCCTGTTTTTTTGTCTTTTATTGTTATTTAAAGTCCAGAGCCAAATAATCGCCCTCCTCCTGTATTATTTATCATGTGTAACTCGATTGCAGTAATGGCTGGCGTTGCCTTTGAATTGGATTTCGCTAATATTGCTGCTTCTGTCATGTCCACCATCTGCTGTGGGGATCTAAATGTCATTAAACAGACAGAACCTCCAGTCACAGTAAATATCCTGCCATTTGCACTGTATTGGACAACCTTTGAGATCACACTCCCTCTGCCAAAACATTTTTTAATAGCTCTAAAGTTCAGTTAAACAAAACAAAACAAAAATAAAATAAGCTTGAGATGGGAAATGAAAAGCAAATATTAATCATCCATGATCCGTATTAATCCTACCTCCTCCACATAATCCTTGACGAGTTGAAAACATATCGTTACAAACTTTATTTTTACGAAACTCTAAGCTGTGTGGTGAGATTCCCATGCTAGAACTCAATGTTGTGGAGAGACTGTACGACCTGAGGGGCTAATCCTTGTTTCGAAACCTGAACTTGATAACTTTTCCATTTTCCGGGTTTTGTCTTTCACTAATGTTGGCGAATTGATTTCCATCCACTGTCAGGTGTATATATTTTTATCGTTCTTTAATGCGTCTAATGTGCGAAGCAAATTTAGGCGGCTGATGAAACTGCATATAAAAGCAAAGTCAAGTTTTGTGGTCTTGCACTGCAGTCCGAGTGATACTTCCTCTGTGGGTTCCTCTACCTAAGCAGAGTCTGCAAAGATGACGCAAGGACGGATTAAGATTTATGTCATCAAAAAAAGCATTCAGGGGGGAAAAGTGAGAGTGAGGGTTCACAGGAGGGGCCTCTGCGACTGCCTTGATTGCACTTCTCACGGCTAAAACATGCTCTCTCGCTCCGCTTTTGCGAGCCAGCCACTAATTTGAATGTTTGTGCATTCACGGTGCGGCTGTGCTTGAGCAATACTCTGTGGGTGTGTTCCTCATGTTAGGATGAACAAGGAAATTTGGCGATGGGGGGGTGCACGGCGTACCACAGTGTACAGCCCATGCATAATTCATAGCCCTGCATTGAGCCATAATCTTTGCTCCGTGCACTAATGAAAGCTGCAGCGCTGCATTTTTACTGCATGTAAGTCAGGCGCACTAGATAATGTGGCAGGAAAGAGAACATCGCATCATGACTGGGTACACTGACTTTCCGCACTCCTGCCGCTGCTATTTTCTCCCTCCAGACACTTGCAGCCGCTGTAATCCAGCAGTCCATCAAATGTCACTGGAGGCTGGAGATACAACACAGCAGACTTTTATGGCTTCAAAGCTGGAAGAAGAGGGGAAAGACAGTACCCTTAAAAAATAAAAAGGTAGGAGGCTTGTGTGGCCGGGGAGAGGAGAGCTGTAATGCAGTGGGCTGTTGTTATAATGAACGAGCTGTAGCAGGTAGAAGGAGCTCCGGCTGTCAGCCCGGCAGAGGTGTTTCCTTTCAACACTTTTCACATTTCCCATCCAGCAGGACTCTCGAATTGGCCGACAAAGCCACATCTCACACCGCCCTCTAATTCAAAGTATCTTGATGTTTATGTGATGGAATAATGTGCATTAGGGAGCGCGGCACATCATTCGCTCTCCTCCGCTCTCTCTCCTCCTTTCTCCTATTTCCCTCCCATTGCCCATCAATTCCATGGGCTTGGCTCATTGAGTGCAGCCGAGTGAGACGGACGCGCATGGTCGCGCTCAATAGCACCACGCTGCTCAGCATGGGGATATTAGTGTACTCTGCCAGACGGTTTGGATACAGTCCTCTGACCTCACTTGTACAGAATCAGGTTTCTATCTGTCAGCCCGTGCGCATGGTTTTGTGTCCCGGCGTCCAGAGGTGTCCAGGCGGGGTACATCCAGAGGCTATAAGTGGCTGATAAACGCTGACAGCGGAGAAGACACCGAAATTATTGAGTTGAGAGAAAAATGACAGTGAGGGACAGTTTTATATAGGACGAGTCGTGCTGCGAGCGCGAGATAGAGAGAGCGAGCAAGAAGCATGACAGCTTATCTGTGAAACACATTACATTTGTTATACTCGAACATCGCTTCCTTATTGAGTTATTCTATTTACCAGAAAAGAAAAGGGACATTCCTGTGTTTAAGAACTTAAAGGGGCACTATGTAGTTTTGGAGAAGAAATATTTACAATATTAATGAGGTAATAAAACAAACTGAGAAATATTTATGTTTCTATAACTGAATAAACAAGCTGTTCTCAGAGGAAAATAAGGTCCACGGAACATTGTTTGAAGCTAGAAAGGTGGCAGGGTCCGCCTCATATAAACAAAGTAAAACAGTATGAAACTGTGTTATCCTTTAAGGTCAGTTTGTTTATTCAGTTTATTCAGTCATGAAAACAAAGACAATTTGTTTATTTAGTTTGTTTAGATGTAAAAAAAAAAAAGTCAATGAACACGTTTCTCTTTTGATTAAAATGTGTTCCCCAAAATTACATAATGCCCCTTTAAAGGATGAATGTTAGTAAAAGCGATCAGCAATTCCTGCCCACAGGAGACTGAATTTGAATCACTAGGAATAGCTCCAAGGCAGAAGGCAACTGTGAGTCTTGTAGGCGTACTGGTGCTTCCACATTAGTCTCGCTGCAGGCTTCATATGGCTGGTGCGATGTCTCTGAAGAAAAGCAGGCATGGTGCGATCAAAAAAAGAATTTATTATTTTGACATTATTTTTTACCAGCGCAAACCAGCAATTTGTGCTTTCATTTAAAATTTTAATTCCAAAAAAAAAAGGAGTTTTCTCAGTGTCTGAGCTCGTGCGACTGCGGGAGACGGCCTCATTATTACAGTGAACGGTTTTAAAAGCTCACCTAACACCTCCCCACCTGAGCTTCCCTCATGGGTGGCTCATGTCAATCGCCTTGCCATCTATAAGGTAGGAAGACTTCAGAGGCAGGAGCCTCCTGTCCGTCGCCCACGATGAGCTCATGCATTATTCCGAGGCAAATTCCCTTTCCCCTGAAGAGAAAGGAGGAGGACTTGAAACATGAAGAAGACTCGTGGACAGAGTGTAGTGGACTTGAAATGCAACAGAGATGATGAGATGATTATTAAATTTTCCAATTCTCTCCCCGTCTGTATTTCTCCATTCCTCCCACTACGTCTGTTTTTGTTTCTTCCCTCTCAGCTTGACTTATGCCACCCCTGTTTGAAACGCAGCACACTCCTGCCTCGGCTAATCACGTGTTCATCTGAACTCGTGTCATAACGCGCTGCATTGACATCAGCACGCGTAATGAAAAAAGAAGCTTAAAAATCTAAGAGTAGGTTTAAGAAGCTGTCAAAATACTCAATAAGCTTGGCTTGTGATTCAGTAACATCCTCTCTTCCAAGAATATCTCCTCAGAGAAATAAAGATTGGAGTACATGCTGCCGAGTCATCGCCTAAAAGGAATTTTTTTTTCTTCCTTTTTGGATAAATCTTTTTAAAGATTGTAAAGTCACTGAGGGTTTTTAAAAGCGCGTCTGTCACTGTGTTGGCACATCCTCACGAGCCAAATTACTTCCCATAAGTCGTTGCTAATCACCTTTGTCATCTTTTAGCTTAAACACTTGAGACTGACACTTTAAGATATTTAGCTTAAAGGCTAAATCAACATTTTGGTAAATATATTGACAGTACTTGTAAAGAGTAACATGAGAAACCTCACTTCTGCACACCACAACCAGGAGACAGTTAGCTTATTAAGTTAGGTTTAAATTAGTTAAGTTAGTTAGTTAGCCTGCACAGAGACTAGAAACAGAAGGAAACAGCTAGCATAAGTTAGTCTCAGTGCCTATACAAGCCTGTGGAAGATTTAAGTTGTTTAATGCTGCTGGACTGTGGATTAGAATATTTCCCCAAATGTCGAACTATTCTTTAACTGTTGGTTTGAAAAGCAAAAAATAAATCATGACCATTATCTTGATTTATCTGATATTTCATATATTATAAAACAGATGTTAGCCTATGCCAAGCAACAGTAACAATACGTTTCTTTGTTCTTTCAATTGTTCAGTGTTTCCCTTCCTTTGGATTCCTCCAGCCATATTAGGCCAAGTATTTTGAGCTGCACACAGAGAGAGACCCTGACCTGATCAAGCTGACCCACTGCTTCCTCTGCTTCTGCGGCGCTTCATAGGATGCTTGGTCCCTGCAGCAGCTGTGTTCCAATTAGAGAGCCCTGACTTATGTGGCCTGTATTAGCATTTCATTTAGGCTCCCCTGCTCCTCACCTGGCTCCCGCGGTGTGGTGGTCCGCAGCAAACTGTCACCGGCTCTGGCTGCTTGGCCGAGACTGCCCACCAATCCCACTAATTGACTCCTGATCTTCCCACAGCGCACAGGTGAGTCCACACCGCATTAGCTTGGATTTAACGCGCAATATGGAGTGGGATATCATCTTAACGTCCCAGGCTTTCCCCTCTTTTGGCGGGGTAAAAAGGAGCAGGCACAGGGTGAATTGGAAAGATGCAGAAGAGAGCTCGGATGGGGGCTATTTATGAGCTTTTGAAAATCATTCTTTGCTCACTCCGAAGATGTGGGGTCTTAATGGCAAAATGATGTTCAAAATGCTTTCTGACAGCAAAGGAGTGGCTCAAAATTTAATTTTAAAGCAAGATAAAATCAAATACCACAGGTGCCTTCTAACTCTGTGTGAACATTAAGGATTTCCTGCTGCTAGCGGTGACTGCAGAGGGGTGCCCTGCAGAGAATAAGAGATTCCTCTAATCATTGTTTTCCCAGGGTGAAGGCTGCGTTCTTATCTCTAGGAAACATGCCACGGTGACTCACATAAACACATGCAAGCACATACGTGCACGTGACTCCTGCAAGGATGCGGCGAACGTGGTCCCTCAGCATGCAGCTGAGATATTCAAAGGCATGACGGTACATACAGGCAGCACTCACGGTGCGTGCTGAATCATCTCAAGTATTCAAATAATATTATACGCTACCTTTTTATATAAAAAGGATCCCTGGGCTGCTATTGTTGAGACGATTTTGAAAGAAGTGATTCCTAAGTTTATTTCCCAGGCTGCTGCAGGATATCAAAAGATTCAGAAAAGATCTTAGGAAAATAATATATACGCTTGCATAACAAGGCAAGACTTAATTTCCATTTCGGTTTACATAAGTTATTGGAAATGTGTTAATAAAAGTGGAGACGCTCAAAGCGTGGAGCCACTGGGTACCCAGAGAGGGAATGTATTGTTCTCTCATTTAATTAGCAAGGCTGCAAACGAGAGAACCATCCACTTGTCATCTCAAAAGACAATTGGTTTTATTTTTTAAATGATGGCACGACTCGTGGTTGTATTCCCAATGGCTTATCAATTAGACAATACCGCACAAGAATCATACAATATACATAAATGTGAACGATGCACTACTTGATTTATTCACTTGGGATATTTTATGTAATTTACCACCAGTTTCTGTCATAAATTATGAACTAAAACCTTATTTTCTGACAATAAGTGGCAGAATCTTTTAGTGTGGTGAGCATATTGCAATCTGTTTGCAATAGGAATCAACTTGTTCACTTTGGGTTTAGAAATAAGCCCTTAGAAATAAGATTCTACCTTACAATTTTGACAATTCTTTAAAAAACGGTGAGAATGTGTCTTGTTGTATCTGCTGCTTGTCACCACAATGCACCTACAATTTAGCGAAAATTCGACCAATTCCACAACGTTATGGACTGCTAGAGCTGAAAGAAAATAAGAGGCTTTCCTCCATGGCAGTTGTATAAACAGCTAATTAGATCAGTTCTGCTGCACATCAGTCATGGTGACTGGTCAGAATGTGTCTGCGTTTGTGTTTTTCTACAGTGTGCATATATTAACATTATGTGATAACAATTCGATGTCACATACCTGCCAACATTAGGTTGTGAGATTTCCTGGTATCGCCAAATGGCCTACCTTTAACGCTCCCGCTGCGATACAACCCTACATGTGGAGTAATAGAGCAAATTCATGGATGTTAAAGTAAAAATACTTTTTTCATTTAGTCTTAAATTCATAGCTCACAGTAAAATAAATAGAAAAAACATATAAAATGTACATAAGTGTGATCAAAACTCAACATCTAAAATTTACATCACAATAAAAATGTCTTTAAGTGCAAACAGTGCCAGATGGGCAGATTCTCAAGAAGAGAAAGGATAAAATGATGCAGGACTACGTCTAAAGAGTGGAGCCGAGAGGACAAGGAAGGCAGGAGGCCAATTTCAATAAAGGGGAAAGTCTTGCACCAAGTGAAGTGAGATTCGGAAGCAGAGCGGAACGTTTAGAGAGCGCAGTGACAAAACCAGCATCAGGCAGGGTCGTTTACACGTGCCGTCCTCAACTCTGCCTGCCTGCCTGCAGGTGCATGACACACATCCCACACATTTGATTTGTATTGCTATGAAATCAGGAGATTACCAAGAGAAATTAGCGTCCAGGAGCACAGTGGGAGATTGGGAGTTGTAGCCGTTAGCCATGCTAAGGGATGGGAAACGTGTCACGAACTGTGTGCCACTTGTGATTCCCAGGAATGTCACTATAGTCACCCAGTTCAAAATACTGCAAATGCAAAAAAAGAAAAAATTACCCCGCTACTTGGCCAATGTTAACTTGGATTGACTCCAGCTCCCCACAACATGGATGGATTGTTGGATGGATTGCTGGATGGATGGATGGGTGAATGGCTGAATGGATGATTGGATGATTGGATGGATGGATGGATGGATGGATGAATGGCTGAATGGATGATTGGCTGAATGGATGATTGGCTGATTGGATGGATGGATGGATGGATGGATTGTTGGATGGATGGATGGGTGATTGGCTGAATGGATACAGACTCAATAATCAACTATCTTTCTGCAGAAAGTGTTGCTTTAAAAAATCTTCCAGATCATTATTTTTCTGCATATTAAATGCTAATCAAGTACAATTAAATGTCAAAATCTGTTCCTGAACACTCACTGAATGATATGTGACACTGGCTACAGTCCTGTAGAATCACTTAATTTGATGTTAATTAAAATGATGCCAGCAGCGAGAAAGCTTGTGTGTTGCCTCTCAGCTCTGAAGCTCCCCAAACCACAGTACATATTTATCACGGCCTCTGTCTTACAACACTCCCCAAAGCTGCGCCTGTCCAAGTTTTTGTTGCATCCACGAGACACCCTGACAAGAAATGGATTGCGGTGCTTTCCCGCCCCAGTAAACAGGCTTCCTGCTTGTGAAGGTATAGATGGGTTTGATATAGGATGCTGTTTAACCCAGAAACGACGCCGTGGCCCCCGGGACGGCCCATTCCTCACACTGCACATCCATCATGTAGGGCAATCGAATGAATGGGATACAGGGCTTCCCCGAGGGAGGGCGAGGAGAAGAGGAGAGAGGAGATGTAGAGGGAGTGAGGGGAGAACAGGGTGTCAGGTTTCACCCATGCATGTGGGTGGAGGTAACAATAGGCCCGCCTACCACATTTTCCCACTTAGGGTGTTCAATTTTTAACGGCCTCTTTTGTCAGGCTCCATCATGTTCTGACTGCTAAACAGGAGAGCGAGGATCCATGGGGAGGCCAGGTGAAGCGCTGGGGAAATCTTCTGTTTAGGCTTGAAACACAGGATCTAGATTGGTGTAGTCGTGCCGGATTGGCGGTGGCTGTGAGGAATCTTCTGTGTTTACCAGCTCATTTTGATGTGCCAGGCCTTGTAACAGCTTTTAGGTGCCACAAGCCCCACCGGAACTATATTAAAAAGCACACAACGGCTCTTTGCCTATCACGGCGTGACAGCCACATACTTATCAAGTCTGCGGAGCTTGAGTGAACGAGCCGGGACTGAGAATCATTAAAAAGTCACCTCTACATTCACTTCTGTCACACTGATTTTTGGTCAGACTGTATTAAATTCTTTATTTCTCCTTACAAATTAGCTCATAAATCATAGTGTGTATGCTTATTTAGTCTAAAATATAATTATTAGTTTTACATATTTTCTGCTGCGATAGCATCCCTATCAGCCTTGTTTGCTCTTTCCTGTCAGTCTCATCTGTGGTTTGAGCACTTCATACGTTAGTTTGTGACTCAGCCTGTTAGAGTAAAAAATGTTTCATTATTCTGTAGCTAAGAAGTGACCCGTTATGTATTCAAGTCTGTACATATAAATGCCCTATCCCAATTAATGTGCCTCTTCGTGACTGGGGTGTTCAGCAGCGCAATAACCTACGTCACTACTTTCTGGTATGGCTGAGTGGGCTTTTACATGTGAAAAACCAAGAAAATAACACAGATGGAGTTGCACTTTGCCCCTAGAAATGTGTCACTGGGGGGCCACAAGGGGCCATTGAAAATCTTGAGGTGGCCACCAAAAGGCATCTTATTTTTATTATTGATTTACTCTTAATAAAGAGCACAGAATGTAAAATACCAGAGTGAGCATATTATGCATACATTAATCAATACTGAGAAGCTTATTATGCATTTGCAATTCAGGAGGGAAGTTTTGGGCACTCTCGAAGGGGTCTGGCCAATCGCAAGTGGGTTGTTGCAATTGTATCATGGTGGCCGTGGTCCCATTGTACAGGACAACCTGTTGTTTTGAGTTTTCACAGTCTGGTTACAGTGACAAGCAGCCACTACAGACAGTGATTATAACACTGACAATATAAAAAGTGTAATGATTCATAACCAATGCTATATGAGCTTGTTGAAAAAGGGGAAACTCTTATATCAGCATTAGTAGACCACAGGGCCAGTGTTTGGTCTAGTCCATATGAATGCATTTTTTAATCCTGGATATAATGCTGCTGCTTAGCCTTGCTTCCAGTTTTACCCAGTGGCCGCTTGCAGTATTGCACAGAAAAATTCCGAGAAGTAGGTCCAAGAAGCTAACCCTTGCCATTGAAAATTAAGAGACATACTTTTTTAACCATGGGGGTTTTGTGTTTGTAAAACTGTCCTTGAGGCAAACATACCCAGGAAGTAAGTTAAAGAAATGTTCTTGCTTTTGCGCCAGGCAAGCAATTCCCATTGGGCTAAATAGACGTCACCTTTGGGTCCGGTATCTAGTTCTGTTATAAATCAATGGTGGCTTCTCAAACATCAGCCAGACTGCCATTAAAAAATACATTTAAAATGGTTTATTCTCCTTTGAAAAATAGAAAATTAAGGTCAACATCTGCAGTATTACTGTAGTTTATGTTTCTTCACACAAAAAGTGTGGAATTCAAACTTCATTTCATCAGTAAAAGAAAGTCACTGCAGATTTTTCTGTTTCAGCCCCTTTACCGGATTTTTTATTGACTTCTTCCATCAATTCAGTAATTAGAACACTTTATCTCATAATCTAATCATTTCACTCAACAGAAAAGATTATAAACACGCACATTTTATTGGACAGGTGACATCTCATTCCAGCGGGGAGCGACTGTAATAGCACATCTGATTGGCTGAGACATTAATTATGCACTTGGCTTCCCTTGACCGTCTCCGTGTCCCCCTCGGTCCCGACTCTCCGCTGAGTGCTCATTAGTGAAATGGATTACTAATGGATTATTAATCTAAGAGGAGGGAGTCCGCGGCGACCCAGCTCCGAACACCTGGAAAGCAAACAGTAAATAGCAGTTTACACACACACACACACACACACACACACACACACACACACACACACACACACAAATACAGTGCGTGAACACAAACACACCCTCATCTGCATACACGCTTGCTGGGTGTTAGTTACAAGTCTTTTAGGCCAAAAATAGCTTGACCATTTGATTTATTGGTGGCCCAGTAAATATAACGGATACATCTAATTAGCCGTAATTAATTGTTGCACCTTCTCTGTTTCTCCAGGTTCTGGCCTCCAAATGTACGGCCTCTGCTGCGTCCTCTCCGCCCTGCTATCCTTACCACCGGCAAACAAATGGCGCCGCACGCTGAACCACACACAAGACATAACATATATCTTTCTCTGTATCCGAGGCACCATTACGTTTGCTTTTGTCACCTAATTATTCCTCAGGAGAGGCAATTAGCCACCACGCAGCAGCTAAGGCCGCATGATTTTGAACATACTACACACACACACACACACACACACACATACACATGCAGGTGGACGTGAATGCACTTAAAGCATGTTGCAAAGCAGAAACACACACATACACACACCAGGCATAATCACTCAGGAGCGTAGGGTCCAGGGAGAGCACAGTGCACTTCACAGATAAAAGAATCTCGGAAACAAACCAAGGCGTGTATATTTAGACGCTTAATTTAATCGGATAAATGATTTTATTTTATATGCAGAGATAACCATAAATATAAATCTATGTATGTGTTCTCCATATCAAAGACAAACTTCAAAAGAAGAGCTGTGCCTTCGACAGCCTTAGAATGTCCATTTGGGGTTTGTTCTTTTATAAATAATCACTGGCCTAAGCAAAAGCTTCACAAAGGAAATAAAAGTGAGGGAAAAGTGTAAAAGCTGCTGAATCCTTACTAGGGAAGTTTGTGGGGGAGAATTAGTTGCTTTCCGTGACAGTGGGCCGAACGACCGATGGCACCTTCATTGTGTGTTTTGCCCTAAATGTGTCACGGAGTTGTCAGCTGACACGCTGGGCGTCGCATAAACACTCAGCGCTTATCAAATCTCCCAGCTTCTTGTTCGAATGTCACTTCTAATCACACCCAATTACAAGTTCCAAATGGGACCAAACTGATCCGGTAAAAAACTGACATGTCGGCGTCAAACTTCGACTGTGTTCTTCATTAAAAATGAAGCGGACAGAGTGAAAGCTCTGACAGGCTCGTCGGTAATAAGTCTTAAAAATACCTCTGAGGATTTTGCTCGCCTAGACTCTGTTAGTCCCAAGTAGCATTGTTTGTCCCACTTAAGCCTTCCCGTAATTATTCTATTATGAATTTGGTACACATGACGCACATGACATTTATTTGCTGAATGATCTTATTTCCGAGGAACGGCTCAATTGTCTGCTGCTGCTTCTTCGTCTTTTTTCCGATTGTAACTGTCTTGGGAGCTGATTAATTCAGTTGGCCTCTCCATGTCTAGAAGAGATACAAGTTTAGAAAGATACGAGGGAGGTCTACAGCTCTCCATTTTCTCTGATTGCTTACAAAGGTCTCCCTCTCGCTGCTGCTATCTTGGCCAAGATCCTCGGCCAAGATAATTTGGCACTCGCACACAAACTGCGTACACAAGCACGGAGCCGTACACACTGATGTGGCGCTGGGGTATGGGCGACAGCCTCCCGGTGCACTTAATTTGGCTTAACACACACGGGCAAATACGCACGCATCCACCCCCGTACTCCACACACAATGTTGATTATTAGGGCGCAGTGTTTTAGGCATGCAAGGCAGAGCAGATAAAGAATTTGAATTCCTGGCAGGACTATCAGTAAAGGTTATTAAGCTGTTGTTGATGCATCCATTTGTCGTGGCTGTATCCAGCAGTGTGACATTTATCAAGTATGTCCAGCTAAATGTCACAGAGAGAGGTAGCTCGCTGTCCTGTCCCTAATTAGGACCCTGAAAGTCACACTGAAAGTCCCTCTCATCCACTCTTCTACTTTGGGACAACATTGATCTCTTTCTCTTTCGCTTCCTCACTCGCGCCTCTAGTTTCCGCACCCACCCACCCCCTTCTTTTCTACGCCATAGCAGGGAGTGCATGTTAAGCAAACTTTGGGATTTAACAATTGATTCCGAGATGGGGATAAAGCGCAGACAAATGGGGAGGGATGTAGGCCATCCGTCACGGACACAGGACTCATTGTTTGCAGATTTTAACCTATGGGAGAGCTAGCTTCTTCCCCAGTGGGCTCCACAAATCATAGGCAGGCAGGGGAGTGCAGCACAGTAGGCAGGCCTGGCCTGGGAATAGCCTGAAAGCAGGACGGGAGACTCAGCTGTAGTGAACAAAATGCAGAGCTTGTACTACTCACTCCCACTCCCTGCTTACCAGCCCCAGTTTTACTGGCCAGACTTAGAAATTGATTTAAGGGTTATGGCGAGGGTTATGAAAATCTTAAAGTACAAAGAAATGTGTAAAGAAACATGTTTGTATGGCCTGTGAGGTTGTTCAGTCCATACTGAATGTAAATTTAACATACATTTAATTCTGTTTCTTTACTACTAATTAGTCCAGTACAGTAACTTCTGTAAATACTTGTGAATGCAACATTTTGAGTGTAACGTAGATTGTAAAGACACATTATACACACAGGTAGATATGTAAATATGCATATTAAATTCCCTTTTGATGACATTAAGTAGTTTCAAGTGCTAACTACAACTTTTTTATTAATATTAAGTTCCCATTAATATAATTCCACATTGAGCTCTTAACATTTTAAAACTTCTTACAACATCTTGTTTGACTAATTTTTGGCTACTTCCTCAAAAGTAAGACGTCTCATTTTCATAGCAACTATGAAGGAGACATATAATGCTCATTTTCATGTTCATAATTTTATTTTGGGTTACTACTAGAATAGCGTTACATGCTTTAATGCTCAAGGGGTTTAATGCTGTCTCTTTAAACCCCCCCTCCTTACTACCCACTCTGCTCTGATTGGTCACCTCACACACGCCTGAGCCAGCACCGCTCACCATGTCTCGAGTTGGCTCTGTCATGTTTTCACTTTCCAGTTAGCTTCATTTCTACTGTGAATAAAGGTAGAAATTATGAAAATGTGTGACATGGTGAAGAAGTGATGTCACAAAGTCACGGATATAAAGGCGGGAGTACTGACGAGGCATTTCAGGCGCTTCAGGATCTTTGAGACATTTTACACGCACACAAACATATCACACACTGAAGGAAATGAAAAAATGAAAAAGCATAACAGGTCTCCTTTAAACCAGTCTATAACTCCACCAAGGCCCAACAGTCCTCTTGAATTTGATCAATAATAATCCAATATCAAACTCAATATCTCTGTATCACTCTAAACTTTTAACCACCCACAACTACTTAACAATAGTTCAAGCTAGGATCTAGGAACTGCATCAAATTATACTCACTCATAGATACCAGCCACCTACATACACCTGATTTTTTTCACTATGATCACTGAGAAATTAACAAAAATGTTGAAAAACGATGGTAAAGAAAGTCCTGATCATCACCAGAAGTTAATGTGCTCTATTCTGGGCCAAGACCCATCCTTCAATCAAGTTTAGTGAAAATCTGTTCAGAAGTTTCTGTGCAATCCTGCTGACAAACCAAAAAACAAACTTGCATAGGCAACCACGAGGCATCCGTAACATGTATAAGCAGATGATGAATGATTAATAAAACACTACCGCAGCAAAGCTGTGATCATATTTAATGATGTGTGATTACACAAGTGAAAAAGACCGTTCAGTGTGGTGTTATTAATTATTGGTTAACTCTTCAGACACGTGCAAATCATTCACAGGCGGATATAAAGCTGTTTATAATGTACATGTGTTCAAAACTCATTTAAACATGTGGAGCATGATTGTTCATTCTTGACCTTAGACATAGTTAGATAAAAACTTAGGTTAGGTTAAAATTTCTCAACTTGCTAGTTTTTGTTTGGGGCTTTCGGCTGCATGTCATGACATTCATCAGCAAATGGAGTTTTCTTGATGGTCACGGAGTATGTATTTACCGATAATGTGTTGTAATTGTTAATATACCCCTTAACAGCATGATAAAATAAAGTGTTGCCAGTACTGATAGATTACTTTAGGGGAAATCAGGAGTTATACATTTGTCATTAGATAATGAAAAATATCTGTGAAAGAGTAAAAATACAACTGCTTACTTAATAACTGTTTTGTTGGTACCAATCAGAGATAGCCTCTGACATTGTGTGGGCTCAAAGCACATCTAACCACGCTGAAATGCAATTTCTGAAACTGACTTCTCTTTTAACAAAACCTGCTGCTGGAAGCACTTCAAACACCATCAATTTCAAAAGTTATATTTAAACTAGAAAAATCATAAAAAGTAATTTGCTCAAACATGATCTTTTTTGTGTATGTGAAAATCTGATCAAACCCTGGCAGATTTTAGTTTAGATAAATCATCTATTTGATGTCTGAATCTGAACATTTGTCCACACATCTGTATTTTAACTACTGTAATCATTATTCAACCTTTACCAAAATATGAATCATCTAAGTTTTACTTCCACTGTATGAATATCCGCTTGATAATTACTTTGTGGCCACGTCATGCCATTTAAGTTACTTAAAAGTTACAGGAATGGAAAAGTTTCTTGGTGTCCTCAGTTGAAGAGTGCAGCAGAGGAGGCGGACCTGATCTGGGAATAGTCTACTGAAAGCAGGACGAAGCCTCAGCTGTGGAGAACAAAGTGCCAAGCTTGTACTACACCCTTTACTACTCACCGGCCCCATTTCCTCTGGACCCTGTTTTTTTTTTGCGCTGAAGGTAAGGAAAAAGAAAAAAAATTGCAGTCGTGCAGTGAGGAGGAGAGCAGCCTTTGAATCAACTGTTGGCAGGGTTCAGGTGTTCAGGTTGGCAAACACCTGCCCTGCTAGAGTGTTTACCTCCTCCGTGACCTTGCTGTGGGGGCTGGGTAGCAGAAAGAGAGTTTCAACATCGGTATTAATTGAGCTGTGTGGACTTAAACATTGTGTCTTAGCAAAAGAACATAAAAGAAACTCAGGTCCCTTTTGACAGGTTTTCTAATTACTTAAAAGCAGATCCATAAAAGGAAAGTTCCCCATATGACAAGTCAGACAGGGAAATTAATATATACGAATTTAAATCTCTGGCAATGTTTTTACTCACACCGCTCATTAGGGACGAAGAGCTCTGATTTGTTTTCGTTAAGTTAAAAGTGACAGCATCAAACACTCTCAGATTAAAACATAAAAAACAAAATTATATTGTGCTACTTTAAATGGCCTGTGTTTCTACCAGGTATGACACAGTACAATACAGTAATTCAACATACAGCTACATGTTAAATCTTTGTGTAGTGTTGTTTGATAAACTTGCATTAAAAATAGCATCAACCGTCATATCTGCAACTTAGAAATTCAGGAACACAAGCATGTACCTTATTGTAAAATGTTACCCCCCAAGAAAATATTGTTTTACCCAAAAATATAACTATGGTTATAATATATATGTTTGGAATACCAATTGACACAAGTCAATGTGTAAACAATCACATTTTACATTATTGTTCAGTGATCTATAATAAAGATTCAGTCAAAAATAGCATTTTACTAAATGTTTGTGACTCCATATTGCAAATTAAAATGTATAGGTATCATGGGTAGGTAAAATTAGAAAGAAAAAAATTACAAATTTTACAAAAAGGTAAGCAAAAATGTGAGTAATTAAGGAAAGAGTGAGGAATGAATCAGTCTTACTTGCTCCTTTGTAACTATTTATGTTTTTGTGCACCTTATTGTAAAGTGTTGACCAAAAATATAACTAAAGTAATAAATGTCTGGAATACCGCGGTAGAAGAAGTCATTAGATCTCTTGCTTAAGTAAAATAAGCAATACCACAATGTAAAGATGCTAAGTTACAAGTAAAAGTCCTGCATTTATGATGCTACTTCATTAAAAGTGTTATCAGATTGTTACAGAACTGGACTCATGTGCACAAGCCTTATTTCCACTTCATCATAAATGGACAAAGAAACAACCTCGACACTCCTTTGCATATCAATACTAGTGCCGCTCCACCACTCATTAGACCTGTCAATGAAGAAAGAGCCATTTCACCAACATCAGTGAGGTTTTCTCCAACAGGCAATTACGTACGGCTCCGGCTATTTATAGCACCCATGTCACTAATTCATCACATGTACCTGTGAACCATCGTCAGCTGTAATATCTCAATCTTCTTTATTAAACGTCAAAAGGATGATCAATGGCTAATCTATAGCGCTCATATTGAAACAGACTCAACGTGGTGCACAGCTCAGGCTCAAAATCAGAAATGATTAACAGGGAAATTATTGCTCCAATATAAATCAAAAGATTGATAACATTTATCAATTTAAAATTAGGTTCATAACTGTGCCTTGAGTGACATTGCACTAACCATGTGTGCGCCTGGTCTGAAGGTGTATGCATTTTTTTGTTCACACACATTGGTTATACATCTGCTTCCTGAAGTGCTACAAAGACACAGTCACATATGTTATTACAGTATTAAATTCTTATTGTAGCTGCTATGCTAGCGCACACCCTGTCTGAAGTGGGTGTAAATAGACTTTATACCAGACACTTGCATTATGCCAAACAAGCTGTATGGGGCTGTTTTTTGTTTTTTTGGTTGTTTTATTTTCTCTCTTTTTTTCCATTTGAGGGTGAACTGTTCCTTTAATATGTAATAATGTGTCATGTTCTAGGAGTTCATGATATGTTCTGTAATGTAATTAGTAACTGTAACTGTTAAATAAACGTAGTGAAATGAAAAGTACAAAATGTTCCTTTGAAATATAAAGTAGCATAAAAACTACAGTTTAGTAAATGTACTCTGTTACTCTTCACTACAAGTACTGTCAGGTATTCATTCACCTGCCACACTGACATGAACATGTGCTCTCTCAGTCTGTTTCTCTTAGTTGTGGACAGACTCGTCTGTAATAAATGAGGATGCTGAAATGTCGCTCACTTAGCCCCCTGATGAACTTGGCACCAAGTCAATTTTTAAATAGTTTTTTTTGCGACATTTAATCACTCAATTAATTTGGCACAATGAAGACTTCACTGTGTATCTCTCACAAACACGCTGTTTCATGTCCTGATTTCATTCAAAACCACGAGCAGGCGGCGCAGGTCACCTTGTTGTTGAGAGTGGCCCACATAGGTTATCAGGTTATTTGTCAGTGTTTTGCTCTGATAGGAAATGGTGAACCCTCAATCCTATCCCTCCTATTTGAATTCCCGATGCTTGTTTTAGCTTTGAAGACAGGCCGGTGGTGTAAAATCCTGCACAGAAAGCACAAGAAAACCCCTTGAAAAAATTCCCACAGGGATATCAAGTGTGGTCCTGGAAACATGGAATATGCTTCAACTGGCTTCTGAGTCAGTCTGCATTTAGATGAAAACACGGCACAGCCGAAAACAATACATCTGAAGTCTTGTTCCGAAAAGAAAAAAAAGAAAAAGAAAGATACGCCGACTCGAACCGTGATTCACCTCCAGTCTTTACTTGTACACGTAGAGATTGGATTGAATTTTATAGCTGGACTCTGCGGTGCTGAAGAAAAAGGAACAGAGGCACATATAGGGCTCTTAATGGGGGAGTATGTTGCATTAATGTCTAGTGAGCTAACCCAGTGGTGAGTATCAGGAGACCTCCTACCTGCATGGAGACAGAGCCAAAAACAGAGCCATGGACTCAAGGGGGGAACGACTCTGAAGCCTGAGATTGATGATAGTTGGGGTGTGCGTGTGCATGAGAGAGTGTGTGGAATCTGGCAAACTTATTAAAAATAGTCTTAGATATCTGTTTATGTGTGTTAGGAGTGTATGTTTACAGTAAATGCGCGTGAATCAGTGATGAGGGTCTCGCAAATGTGTATTCCTACGTGAGTTTATCTGTGTGTGTGTGCGATATCCGTGGTAAATGCTAGCATGAGCGTACACACACTCAACAAATCTGTGTATGAATGTGCGCTCCCATTCCCCTGATCCTACACCTTCTTTCTGTTTTTTGTCATTTAATTTCCCCCTGCTCGTTACCTCGGGATCCCCACTGATTCCCCCTGGTTCCTCAGCTGGCCCCTGGCCTCGAGGTTCCCTAACTGAATCCTGTGTTGTTCAGCCTCGGAGCTGTCTAGGGGCCCGCCTGGTGTAACGTAAATAATTCATTGAATTCCTATGCTTTGGCAGAAAGGTGATAATGCCTTTCTGGGTCTGTCTCATTCCCCCAGGGGCGAAGCAGCCCATCGCGGAGAGTATCAAGCGACGGCAGCATGTGAGGGATGTTTGCATAACCTTGTGATAAGCAGATACAACGGTAAACACATGGACATGTGTATGTGTGCTCATACCTGTGCAAGGCTGACACAAACAGTCTCTATAGTGATGTTATAATTCTGCTTTTAGAAATATGCTGACACACTGCAGAGAATGTACTGTGGATGTAGGCAAAAAGCATTATCCACAGTATCTACTTTTGTGTACGTGTCCACGACTTTCCTCAGGAGACGATTATAAGTGGAACTTCCGTGGCTCGGCTGTACTAGCGTAGATAACAAAGCATCATAATAACAGAGGCACCGGCTGCAATTTCAACGCTTTGAAGCGTTAGCTAAGTGGGCAATAATTACAGTGTTACTAGTATTCACTCAATAAAGACGATAAACTTGATCTTCATGATGAATGAGACGGTGTCAAAACGAGGGTTAGCGTTCAAGGGTTTGCACAACGTATCACGGGGCTAAGACATGTAGTGTTCATTATCATAGCTTTGCACGTTAGCATGCTAACATTTGCTAATTACCTTTTGAGGTAGTTTACCGAGTGACCTTGTTCTTTGCCGTATTTGAGAGATTGAAGGAAGAGTTTCAATGTTACAAGTTATAGACACGAAGTAAATTTGAGGCTGACGAAAATGTCATTGCAGATTTATACAGAAGTCTTGCCTGCTGTTAGCGCTACGTTACTAGCTAGCGGAGTACACCACTGATTAAGTATGGAGCTCGTTTAACATTGTTGGACTCAACATTAATGAAGCAGAACCACATATCAAGTCTTTTTTTATTTCACATTTTATTTTTACTTGTGCGTGGCCTACATTACCCACAATGTACAGTAACTTGAATGTGGATGGTTCAGTCAAAGATTAAGATTTGGGTGCGTGATGCTAGTTGTGACTAATGTAACCTCGAGCTGTTAGCCTCAGGCAGAGATGAGGAGCAGACTACAGAGGTCTGGTAAACTCACTTCTTTTTAACTCCACACCCGCAGATGTTTTTCATTTGTGCCAATCCTTTTTGTTGATGTAAAGGAATTGAGCTGGATAAGCCAAAATGTCGACCCACTGGTGGCCCTGCAGGGAAAGTCAGATATCACTGAGATTCATTCTTTCACAGCAAATGATCCAATAGTCCAAAATATTGTAGTTTGGAGCAGTGGTGGACAAACTAACTGAGTGACTGCCTTCTCTAGAGCCAAGCTGCTGCAACTGACAGCATAGACAAAGATAGTATCTCGAACATAATATTCTGCATTTCACGTTTACCTATCAGACAATGTTTTCTGGTAGTCTGTCCTGAGCCCAGGTATGTGTGTGTGTCTAACAGATAAACTGTGAATCCCCTCAGTAATCAGCACTTCATAGAATATCATCTTGCTTCTCTGCCTCAGTTTTTGTCAATATGTCCTTTTTGGGTAATCTAGGACCAAGAAAGTCAGAGGTTTTTGAATAAGTGGGCCTGTTACTGCAGATGGAACAAAGTCAGTGGGTTTCTCTGGAGCTGAAAGATGCAGATCTCTGGGTAACAATGACAAAATCTGTAACGTCTGCAAAAATTATGCCTGTTTAAAGGCCACGTAAATTCTACAGTGAAAGAAGTCACCAGCTTTGCTGACTTCACATCCTATTTTGATGATTTTGCAACAGAGTTTCACTGTGGAAGAAAATATACTATATGTCAAAGAAAAAACAAACACATGGCTGTATAGGCAAGACACACAGAGGGATGATGAGAAAATGTGAGAGTAGAAGATACATTTTTGAAAAATGATGAGGGGGATATTTCACATTGAGTACATCACCTACTTTAATTGACCTTTTACTAAAAACCTTCTATGTATAGATGTAAAAAAGATAAATCAAAAGAGACACTCAACATTAAAGGGTTTGGAAGGTTTTATATTTCGTTAAGACCTTTAAAAAACAACAACCAGAAGAGCAGAACTGTGGAATAGCTTTAACAGTGCTCAAACACATGAGCAATCGCTAGCGTGTCAGGCTAACTAGCTTTCTACCTACTGTAGTAAATGAGCATGACTTCATAAGCCAAGGAGTAAGTCATTAGCTGACTAGCTTACAGTAGATTTAAGAGTATGTTTAACTGCTTAAATGTAAGCTGCAATTGTTAGCATATCTGGCTAACTAGCTTACTGTATCGAGGCCTTGATTTACTACATTGAGTGCTCAAAATGTTATTGTGCGGCACCAGATATAAGTCATTCCAAGGCAGGAGCAATAGTTAGCATGTCGAGCTAACTGGCTAACAACCATCTGTAGTAAAAGCTTTATATTGATTTTAACGGTAGGAGTGAAACATACTGTTTGATTAGCATTTGAGCCAATTAGTTAACAGGATGTTTGAATACAATGACAGCATTAGCGCACATTTTCCTTATCATACATACAAAAACAAGTTGCTAACTTTGCCTGCTAACATATAGCTTTAGCCCCCTCGGCCTTATAGCATTATATCATGTATATAGCCACCAAGTATAGTATTTAAAACTCCTTTTACAGAGACAGCAATTTTTCAATCAACTTATGGATGTTTGAGTGGCTGGCTCGCTAAAGCTGGTTAGCAACAGCTGTCATTTCACCCACAAAAAGCATGGGTCCCTGGTTAGAAACAAGGCGCCTGCTTTAGTCTACCTCTGAAATCAAGGACCAAATGTTTCAAAAACTATTGAGGATTATGAGTAATATATTTAACACCCTTGAGTGGGTGTATCAAGGCCAGTTGGCTTTGATACACCCATCCACGTTATGGGTTACTAAAGGTTACATCATAAGACATTGTAGCTTTATGCATTGATACAATAGCATGACACAAGCTGATTGAAAGAGCAACAAGTCACATCAAAATGAATAAAAAAAAAATTAAATCTGCCACAGGGCTGATGATCAGAGCTGCTCTCTATTCTCGTCTCGGCTTACATGAAAGATTTTCTGCATGTACCCGGCCAACTACATACCGACTGTACATCCTTTGTGGTTACAGAGAAATTAATGTGCACATGCTTACACGGGTACAAACACACACACAGGCATCAGTAGCCTCTGATGAATGAATCACAGCATCAAAGACGACAGAAGGTAGAGTCCCACCAAGTTTTTTTTTTCTTTTTTTGTATTTTAACCTAATCAATGTTTGATCGTGAAGCCGTGTGTGTGTGTTTTACATCCAGATATGAAGCTCAGCAGGAAGCCTGTGTTAATAGAGCAAGAAAAAACAGATGGGGAGAGGAAGAAAAGAGACGGAAACAAAGATTGGTGTTGATATGAAAGGAACAAGATGCAACTCAACCCAAATACCAGTGATCAATCAGTTTCTAGAGTGCACGCTGGGAAACGTGGCGGTGCGCTTGCTTGTGGCACGTCCTTGCTTCACCAAAGTCCAACAGGCGCAGGGAAGCTAAGTCACTACTTTCTTCTTTCCCTCCCTCCATCGCTCTCTTCTTCTCCTCTTTGCTCCTGTACACTCGAAGCTCCCTAATCCTCTCTTTGCAAATTTACCCTCCAGTATTTTCATTAGTTATTAAAAGCTGTCAGGCCGAGGCTGGCCTTCACTCCATCATCCCCAGGAGTTCCCACATTTGGTGCAGTCCTGAGGAGAGTGGGCATAACACACACCATCTATTAAGCGCAAAGTATGTGGGGGAATTCTGCAGAATATTCACTCAGTCTCACTCTGTGCCTTTTATAAATTATCATATTACTAAAGAGGCACATTTGCTATGTATGGTTTGTTGCCTGGGAGCTCGTTCTAATAGCCCTCTATAAAGCAGGAGGGGGGCTTTGGACTCTGATGTATGCTGGCCAGAGCCCAGTGTCAGTGGTGGGCCCGGCCATCATTTATCAGGTTTTTTAAGAGATCTCCAGATGGGGAATATTAACAAGGATATTTGGCGGAGCTAAAGTCTATAAGAATCTTAGCGCCATGCTTTACTGACAGTATACGGAGAGGCAGGGATGACGGGGGTGGGTGGGTGAAGGGTTTTGGGGTGTGGGGGTTAAGTCTGGGATTGGTTATTCAAGATCTTGAGTGGACGAGTGGAGGAAAATATCCACACAATATGCCTCAGTCAATTAGCGTGTGCCATGTTGCCGCGCCGCATTCATACATCATCTGAGAGGGTTTAAATCGAAAAACTGACGTTGCCAAAGTGATGACATTTTCAAGCGGCCGGGAAATGCATTCCCACTCACATTCATTCCCCTCGAATAAATCCTCTGCATTGTCAAGATATAAAGCGACTCCATTAATGCATTATTCTAACATATGCATATTCTTGTTGTGATGTTATTCCTGCTAGCTACTTGCACTGAGTGCTATATAACGCCATACAGACCATTAACAACAACCTCAAGATGGATTTTTACAGCTTAATACTGTATGTGGCGTTCAGTGCAATAATGTTAAGCATTGAAAAAGTGACATTCTAGAGACTTTATAACCAATAATGTTAGCGGGTACTGACAGGCCCCGGTTTTCTCCTTTTCTATGACTGAAATTAGCAAGCTTAATTTACAAGTGAGACTATTTCTCATGCAAAAGGACGGACAATTCTTAAAATTAGATAAGCTCTTGTTATACTGTGCAGAAGCCAGTTTGAGTTTTGTTTAAAGATTATGTGAGGCCACAAAACAAACCTGTTTTACAATGAATACATTCAATTTTAAAGAGTTATTAACCCTCAATACTTTAATCTCTAACTGGTCCACAAAGATGATGAGACACAGTCAACAATGTTTAAAGTAGGGATGCATGATATGGATTTTTTTTAAAAGCTGATAATGATAACCAACCTGCTTCTCATGGCTGATACCAACTGCGAGCGCACGAGATACAATTCGTTACCACTTTCTGATTCATTCGTTTCCACGTTTTGATAAATTTGATTAAAAAGAATAAAAGCTTTATATTTCATTGAATGTTAAAGTCAAGCTGGAATGAAAAATGCCTTTTTAACCATTTTAGATTACATTCACAGTCACATTGTGCACCGACTAACATTACATGCCAAAGAAATTACCAAAATTGGTCATGATTTCCTCCTGTAACACTCCGGTAGCTGCACAGCTATCGGCTGCAATAACTAGTCCCTCCCTACCTGACTGTTTTTACAATAAACACGTAAAATATAAGCACATACCACTCGACCTTCCATATCAGCTTGACTTTAAAAGCGAAACATACTGGTTGAAAATATTAACAAGCATTTAAGCTAATCACTGGAACAGGCTAAGATAACTGATAATTCCTTCCTCACCTGTAGTTTAGACATGCTCAGATGTTGGAATATTGTGAGATTATTATAGCAGTTTCTTCACAACATAACAGCACCATGACTACAAAATTTTAACACCTGAAAATACCCACCAAGAGTACACCCTGCCAAATACTGGCCTACAGTATATGTCTACACAGAGATTAGAAATGTAAGAGTAATAATAACAGCTATAAAAGTAACAGTGAAATACCAGTTAATGCCAGTAGATGCATGCAAGGGCAACAGATAAGACAAAGAAAGACAAGATCCAATAGATGAGCTCAGAGACTAGAGGGATGACTGCTATATAATTGGAGCAAATAAGCGTTTCAGTGCCAGCACCTTGCCCCCTTTTTCATTCTCAAAGAAACATACAGTTCAGTGTCATTTCAAAATGGGTGTGCCCTGTTCTGGTGCCGTGCCCGGTGTCATTGAACACGAATGTTTGGCAAGCTGAAGTCTACTCAGACAACAATCGGCCAGGCTCAAATTAAAAAGAGAACACTAGCGAGGCCAAGTGTGAGGCGGCGGTGGCTCCCACAACTGTAGGAACCTGTTCTGGATTTATTGGTTTCAATTTCACACCTCTTCTCTTTTAATGCCCGCTGTTTCGCTCCGCTCCTCCTCTCCTGCGCTCCCCGTGTTCCTCTCGGCTTCTCGGCTCCTCTGCAACCTGCTGCTGAGCTCCTTCCAAACTCCTCTAATTCCTGCTGCTTCTGGACTCATTTTCTCCTCCACCTCTTCTCTGTACAGTTATCCCTGTTCTTTGTAATAATTCTTCTTCTCCTACTTTTTTCATCCTGAAGTACCATCTTAAGTTTATCCTGGCTCTTTTCTGTTTGTTATTCTCAGGAGCGACCAGTGTTTTCATGTTTTTGAACCTTTTCCAGCAGGGCACAGAAAGCTGAAGAAACCCTGAACTACAACAGCTTCAGCTGAAGTTAAGAGAGCGTATGAAGATTATTAGAGGCGGGGTGGGGGGTTATCTTTTTTTTTTACATGAGGGGATGTGGTCTGACTGTGCAGACAGCTTTAGTTAAAGTTAAGGAGTGTATGAAAATGGTTTCGAACGTGAGGGTTTTCTTTTTAATGAAAGGACGTAGTCTTGCTTTTTTGGGACAGCTGGGAGGGTTTTATATTTTTAATTTCCACCTTCCTTTGTGAGATGAAGAACAAAATGTCGCTGCTATTCACAATTAGGGAGTGGCTGCATTTTCACCACGTTGTTATGCTTGCCATAATGTATTATTTCGAGGTATATTAGAGAGTGTATCGCAGTTTTTCTTCCAGTCGAAATGAGAATCCAGCAAAATTATTTAAAATGCTAAGGACTGCCATGCTTTCTTATAAAATTAAATACAATATTCAGCATCCTGATCAAATCATTTTCATACAGTCCCATTGGTGTCAAAAATGTAGGTAATGTTAGTGTAGTGTTTCATTTCTATGGAGGACTGAACCTGCCAAAATAAAAAAATAAATGAATATATAAAAGGCTCAATAATAATTTGATATGCCCCCAAAAATTAAATAGAAAATAAATGTAGGCATGAATTTATAAAGCGTGTCATGAATATATATTTCTGCTTTAATTTGCCTAGTAATTTATTTAATGAGCCATTTATAAATTCATTTTTTATTTCTGATTCCGACACATTCAGTCCTCCATACTGTTCATCGTTAAACAAAACAAAAACCACTCGCTGCGAATTAAAATTTGCTCACAATCCCAAACTTTCTCATATATTAGCGACTGAATCTGGGTCATCCAAATTAATACAAATGCATCCCATTTTCTCTCCACTTCATTATTTCAATGTCAAACTACCACCTGTTTTGCCATGTGACTCCACCTTCTGTTTCATTCTAACACACAGAATTTGTCCACCTTCATTTTTTAGAAACTATGATTAAGAATTTCCGGCTGCGTTTTCTTCCATTGCAATTTTTGCCCTCCCTCTCTCCTCCCAGTCTCCTCTCGTCGCCAGGGTTTGTACTTGCCCTTCCTCCGTGGCGGTGTCTGTCGTCCCACCGCAGAGGCAGAATGACCCGCAGGCTGTGAATTTAAACGAGGCTGAGAGCTGGGCAGGCGCGGGCCGCACCCGGCCATATGGCTCTGTCTCTGATAGAGGGATGAGGGGGGGTAGGAAGGAGACACGAGTGGAAGGGGGCAAGGATGAAGGGGTAGGACAGAACAAGGGAGAGGATGAGGAAAGCTTACTTGGCAGAATGAAAGAGAACAAAAGTGGAGTTACAAACTGAGAACAGAGCAACTCAAGTGGCTGGAAAAAAAAGAGTAAATGTGACTCTCTCACCTGGAGGAGGGAGGAGGAGGAACACAGAGGTGCACCGCGAGGAGCAAATTACCTGGCATTAATCTGGAGGTAACAGCGAGGAGGATGGAGTGCAGAGGAGGGAAGGAAGGCTGGTCGCAGGTGCCGATGAGGCGCTGGTTCACCTGGCAGAAGAGTGGAGCTTGAAAAACAAGGGGAAGGAGAGTGGGTTGAAAGAAGAAAGAGGAGAGAGAGGGATCGATGCCAGAGATCTTGACCAACACCTGGCATTAATCTGGAGAAGGAGGGAAGAGGGTATACACTGAAAATAAGTTTAACCTTGACTCGAAAAATTTAGTTAGCTAACCAACTATCTCATGTCTTTTTAAGTATTCGCACCGCACTATTGAGAAATTGGCTTTTAATTTTATTTTTTGCTTTGTGGAAGTGGAATATTTAGCAGAAATGTGCAAAATTAGATGGGATGGTCCCTTTTGACGCTTTTGCCTTGCAGTGTGAATGTATACATGTTATGTATGTATTGCAAATGTATGTTTGGTGTTACATTTCTATGTTTCATATGCATTTCACTCAGGGTGACCTTGAAAAAGAGAGCCTCCTCTCAATGGTCCTTCCCTTTTTAAATAAAGGTTTCATTCCATTTAACAAACCGAAACTTTTTAATTGGGGTCGATGAATTGATCCCTAAATGCTAAAAAATCTTGTTTAGAGTAAATGGTAATAACCATCATTAATAAATGGTAAATTTATAGTTAATTAAACTTTAGTTAATAGTAATTTTACTGTTAACAAACAATGCAATGCTTTATAAGCCATTTATAAAGCAATTATTAAATGTTAAGTTTCAGCAGATATTGTAAATGATTGATAAATATTATGCAGGTTATCTATAAAGATTTGGATGACCATCATAAAGTTGAAAATGATATTAATAAACCTTTACAATTGCTTAACAACAGTTAAAAAATGACACTGTTTAACAGTGAAATATCTATTAACTAAAGATTTAACGATAAACTTACCATTAATTAATGATGGTTCTGATGAGGTGCACATACAAACAGTGAGTCAATAACTCATTATTACAGAGAATTCAGAAAATAAACATTTGTTATTTATCATTATAAACTGTCACATGTTTAACAATGGATGTGGTCAAGTAATTAACAGAAATAGTTAAAAGAAATGTCTAATGTCTGACATTTCTTCTGTGTATTCTGTTAAAATGGTCCACTTGATATCAGATCAAAACCAAATGTTCTTGTAAAGAGCCTACTGTTAATGTCAAAACCATTTTACAACAGTGGGGTAAACAATTTATTCAAACTGTAATAAGTTACATTAACATGCTTTGCAAGGTCTGGCCTTTTAATCAAAAGCAATCTGAGGTTTAGTGTCCTCACTGGCAAGGATAATTGGAATGATGGCCAATAAACTTTTGAATCCGAGGCACTCAACGTTATGCAGCCACACTGGGGAGATGGTCTCTTATTATGAAAACAGCACACGCAGTCTAACCACATTTATTCTTAATAACTTATCAAGTTTTTTTAAAAACACAATGCAGGAACGCATATGAAATTAGACTCCTTTTGGATGCTACTATATAAATTTGAGCATGAATCCCAAAAGAAATCTGTGTTCACCAACTTAATTGAAGCAAAATAAGGAAAAACTCTCTGATGAAACTTTGTAATTAAACATTTTAGACCACAAGAGTAAACGCTGTACTCACAGTATCCTGTTTTGGAATTAAAAAATATACATTGAATGAACGTCAACCCTTTTTCTGTGTGTCGAGGTCAAAGTGGTTTAGAGACAGAGGGTTCAGATATCAGTGCTATAAGACGAAGGGAATGGGCAGAGAGGAGAAAAGTGGAAAAAGCAATTTTTTAGGAGGAAGAGAACAGAAACTGAAAGATGAAAAGGTAGACAATACTAGAGAGGAAAGGATACATAGAGTACAGAGGGCCAGATGGGAGGAGGGACGGAGGGAGGAGGGGAAGGAGAATATACGAGAGGATAGGAGGGAGGGAGGGCGGGAGACAAGACATACTGGCCTGGTGCGGAGCCGGCTGTGGAGGCTGGGTGTCGGGCTAGTCTCTGAGGGCCCAAGGGTCCAGACGGACAGAGGGAGGGAGAAGAGGAAACAGAGATCAATTCTGTCAGAACTGGGTTCATACCCCCGGGGCCATAGAACTGGGCTGGCCCGGGAGAGAGTCAGAGGAGGAGGAGGAGAGTGGTGGGGTGGGGGGAGAGCAACGGTGCTATTTATATCATTTTATTCTGGACTTAAGGAGATATCACCAGACACAGATATTTGTGCATGTTTGAACATCTGTGCATGTGGAAGGACTGCATACGCATATTTGCACTCATAAATCAGTCAATAAGGGGTTGTTGTCTGTAGAAGGACACACAGACGGAGAGCTTAACATCCTTTTGTCATTGCAGGGGAGAGGTATACATCGGAGAGAGCAATGGTGGCAAGACGAAGACAAAGACGGAGAGAAAGAGTGAGGTAACCCTGCCTTGTCCCCACCACCGGGGGAAATCTCCAACTCCAAGGTTAATTAAGCACTGGAAATGAGATCAAGAAGCTTTCCCTTTCCGACTCATTAACCAATCACAACGCTTCTTCAAAACAGTTCAGCACTCATCTCTGAGTGCAGAATAATTGTCTGTCAATGCAGATCAAAAATCAAATCACGCGATAGATCAGGACTAGCTTCGGCAACAGCCTGAGGCACAAATTACTGTTCAGCATGCTAGAATATGATATAGTATAATTGTGGAAGTACTTGTTATTGTACAGTGGTATCTTTGAATCAAGTGGGATTGTTTAACAATGCAGACAACGGTTTTAGTTTCTGATTAAATTAGAGTGCAAGTGAAATCAAGAGCACAAGATGTTGTAAGGACGCATTTCAACAAAGGCGATCAATACCACTTGAAGGTTTTGATAACTGGATAAGAGACTGAAAACTTGTGAGAGCTGAAGTCTCAAGTTGTCTTCTTCGAACATGTTTTCTAATTTAACCATTTGAGAGTCTTTATCTCTGTAGACCAGCCTTTTTCAGATCAAATTACCAAATACTCTAAAACTGAAAATCAAATCTATGTTCTCATTCTCACCATGTATTGGAATTGCACTGAGATTTGAATACAATGCTTTGCCCTTTCTTTATTAACCAGTAGATACCAGACACCTGAATACACCTGTTTTTTGTGTTTTTTTAATCAAGATCAATGCATTATTTCCTGAAAAATGTAGAAAAATGCTGTATTTTGCAATGTTAAAGAAAGTGAGAGAAAAATCCCTTGATCCTTACCTTTATCTGACGCTGCACCAAAGGTTAAGGCGGTCTATTCTGGGTCCTCCATCCAAGTTTCATGGAAATCCATTCAGTAGTTTTTATGTAATCCTGCTGACAAACCAACCAACAAACCAACTAACTAACCAACAGAACAACTAACCAATTGACCAACCAAAAAATCAACCAAACAACTAACCAACTAATCAACCAAGCACCTAACCGACAGAACAACTTACCAACTAATCAACCAAGCACCTAACCGACAGAACAACTAACCAACTAATCGACCAAGCACCTAACCAATTGACCAACAAACAGATCAATCAATCAACCAACGGACACATGGAAAACATGCGTGGCGGTGATAATCAGTAACAACTGCCAAGTTCTTGCAAAAAAACCCAACAGTTTCAAGACTCGAGGAGGAGGGGCGCCGCGTGAGTGGCAGCCTGTTACAGCAGCTCTCGCTCACCTTTGAGCTTTTTCTTCTTTTTTTATAACTTTTAGTACTTTTTAACTTTTTTTATTTTACTTGACTTTGGAGCTCTTTCTCCGGGCAGTATGGAGACCAGAGTTGTTTTTATCGCTCTGGTCTTAATTCTGCTTCTTTCGCTGTTTTCCGCCGTGTCCGGGGAGCCTGTACGCGGCCCTATTGTTTACAGTAGGGATCAGCTGTTGGCCCTCAGTAGCGCTGCGGTGCCGCCGCTCAAGCGGCCCGATGTCCCGCGGGAGTTGAAGAGGAGGAGACGCGGGTGCCGTGCCGGAGCTGCTCGCCGTAGCAGGAGGAGACGCTACCGACCCATCCTCCCGTCCGTCATCATGGGGAATGTAAGATCTCTCCCCAACAAGATGGACGAGCTAACGGCGCTGACCCGGCATCAGAGGGACTACCGTGAGAGCAGCATCATGGTGTTTACTGAGACGTGGCTAACGGCGCAGACCCCGGACACGGACGCTAACCTGGACGGATTTCAAATGCGGCGGGCGGACAGGACGGCAGAGAGCGGTAAGAGGAAAGGAGGAGGGCTGGCTGTGTTTGTTAATGACAGATGGTGTAACTCTGGGCACATCACTGTTAAAGAGCAGGTCTGCAGTAAAGACATTGAACTTTTAGCGGTTAGCATGAGGCCGTACTACCTCCCGAGGGAGTTCACACAGGTGATCGTACTCGCTGTGTATATCCCCCCCTCTGCTAACGCTGATGCAGCTTGTGACGCTCTCCACTCAGTCACAAGCTCACTGCAGACACAGCACCCACAGGCCCTCTTCCTCATCTCTGGGGATTTCAATCATGCCTCTCTGTCCTCCACCCTGCCCACATTCACTCAGTATGTCACCTGCCACACCAGAGACAATAAAACACTGGACTTATTCTATGCCAACAGCAAGGAGGCATACAACTCATCCCCCCTCCCTCCCCTGGGAAGATCTGACCACAACCTGGTTCATCTCCTGCCTGTGTACAAGCCCCTTGTAAACAGGCAACCAGTGGAAACCCGCACAGTTAAAGCATGGACTGAGGAGTCTGAAGAGGCTCTGAGGGACTGCTTTGACTCAACTGTGTGGGAAGAACTGTGTGTTTCTCATGGGGAGGACATCGACAGCTTAACAGGATGCATAACGGACTACATCAACTTCTGTGTTGAAAACACTGTACCCACCAGGACTGTACGGTGTTTTTCAAACAGCAAACCCTGGATTAATCCTGACATTAAGGCTCTCCTTAAGGAGAAAAAGAGGGCCTTTAGGTCAGGAAACAAGGAGGAGCTGAAGGCTGTGCAGAAGGAGCTGAGGAAGAAGATCCGAGAGGGGAAGAACAGCTACAGGAGGAAGATGGAGGTCCAGCTGCAGCAGAGTAACATCAGTGGAGTCTGGAAAAGCCTTAAAACCATCTCAGGACTGAGGAAACCAGACTCCCAGGCTGCCGGGGATCAGACGTGGGTGAACGACCTGAACCTATTTTTCAATAGGTTTGACCAGACACCCACCCCTCCCCCGGCCCATTCATCTCTGCTGCCCCCCACCACCTCTTCCAACCCCCCTGTTTCCTGCCCCATTCTCACCTCTACCTCCCTCTCCACTGCTTTCATGTCGCAGACACCCTCCACTGCCCCCCCTGACATTCACCCACCTCCCCCACCCGACACTCAGCCCCCCTGCTCCAATCTGTCCCTCTCCACTATCCAGGTGAGGAATCAACTGAGGAAGATGAAGGTGAAGAAGTCCACGGGTCCAGACGGGATCAGCTCCAGGCTCCTCAAGTCCTGTGCAGACCAGCTGTGCAGGATTGTGGAGTACATCTTTAACATGAGCCTGAAGCTGGGAAAAGTGCCACTGCTGTGGAAAACCTCCTGTGTGGTACCAGTACCAAAGATCCCTCACCCAAAGGACTTCAACAGCTACAGACCAGTTGCTCTCACTTCACACCTGATGAAGACCCTGGAGCGGCTGGTCCTTGTCCATCTCCGCCCTCTGGTGGGTCCTTTTATGGACCCACTCCAGTTTGCCTACCAGCCTGGCATCGGAGTGGACGACGCCATCATCTTCCTCCTGGACAGATCACTGTCCCACCTGGAGCAGCCTGGAAGCACTGTGAGGATCATGTTCTTTGATTTCTCCAGTGCTTTCAACACCATACAGCCTGCACTGTTGGGGGACAAGCTGGAGCTCACGGGGGTGGACCAACACCTCACGTCCTGGATCCTCGATTACCTCACCAACCGGCCACAGTATGTGAGGACTCGGGACTGCGTGTCGGACACGGTTGTCTGCAGTACAGGGGCCCCACAGGGAACAGTCCTGGCCCCTTTCCTGTTCACCCTGTACACTGCTGATTTCTCCCACCAAACACCCCACAGCCATCTACAAAAGTTCTCTGACGACTCTGCTATCGTCGGCCTCATCAGGGACGGGGATGACGGAGCCTACAGAGAACTTATTCAGGACTTTGTGGACTGGTGCCAGCGGAACCACCTCCAGCTCAACGCCGGGAAGACCAAAGAGCTGGTGGTGGATTTCCGCAGGCGCAAACAACCCTGCATTCAGGTGAACATCCTGGGAACGGACATTGAGATGGTGACGTCTTACAAGTACCTGGGAGTTCACCTGAACAACAAACTGGACTGGACTCATCACACTGCAGCAATATACAAGAAAGGTCAGAGCAGACTCCATCTGCTGAGGAAGCTCAGGTCCTTTGGAGTGCAGGGGGCACTCCTGACTTCTTTCTATGACTCTGTGGTGGCATCAGCCATTTTCTATGGTATAGTCTGCTGGAGCAGCAGCATTTCGGCAGCAGATAGGAAGAGACTTGATAAACTTATCAAGAAGGCCAGCTCCATCCTGGGATGCCCTCTTGACCCAGTGCAGGTGGTGGGAGACAGCAGGATGATGGCCAAGCTATCATCGCTGCTGGTGAAGGAGTCCCACCCCCTACAGGCCACTATCACAGCACTGGTCAGCTCCTTCAGTGACAGGCTGATACACCCCAAGTGTGTGAAGGAGAGGTATCGCAGGTCCTTCCTTCCTGCTGCTGTCAGAGTCTACAACCAGCACTGCTCCCAGTAGACCTCACTGTGCACTGTGCAATAAAAAAACTCTGCACATATCCACACACTTTCTGGTTTGCACAAATTGGACAATTTTTAATATCCATATTTATTATTTATTGTTTGTAAATAAAAATACCAACTGTTTAAACTTACACTGTCCATATTATAAATAATAAATACTATGTCATATTGTAAATACCAATTTCATATTGTAGATATTATGTATATACCAGTTAAATTCTATTTCTTATGTCTTATTATATTGTTTATTTTTTACTTTTATTACTGTTTAAGTGTGATACTGTCCTTTGGCTGTTGTGACAAAGAAATTTCCCCATTTGCGGGACAAATAAAGGAATTCTGATTCTGATTCTGACTCCACCATTGCTGAATCCATTACGCTCTTAAACCTGCATCCCAATGTAGCCACCAGGAAACAAACTAAGATCTTGTCTAGAACTTCCTTATAATTTACCACAGACCCGTAGGGCGCTGCTAAAGTCAAAACCATTAAACATTAAATCTGAGTAAAGCCCTTCAAGAGTGATTTCCTCACAGTAGTTTGATTCTGTTGTTCTAAAAGAGAGTCAAGTGGCACACCTTGTCACCGGGGTAATTTAAGGTCCATGTCTGCAGCTTTTGACCCTGGATCAGTCGTTCTATCACAGTCACACAGCCACAGGGCAGTTTAGCAACATGTTACTGACAAGGTCACTGTACAAAATTCTGTTATAGAGGAGCAGAGATCAAGACATCATAGCCTGAAAATCACTGAACTGTACCAGCATGTTACATGTACTGAACATGGCTGTAAAAGAAAAACAAAAAGGTGAGGAGGATCGCTTGAGCATCAGATCTGTGTCATGCTAGCTGTTATGTTGTAAAATTAAAGTGTTGCTGGAGGAGAATCCATTCCTTTTATTTATTTCCTGAAACAGCGTACATCTCTTTTAAATGCAAGCTAAATGTTACCTCTAAACATGTCATTCCAAGCCTTTTTTGTCTACTTTACCTCTACAGTCCGAGAATAATTGAGGTACCCCTTCATTGAGACCAACCATCATTTGATACAGTTGAAATGTTAATGTTTAGGTCTATTCAATCAAGTTTGAAGTCTTACTACTACCACTTACCATTCAGAATGGCAGATGCTACACGTTTCAACCATTTATCCAGCATTTTTGCTATTAAGTGTTTATTCAATACTTTCAAACCAAGGGGAAAAGGGTGCTCGGGGGAAGGTGAAAAGGGTAGTGGCAAGGGGCCCTGCATTGATCCGTACCTCTTAAGAAATCAATCAAATCAGTCGAATAAAGTCCAGCCACAAGCTAGTAACCAAAGTTCCTAGTATATCAGCATCAATGCCTTCCCTGAAGAGGAAGCAGGAAGTGTCCCTGCACGGCAGGGCCAAGGGGAATGGTGAGAGTACACAGCCAAGGAAAGAGAGGAGTGATGGGTAGATGCCAAAAGTGACTTGGCCTGGGGCTTGTAACTGAGGACACATGGGCACTGGAAGGGCTGGAAGGGGCAGTCAAGTTAGAAGTTAAAAAAGATGAAGAGTTTAGGTGTTATGAGAGTGGCAAAAAGTTAGCTTTAGAGGTGGTAATGTCAAGGCATTAACAGGAGATTGATAGGCTCATCAAGAAGTGAAGGTAACTTCGAAAACAATGGAGGAAGAAAGGTTATTTAGAAGATGACAATGCCTAGTGATACTGTAGGTCGAAAACATCCTTCAATATAAGTACTTGGCTTTCAAAGCTCACTTAACTTTTGGTGCATCAATTGTGTATTAATAATCTATTTAAACCATTTATCCAATACTTTAAGCTAACTACATCAGGCATTTATCCAAACGCTTCCATTACTTTTAGCTATCTATTTCAACAACTTACCAATACCTTTGGCCATTTCAATCATTTATCCAATTCTTTAACTAACTCCTACGTCAATCATTCTCCATTACTTTTAGCTAACTAAATAAATGTGCACCCGTTTTTCCATTAACTAACAATTGCAACCATTTATCCTTTACTATTTGTGGACTATTTCAACTATTTATTCAATTCTAGTCAACCATTCCATCTATTTTTACATTTCTTTAACGTTACTTTTAGATAATATTTATTAGAATATATACATTTTAAAAGTCCTTATATAAAGGGCCATGACCAGTCTGAATTCTGTTGCAGTAGGTGGAGAATATCTCATTGTGGAGCCAAACTGTGCTCGCTTGACTCCTGCAGTATTTTTGCTCCATCCACAAGCGTCAGTGTTTAGAAGAAAAATCAATTTTTGCATTAATCACAATGTCAGAAATTACAAGGAATGGCTTTTTAACTACTTGGCTGAGAGACACTGAGTTTTTTGCGAGAATAAACTAATTTTGTTTGCACTGTATAATACTTAGACAGAAGTCCCTGTAGTATTAGAGTGTGACATGCAGAATAAATGGAAGAAGCGAGAATTTCACAATGACTTCTATTGTATAACCTCATTTAACAATGAGGTTTGCCATACATGATTTATAGATTCTAAATGTATGAGAAAAGGGAGATGGGATGTGCTGTGCTCTATATTGTTATTCAGACTAAAAAAGATATGCATGAGTAAAACAAGGATGTGGATTTAAATAAAAAAGAGAAAAAACAGTGAGGTACTGTAAAAGGGCAAAAGATGGACTAGATAAATCCACTGTCGTCTCTCTCACACACCTCCGTGCTGTTGTTCATTTGTCTCAATTAGTGAGCATCCATTCAGGTTGTACAGTCTGTAAATTCATCCCGCCCACCCTTCTATTCGCTTTACCATTTCTATTTTTCCTCACTCTGCCTCTTTCGTCATTCATTTAGTTTTAATTTTCAAGTTGAGTGGCACAAATGTCTTGTATTGCCTAAACACAATTACTGAGAGAATCACAGCGGTGAAAAAAGGATAAATATGATGATTACTGAATGAAAGTCAAAACATATCCTGCATATTCTGATTTAATTAATAAAGAACTCATCGAGGGGCCAGTATCAGACATCACAGGGCTGCGGCTGAATAAATGTACCTCAGAAGATGGCAGTCTGCCACACTCTGCAGCTAAAATAAGAATCACCTTAATCCTCAAGTATAATAACTGCAGCAATTTTACTTGGTGACATTGATGCAGAAACATATTGACACAGTTCACTACAAATGGACTCGCATGGAAGCAGGGCACCAAGTCCTCACATAAAGTGCAAAAGGGACACAGCCTTTAATGTTCCACTGATATTTGCATTTCATTGTGAATCGTCACTGTAAAAAGTAATGGTACATCTGAGCTGCGTGGTGCACTGAATGACTGCAGCTGTGGTGCAGGGAGTGGCCATTAAACCGAAAAACCAGTTACTCTCCTGAAAAGGTATTAGATCTTAGAGCATTAGATTTTATTCATTTATACTTTTTTATGAAATTTATCATGCGTTTTCTGGTGATGGTTTTAAATTGGGTGCCCGAGCAATTGCAGAAAAATGTTCCGCTGCTCGTTCCCTCTCCTGCTCTTTCTCTCTGTAATGAAAAACAGAAGCAGCGGCAGCTGGGTGGTCAACTGTTGTCCTTCACATCCCAGTGACCAGCTCACACCGATCACCAGGTATTACTTTATCAAGGTTTGACACAAGCACACACACGCAGAAGGAGACACAGTTTTGAACACCTGTACAATACAACAGCATTACAGATGATTGTGTTATACAGTTAACAACTGGAAAAATATATACCACTATAAGATAACACTACATGCATCAGAGTGGAAGTATTTGCTGCAGTTTCCATCCCCCGTACAATGTAATGCCTCCACAACTCTGCTATAGGGCCCGACCGATTTATCGGCGAGCCGATTTAATCGGCTGATTATAGCCCGTTTGAGACTAATCGGTAATCGGCCAAAACTCGCCGATTGTCGCCGATATTTTCAGAAATAAAATGCAGGGAATAAGACTTGGTTTTACTTTGAAAATGTTCCCCCATTTGAAAAGATCCCCCGACATTAGGCTATTTCTCCTGTAGAGGGCGCACCGACCTCATGACAAACTCCATCCACTATCCACTAACCACATCACAGCACAGCCGAGTGACTGATCTGGAGCAGGCAGCGGCAGGGACGCATGGAGGAGAGTGGTCCGCCTCAACGGTAAATAAAACAATAAGTCAACAAGTTTCAATTCAACCCACTTCACGATGTTCCCCGCTGTGTTGGTCTCGATCACGCCGAGTTCACGTGTAAGCACTATGTAATATGCAAGCTAAAGTTAGAATTAGCCATCTGCTATTAGCCTTGCTACACATATTAGCCGTGCCAGTAACGGTAGAATAAACATAACAGTACACATTACGTAATCGACTAGCTACTTCTCTCACTGAGGCAGCTGCATGTCTCCAGATAAGACCGGAGCAAACTGAGCCATCGAGTGACACACAAACACAAGGGGGATCTGCTGCACTGGTGATTTGAAACTTTGAAACTCACAGCACCATGTACATACCGGTGTGTATCTATCGCGAGTCCCGTTCATCTTGTCCGGCGCGGCTTCCGTAGTGTAATCGGCTGCGAGGGAGACTCACGTGAATGCGGAGCGTGCCTCCGTGTAAACATAGCATAGTGACTGTTTAGGCTAGAAAAATGTACTAAATGACGTCGTTTCGAGTAAACTCTGGATGTCGCCACCTCAGGACACTTGGATTGCAGCGGACGAGCAGTATGGAGGAATATTACGGAGTTTTTGTGTAGTTTTATGGACATTTTCTCCCGGTCGCCACTTAGGCTCGTTATATGGATTATCGTTGCCGGAGAGTACCCCCGCGAGTCTCCAGCTGCACTTTGAGGAATAAGAAACTACACCGGACTTATCACCAGCAAGTGGGTGAGTCGATAATGACTGAATTTTGTTTTAGAGTGAACTATTCCTTTAATTGAGGTTAGTGTTTTAGGCTCTACAGGGCATTTTAGCATCTTTCAGCTCATTGTTTTGGTTTTACATCCAAACCTTCACCCTCATCATTCCCAATAATGTAATTTCCTGTTGCAGCTGTTTTTACCAAAAGCTAAAAAAAAGAACAACTCTACACCACTTGCCTTACTGAGTTAGCGACTTACTGGTCAACATGATGAAGCATTTAGCCGCTAAACAGTCGCATACTTGTCTAAATAGTTGCTAGAGACTTTAAGGAGACGACTCAAAGCTTAACCTGAAAAGGAAAGTGGATATTGGAGATATACTCATCAGATAGCAAGAACTGCAACTCCAAATGAAGCTAATGTTGCTCTGTGATTGCTTGATGTGTAGAACAGCAACTGTTTGCTAAGAATTTCACAATGTCAGCCTCACCATGTCAACTTTTTAAAGAAACAATATGTCAGTGTGTTTACAGCTTGTTTCTGCTGCCCCCAAGTGGCCAAAAACATTACACAATGAGGGAAACATTGCAGTTATAGCAAAAAGACTGTGCTGAAGGTATGGAGGGCATATAAACCTAGGCTGAGGTGGACAAAGGATTGACATAGTATGGCAGGTCTGTGAAGGGCTGCAAACTAAAATATCTGTTTTCAGATGACGAGCAACATTTATTTGTTATCATTAAAAAATGACCTCAACCTGTCTTCTCAAACTCAGTCAACTTAAAGTTTTGAAACAGCCCAGACACTAACTTCTTTTAAATTGAACAAATTATTTGATTTTACAGAGTGCAGATTCATCCACCTGCCTAACCTTCACAGTCTTCCTTCCAGGCTGTAAATCAGAAGGTGATCAAATGTCAAATACAAACTTACATTAATTCTTATGAATACTGTTTGGAAACAGATGGAAAGATACAAACATCCACATCAAATGTCTTCATCAATACACCCATCTCCAGCCAGATTGGCGATAAAATGAGCTGGCCGAAAGAAACATGGAATGAGTTGAATTCACCCTCGTCATTGAAATAAATCAAGCAGTGGAGCTAATTATAAGGATAAAACACTCACCAACAGTAGCCCTCTTTCTGTTCTTTGTTTCTTGAAACACAGGCCAGTTGAAAAATCAACCTTGCTTCATGCCGCCTGATATCTGGGTATAAATGTGAACAGATCTGCAGTCATTTCTCAAAGCTATTTGGAATGATCAATGTGTGACTTTGCCCAGTGTAACTGATTCCAACAGGTGTCACTGCCTTTCATTTTTCTGGCCATGATATAATTGTAAATGAGATAAACATAATTGTCCCTCTAGGCTCACAGTGAAGCTGAATGTCTATTAATGCCCTATGGGGAAAGGAGAGTGTTTATGTATAGGGGTCTGTTTCCCCCCCGCAGATTATTCACATTCCTCTCAGCCCATTTCTCCCCTCGACACACCACAAGGCCATTTTTATTGTTTGTGTGTGTGTAAAGTGTGATATTGGTCATTAATATTTCATGCTCTCTGTCTGGGTGACTCCCTCCATGTACACAGAAGGCTTCTTGTGTGTTTGTGGTGTGAAACTGATGTCTTGGTCGCTTGTCACATCATTTGAGTTCCAACCTGACCTTTCACGTCCCCATTGGATGAAGCCCTCCAGGGATTAACCAATCACGGAGCCCCCGCTGAGCGCAGATTAAATCAGCCTCCCTGAGCTGCCAAGTGATCAGAGGCTATCCATCTCACACACAAACACACACACATGTTGTGATCAAGCTGTTTGAACCGACTGCATGTGTACGTGCGAGCGTGTAAGAACCGAGGAGGACAAAAGAGCCCATAAAGGCAACAAGTGACATCCCCTGCAGAACATAATGTCACACTTTACCACTCATTCTTTCCCTGTCGAGATATATTGGCTCTGTCTTCCCATGTGTCCTCTTTCTCAGTCCTTCTGAAAGCTTTTTTTTTTTTTAAATCGCAGTTTTGATTTGTGCTTTTTTAAATTGTAACCTGAAATTCAGGAAAAAAGGGTCAAACTATCAGGAAAGAGTTTTAACTCTTGGTTGAGGTCTAAAAGTATAAAATAAAACTAAAAATATACGAAGGCATTAATTAATTTATAAAATGTGACAAATTGATATTTCAGCTTTAATTTGCATTTGTATTTATTTACATTCGTATTAATTCAAGAATCTATTTACTTTCACAAGTAATTTTCCATTTTATTTATTCACTTATTCATTTTTAAATGTTTTTAGGGTTACCTATTTATTCCTGTATGTATTTCTCTATTATTTTCCTTTTGCATTTTACCCCTATTAATTCCCACAAACTTATTTATTTCTTTTGATAGACATTTATTTTCAATTAACAACACATTTTTGATTGATTTATTGATTGATTTATTTTGTGTGCATTTAATGGCATATTATTATATTATTTGAGTCATTTCTTTCATTCTTGATGTTGGCAGCCTCCATATAAACGTTGATGCACTGATAAAATAGTATGACAAAGTGCAATGGGAACAGACTTAAATGATGACATACATGAAGCATGTGAGCCTCAAGCTATTGCTCCACTGAACAGATCAAAATGTATCAGATTTGCGTGGTCTAAATTTAAAATGTGAAACAGACAGAAAATTCATGTTTACATCATGTTTTCTACATGGTCTCCTCTGTTTGAGATTGAGACTATCATTTTTTTTAATCACATCCTACTGGACCCTTTTCTTCTGCAATAATTAAATGTCACCCAACTGGAGTATTTGCGCCACCAACTGTTCATCTTGATGCACCCAACTCCTAATATTTGCATAACAAAAGTGAATGGAAATGTGCATTTATGTGAATGTTCTGTTGCCAGTTTTCTGGAGATTTGGTTCAAATTGATTCTGCAGTTGGACAGAAACCTAACTACAGTGATGGTAGAAGAGAAAACAACTGGGGCTGGGCGTCAAATCATGTTTTGAGCATCGACCAAAATGTGTCTGTAGATTGGATGCTGCTCCCCACTCAGCTGTGAAGGGGCCAATCACTGAATCAGCCAATCGGCCAATACGACTTCAGCACTCTGCCCGAACTATTGCAATGCTTCGTTATTTAAAATGATCTAGTCAAAGAATGACATTGTAAATCTTGCATTTAATTGTTTGATATGCTGTGTTTTTGTAGATACAGATTATGGAGAATATGAGTTTGACTTGGCACTAAAGGAAATCAAGATGTCAAACATTAGATATTTCATTTACTAAGTGAGCTTTCAGTAATCAAAACACAAAGCTAAAGTAATACTGTAAAGCTTATAGTATTAAACTGATACTACTGTAACAGACATTCATATAATTTTGACAGAAATCAAAAGAAAACAAATAGCATTTCTTTTTCATTTCTCCCTCACAGCTCGAAGATTTTAAGTCGCAAACCTGCTGGGTAATGTTAAAATAAGTAAAATGTCTGCAAACACATGGTGCTTTGATTAAGTGATCTGTATTTTCTGAACTATTAGATTTAGTGTTTTGCCTTTTGTATATAAGGACAACATAGAAGCTTCGCCTTTCTGCAAACTGCTCAGTGGGGGTTCCCAACATGAACCACGGAGTGACAGTCACTGCACACCGCCGCACAAACCTGCAGCATTTCGCCGCACCCCCTGACTTTGGTCTGAATGTACTCTAAGAAGATGCATTTATTTGTAAGCCTAATGGTACTTGATGAAATCTAACGGGCACACTCTTCTAGGAAATAACAGTAAAGCCATTTAAAAAGAAAAATCGCAAGGGTATTTAACAGCATTGCATTTGTTGTTAAAAAGGTACACAAGATAAAATTGAGCCTCCGGCAGCCACCTCTCCTCTGGCTCATTTCGTTGCTTTCTCTTCCTCTCCTATCCTCCCAGTTCTAATCCCTGTTATCTATTTGATTGACCAAACCCTTTAATCACATAGCTATCTCGAGGATGGAAATGGCAGTGGCTAGATAATTAGCTGCTAGATAATGGATGCCTTTTTTTCTTTCCAACAGCCATCCTCTCCTCCCTCGTTCGCTGGTCATTCCTGGAACAAGTTTATAGTTAATTGACTATTCATCACGAGCCATCTGATGCTTGCCGAGAGTTGCTTTCGCCAACATTCTCCACTTTTACCTCCCTGCATACAGATACCCGAGCACAAAATGGGAGGGAATGAGCAAGAACACTCAGGGTGAGCTTTACACACAAGTAAGTACAAACTCAGAAAGTGACATGCATGTGCATCAGCATAAACAGTCACATACAGGATGGCTCATCTAGATTCAGGTAAGCATGCCGAATGCAATTTAGTCAGGTTAGAGCTTGATTATGTGGTAAACAATGCAAAATTAATCAAAGACAAGGCAGTGCTACATGGAACGTGTGAGGGTGTTTAACCTTTGACAAACAGACAAAGCACAGATTGTGTGACCTTTGTCAAAGACACCAACTCAGAAAACATACAGTGAAAGTTAATGTGAAGGTTTACTTGCATTTTGCATATGGGCACTGGTTGAGTTGAACATTATCTTAAAATCAGCTATGTGCTGATTATTTGTAACCTGCTTGTGTTATACTTTATCTTTGATATTTTTAACAATGGACTGCCTGCTGAATTGTCTTTCTGCCTGAAGAAGAAACAAGAAGGAAAAATGTACCATCTACTAAACACTTTTCATAATGAGCATTAGATATATATCTAAGTTGAATTTCAGTCATTGATCTTCTTTTAGTCATGCTGACCAGCTATCAGCTACCTTCCCTGAAAGGCAGTCTGCTCTTATGTTCTTTTCCACATATTGTTGTAGCCTTTCCCCCCTTATTAGAAGGTTTATTTTAAGTTCTCCTTGCCTACATGAGGTGAATGACTGGTTTTGTGTTTGTTTTGTGTCGGTATATTCATTTTTATATTGGTTTTGTGCTGATATGGTTGGTTTTGTTGTGCTCTAATGTGGTATGATTGGTTTTATGTTTGTATTTGTGTTGGGTTGTTCCATTTCATGTTGGCTTGGGGCACTTAAGGTTGGTTTTGGGTAGGTATGGTTGGTTTTGTTCTGCTTTTATGATGGCAGGGTAGGTTTTATGTCAGTTTGGTACATTTTGTATTACTTCTATGTTGAATGATTGATTTTATTTTCGTTTTTGTGTTGGTATGTTCAGTTTCATGTTGGTTTTATGCTACTTTTGTGTTGGTTTTGCCCTCTTATGGTTGTTGTTTTTTTCCTGGTATATTTGGTATCATTAGTTTTGTTTTGGTTCCATTTTATATTGCGAGTTATATGTTGGTTTGATTGTTTTTTATAGCACTTCTGTGTGGTGTGGTCAGTTTTATGTTAGTTTGGGGTTGGTTTTGTGCTCTCATGGTTGGTTTTGAGTTGATATAGTTGGTTTTTATTTTGGTTGTTTGAAAAGTGTTTAAATGTATTTAAATGTATTTAAAAGGTGTTATAAATGTCCGTCTTCATCAAAAGTTTTCCGTCCATGCCTCTTGTTCAGCTGCAGTCCACCACATACAGCAAAGTATTGGTGGGCCATTACAGAAAAACAAGTACCCAGCATTTTCCACCATCCTGGGGATAAAATTTCACACATTTCGCTGCACATCGGGTCTGTTGGGTCCTTACACATGCACTTATCACATTTGTGGAGTGATTCTGGAGTCTATATTATGGGCTTGCATTATAAATCAGTCAGAGGAGAGAAAATGAATTATTTAGGGACATACCATAAATTTACTCAGGTAAAGACCCCTAAAATAGGTCTGGTGATGACACTGGGTTGCAGGAAGTCTTTTTCTAATCAGGGGACCAAGGCATTACCCAGTGATCCTTCATCAGAAACCTGCATTTCCCGCCATCAGGCAAACAGAATGACATTCGCATTTTTCCTCCAATTAAAGTACGAGACTCCGTGGATAGCTACAGGATAAATTGCCTCCTAATCGGGCAGGTGGGCTGCGAGGACTCTGGGCGTCAGAAGGCTTTAGATCATTCCATTTATTACCAAGTTGATTTAATCAGCGCTGCCCACTGATTTGATGAATTGCTCTAATAAGCCGCTTGGTGAATTGTTCATCTTGGGGGAAAGAACCGGCATTCAAAAAGTCTTTGAAATACTGCCAAAATGGATAAATAAATATATATAAGTAACAGTGGGTATTTCATGTGAAAGCAACATACGGAAATAAGTGCTGAAAAAGGTGTGATTATAAAAGAGAAAAAAGGTGTGAACATGTGAGAGATTGAAATAAGGACAGCGGAAAGTGAGAAGTGGACCTCCTCGCAAAAACTTTCTTTTGTTAAGAACTGGAGTTAAAGTAATTGGTGATTATCATCTGAACATGCAAGTGAACAATACTCTGATCCGTCATCTTATTCTAAAGCTATTCAGGTGTGTTCAGACTTCACATACCTCGCTATTTTATTTACATTCATTTAACACTACGCAGCAAAAACAATATTTTTTGCATTTGAGAACACGGTGATTGCAATTTTTACTTTCGAAGTTGAAACTGACGAGAACAAACAGAAAACAAAGAACCTACATACAGTGTGTGTACTGGTGTCAATTAAACTTCACTAAGGTTGTGATCAAAACACACCGGTGCGGCAGCTCGTTAACTTCACTCCATCATCCAATTTATTACCACAGAAAACAGCAAAGGACAGTATGGCCAAGGTTTCATGCTCCAAATACTCTTTTTTCATGCCTAATTTACACATACAGATGATTAATGAAACAGTAGTTGTTGTCACATGAGCTCCAGTGTGTGTGTGTGTGTGTGTGTGTGTGTGTGTGTGTGTGTGTGTGTGTGTGTATGTGTGTGATGCTCTGGCACTAAAACAACCCCACACACTGCAGTGAGAACTCATGCAGAGAGAAAGTAGTGTGGTGTGGTAGAGGTCTGTCCCATCTGCCTTTAACACAGATGTACACACACACACACACACACACAAAAACATAAATGAGTCATTTATTCGATAGGAAGCTTTGTTTTGCAGTTAGCTCCTGTATTTATCTAATCCAATATTTCTTTTGAGCCAAACCGTTTGTCAAGTTGACAAAATTAATTTTCTATTTGATCCATTTTTTTTATAGCAAATATAATTAAAGTTGCAGCCTTCATTTACAGTAATTAATTATGCATGTGCTCTTTCTCTTTGAAAGAATGCATTCTGTCCATGTTTGTTCACATGGGGAGTGTTTAGATTTGCTATTTGTCCTCGTTAATCAGACTAATGTGAGTCTTTGCAGGATTATTGTTACCTTGGAATACACTGACATTGTGTGCTTGTGTGTGTATTATTAAGAACCTTTCAACAATGCCGAAAACCTGTGTTTATCTCATCTAATCATAATTAAACGTTGCATTAAAACATGTTAGCCTCCAGTAAAACAAGATTCTTAACCTGTTACAACCAGTTTGATTTTGATTTGATTGGTCATCTGTGTAGTGACGATGCTGCAGCCACTGAAAGCCCCTCTCAAGTTGTTAGGTACTCGTGATGATGCAGGACTACAGTCCTGAAAAGTGGAGGCAAGAAGATGAGCAAGTGAGGAAGTAGGGCAAGTAAAGGGGGAAGTCTTGTACCAAGTTGAGTGAAAGTTTGAAGCGTATTTCTTCTTCTTGGGACTTGTTTCATCTATTTACAGAGGGTTTAAGCGAGTGTAGGGACAAGTGACAAACGTCAGGCAGGGTCGTTTGCGCTCGCTCGCGCTTAGGTTTCCACTGGTTTGGGTTGCCAGGTGCCACAACACACATCCCCCAAGAAACAGAGACACTCCTATTTGATTTGCATCACTATGAAATTGTGAGAAATAACCAATCAAGGGCACAGCGGGAGAAAAGGTTAAAATAGGGAGAGTACTGCGAAAACCAGGAGCGTTGGCAGATATGGACATGCATGTATTAGGAGGTGATGCTTCCCCTCACCAATACGGTGGCTGCATTGGTGCATTGCTCCAATAAAGAGCAGAGGCCAATGCGGTATTTAATATACAGTATGTTCTCCCCTGACTATACCCCACAATGTCTACACTCTCTCTCAGTCCTGTGTTGCATTTGTTAAACAGCCTCAGAGAGAAGGTCCTTGCAGAATTTTTAAAGTTCCCTTCAATACAGTCAGGGTGCCATATTTTTCATTCAGAACAGCAATTTCACCAAAAGATGACATGTTTGCAGCTATGATTTTAATTGGGCTTCTACATTAACTGTCAGCCTCGTTGTGCATAAAATGTTGGAAAATACACTGCAGACCGGGCTAGTATTTCACAGTACAATGAACACGATTGCTGCTGGGTTCCTTTGTATTTTCACACTGTGTAATTTTATCACTGCGGAAAAGAAAATGTGTCATCGCTTCAATTGTATTTGACTTTGTTTTAAAATGCTGTGTAGAGATAACTGATGTAAACAGCATGGTGAATGTATATTCTTTTGGTAACGAGATGAGAAGCAATGACTGAGTGTATGCACACGCACTGCCAACGCGTGATGGAGATAATGTGCTCCGTGTAACAGATTCAGCCTTTGTTCCTCATTAGAGGGAGCACAATCAAAAAAAACAAAAAAAACATTCATTATCATTGAGTCTCAGTCAGAATGAACATAAAGCTGGTTTAAACAGGGAGATGGATTTTGATGCCATCTCGAATGTTGTTTTGATACCATCTTCACAAAGCACAGAATGTCCTGGGGGTAAGGTTTTTTTGTGAGCTGTGTTGAAGCCAGGATTGTCTTGGAGGGGGTAAAATGGACCCAGTAGAAGGGGGTCAATTCTTCCTCCAAGGGCAAGAAAAAACAATGCTGTGAAAACTGTACACTCAGTGAGTGCCACAGAACAAACTTTAAAGAGATGTGAGAAATGATATTTGCTTTATAGGCTTTGCCTGTTAATACGGATCAAGAATGGGGTGATCAAGGGTGACGTGAACCTTGTGATTAATACTTTATTCATCAACTTCAAAGATATTGATAATTCATCTGCATCCAGAAATCCATACCAATTAACGTTACTGTGATAATTCTTATCATTACATTAAAAAAGTGAAGTTATATTTAGTGGTAGCTGCTTTATATAGATGCTAACTCATGCTAAGACTGACTAACAAGTGAATGACAATTGAAGATTTACATCCAGCATAAATGGATTCCGTCTCCCTTTTGTTTGCTAAGCTGAACGTTGGCCAGTGACTGCTATTTCTAATCACTTACAAGAAATGTCCAAAAGTCCTTTGTAAGGTGACTAAAATAATTAATTTGATCTTCTCAAAAGCATAGCTGAGGAATTCTTACCATTTGCTTTTAGCTAGTGTTAGCGTCGGTAAAGCTAAATAATCTTTTTTTTACCAGTTCCATCTAGTCCTACCACAATGTTCTGTGATTGGCTAGTACTTGTTATCTCCACTCTTCCTTCTGAATGCATGAAAGCCATTGTAACATGTATATAACGTTGTGAAAGTGACTACGCCTGAAAACTGGGATATTTGTTTTTTGAGGAAGTCCGACATCCAATTGCAGAGTGTTGTACCCAAGCCCAGAGTTCATTTTCCAATCAGCTTCATGGGTGAGATTGAGTTGAATGCTGAGCTGAAGTCAACAAACAGCATTCTGATGTAGCTGTTCTTATCCTCTAGGTGTGTGAAGACTGAGTGGATGGTAGTGGATATGACATCATTCTGTGGATCTGTTGGTTTTTGAATGAAGACACTGCAGACAGGTACGATGGTGGCTGTCTGGGAATCGTCAGATATATTATCTGGACCAGCAGCTTTATTCATATTTACACTCAGCAGCATATTTCCTCTCTAAGAAGCCATCTTTGGCAGAGCATACATACATCAGTTTACAATGCACATTTACCAGCCAACAATTCATTTTGTAGTTTGGGTAAGTCATAAAATAAATGTTGATACAGCGTGTAAAATCTAAAAATAAGCAGCCTGTTAACAGCTTTGGTTCTGCCCTTGACTTTATTGGGGTCAGGTGGGCACGGAGTGGTTGCAGCGACAGGATGGATCATGTTTTAAGGGGGACATTGTGATAATGGCGTGCTCTGGTTCAAACCGTGTGTGGGGCTGACAGTGTAGCCAAAAGTCTATAAAAATACATGGCTGATGTGCTGACTGTGACACCATGACCCTGTTGAATAAATAACCACCATGAATGTAAATGTCGGCGTCTGACCTTGTCTCCGAGACGTAAGGAGACAGCAACTTCCTGTTTTAAGTGCATGGAGCCAATGCACTCAATTGATAATGTCACAGATGTTGCTGACCTTTCTAGTCAAACATGCTCGCTCTCACATGTCCACAGGTGGATGTGGAGGCATGCAGTCACATCCCTGCATGGATATGTACAGACATGGAAACAAATACACATGTGGGCGTCTGTCCTGCGGTTTCATTGTCTCTCCCTTTCTTTGTTCAGTGCAGCACGAGGCCTGGTGTCACCTGAACTCTCCCTAGCCTCTGACTGACACTGTACACAGACAGACAGACACCTTCGGGTACGTGAACACACTCTCACAGTGTGAAGTGACCTGAGTCACACTGAGAAGGTGGCATCGACATCAGAGTGTTGTGATGGGGGTTCTCGTCAGAGAGCCTGTTCTCACATCTGTCTCTGTTTTGACCTCTCCCTATGCTCTGAACTCTTCCCTGGCCACACACACACACACACACACACACACACACACACACACACACACACACACACACACACACACACACACACACACACACACACACACACACACACACACACACACACACACACACACAGCTGGCAGCAGAACCCATTAGAAATGACTGGACATGTCAGGAAGAGTTCTGGCACAGTCATAAAGAAAAACGACACTGCCCCGCACACAGCCCCATGCACATGAACATACGCACGATTCGTCTTCTTTGGACAATTTCAAGAGCAATTAGTCCGTCCATGCCACCAGGGTTAGGCAGCACGTCCGAATGTGCCCCAGAACCAGAGTAGAAACACTGCTAGCTAATGATGTGGAGCTGGCGGTAGGGTCGTCCATGACTTTGGTCAAGACTCGCTTAACATGCTTCCTCTCTCCTTTTATTCAAATGCAGGCTGAAGGTTTGTATTCACACCTAATTGACTCAACTCTTCCCGCTGGCTGTGTCGTGTCCACTGTCATGTGTCATGGACGGTACAAAAAAGTCGAGCCTTTTGTTTCGCTCATTATATGGAAAACAAGCATAAAACACATTCTTGGAAAAGCTAATAAGGCATACATTGACATTAAATATCTTGTATAAAGTAAAAAAAATACATAAATGAAGCATAAAATGTACCTTCAGAGAATCCTACAGGTTCCAGTTAGTGTGGCCTATTAACGTTAATGGCTGGTGGTCATTGTCGACTTCACTGACATCAGGAACAGGCAAAGTTCAGGTACATCATTATAGCATCAGAGACGTATGACAGCAAACCTGGAAATTAAACTTAGTGGGAAAAAAGACTGCCAATCCATCTTTGGGACTTAAGAGGAAACTGTTTTAAAAAAAGAAGCAAGGTCGTGGTTTTAATCAATTAATTTATAGAAGACCATCATGCCTGCTCGGCCTGAGACACCTACTGTATGTCAAAGATTTCACATTTATAACAAATTGGTGAACAGTTAAGATTTTTTGGAGCTTTCAAAGAATCCAAGCATCAGCAAGGATTCTGCTTAGAGACACTTATTTAATACATGACACCTGGATTTTAGTCAAATCAACAACACCAAATAATTGGACCTTAAATTGGAGGTTAAGCATGAGGGTATTATTACCACATTAATATTGTAAATATTAAAATTCTGAGTTTGAATTTCTTCTCCAAAACTGCATAGTGCCCCTTTAAAATCAGCTATCATGAAGTTAGCATTGCCATTTTAACATTGTTAGCATGCTGACATTAGTATTGAGCTCAAGGCAAAGCTTTACCTGAGTAGTGCCTCACGGAGCCACTACCATGGCTGTAGATTCTCACTCTTGTTTATCAGACATTGTTTTAAAAAGGGTAAAATGTTGCTTTCCACTGAGTTTCACTCGGGTCAGGAACTGTAGCTGCATCCCCCCCAGCACCCCTCATTCTGCCCCAGTGCACACTAGTCATTGAAAAATACATGTTTTGATAATATTGATGATAAATAATTCATCTTCAATAAATATTCTAATAGTTATCTAAATTATCTAAAATATTAACCAAACGTTAATTATAAATGTAATGAGGTTATACATATAATTATGTTCTAATATGATTAATGCTCCAGTGGAGAGCAGGCACGAAGGGATTCACGAGGGACCTGAAGCTCAACACTTTCAATTACTTTATGTTTTATACACTTTCCTCAATCCAGCCTGTTTATTTGCAGTCTGGCAAAGGCACCAGACGTTTATATTTGGCACCACCTGAGAAATCCCACCAAGCTAAAAAAAACACAATTTTATTAAAAAATTTACATACTAATTGAAGCGACATAAAAGGGTTGACAGACACCTCAGCCCTTAGTGGTGCATTGGAGATTAAGACCTCAGGAAGCGAGCTGTGGAAAAGTCTGCTCTTCCCTCTCCCCGATGTGCGCGCCGCATCCTTCAAGATGAACGGCGAGAGCGCTTACCGCTTGTTGTGTCACATAAGTCACATACCGGCTACACGTGTCAAAAACCTTGGCACATACAGGGCAACATGGCCGCGGTCTGAAATACGAGCTGACGAGGACGGGAGAGATGAAAAGCTCGGAGGGGGAAGAGAAAAGGCTTGGCGCTCAACATGTGGCGAGCTGAAAAATGAAAAAGTGAGTGGCACAACAGCGTGAACCCAGAGGAAGTTATGGGAGCGGCAAGGCAGATCAGTGGCTTTCCCCCCGTGGCAGATTACACAGAATACACACAATGAGAGACAGGAATATGGCAGCCGCTCACTTTTTCTCCCCTAATTATCAGACGCCATATTGGCTCTCTTCAGGAAGAGAGGAGGTAATTTTGTTTCTGAGTCCTTTTGGGAAATTAATTCATTTTACTAAAGTGACTTGGTAATTACAGTGACATCAAGGTTAATTGCCAAATCTGTATTGCTTTGGTGCTGTCAACGTCAAAGAAATCTGTTCTCTAAACACTCACCAGTAGACAACAGACCACACATGCACACACATGCACACACAAACACACACGCACGCACTCCCTCCCGACTTGGGTTGTGTGTGCTTTTTGTCTGAACAAAAGCCTCCAGTCGTGCACAAGCAAACACACATACACAAAAACACACCATTACGAAGGCTTTAAAGATGCTAGTGCTTCATGACTGGAAGGAAACGGTAAACAAAGCAAAAGGTCAAAAGACTGAAAAACACCACAGAGAAAGAGAGAGGGCAACAAATAAGCTCGCCGATACCCATTTTTAGAAATGTACAGGGCCACAAAAGTGATGACCCAAAAAAGGCATTCGCTTTAGTAATGAAGTCTTTAATCAGCTGATGACAATCCGCTCTTCCTCTGATGATCGGCTTTTATCCGCGGCTTACTGTTCGCCGAGGTTGGCCGTGAATTCACACGGAAAAGTTTTTGTAGCGAAAAACAAGGCAAAGTCACGAGGGTGAAAAACTTGGTAATCATTATTACGAAACAGAACGCATTCGATCTCCGGGGACCGAATCAACAATAAAAAGACATCGTCCTCATTAACGGATCAGAATAAGGTGCCAGCTGCGGTTGTTATGAAATATGTTTATTGAAAAAGTTGTGTGCGAGTACAGCATGCTCCACAAATATAACTGCTGATTTGCAATCCTCCTTCTTACCCTTTTATCCTTGAATAATTTGAATTCAATTATTTTTGCCTAATGTTGGTGCCCCTGTGCTGCTGCACCCTAATCAACGTACACTTTGATGTCTTCTTTAATGTGCAGGGTTTTTTTGGTTCGTTTCTTCCCCCACGCCGGTCGGACAGTTTCCTCTAGACAATATTGCCCGTTCTGACATCAGTGGATAAATAAGGGATGCAACAAAAGTAAAAACAAAAAGATTGCTTTTAAAGTCCATTTCCTCTCTCCTGTGCACCAGAAAAACGCTGCACCGTGACTGGCACTCCCAACGCTTTCATGTCTGGCAAGACATCTGTATAAAAAAGGCAAAAGCATCAAATACAATTAAAGGTAATTCAACAATCCCTGACAACTTCCCAAACAACGTGTCTTGCCATGACATGATTTTTTAGGGACTCTTCAAAGAGCGTATCTCGAGCAGAGCACAAGAGCGGTGCCAAGAAATATCTTAAATGTGCTGAATTTAATGGAAACCCAGTGCATCCAAAATTTTTGATCCCAAAGCCAACATCCGTCCCACGTTACCACCGCACGTGTTTGTGCATATGCTTTTCTCCGACAACAGGTGCTGCATCAGCCAGACAGGATGTTCCTGGATGTTTTGGGGATCCCTCAGGCCTCAGTCTCCTGCTGCCTGGTGCAGCTGCCAACAAGCGGACTTACAAAAGAATACATTGACCAACCAAAGACACACAAGAATCTACTGTGTGCATTTGCGAAAAAAAGACAAAGACAGCAGTGCCATGAAAAATACGAGCGAACCAGAAGTAGTTCTAACAGTCCGTTTGTATAAATGTATCAAAGCTTTGTGTGCCACACAGACGATTTTACACCAGAAACACTTTTTTATAATAAACAGCGTCTGTGTTAGAACTGCTTTCCAACTCGCATGCTAACAGAGCTGCTCAGAGTCACATCTGGCAGGGATCGGGAGACTTCCCAACTGGATTCAACTTTGATATTTGACACACACAGTCACGACGCATTCATTATTAGTTGCTAAGTTGATAAAGTTTGGTGTGTATCATAATGTGTGTAGTTGTTTTAAGGCACCACTACCAACAGATCTTTAAACGTAATCTTTATTTACATATGGCTACACCTCCCGACGTCCCCAATGTCAAAATGATTGAATCTGATGTTGATGAAGGTTCAGTCATCCACGTCATGGTTATTTTAAGTGCTGTATCGTAGGCAACTGGACGTGTTTAAGTTTCTTGAAGACGTTTTACCTCCAGCACACGTCCAGCTGCCTAAGATGCCCCTCTCGATTTAATCTGATCTTTACCACACTACGAAAAATGAAAAAAAGGATGACCTTCAAAAGGTGGGCAACCGTATGGACAGCCATCGTGGCAAGAATAATGACAGTTAAAATGGCAATACTCCAAATGTAATCGTCCCAGTTCAACCCACTGCGTAGTGCAAATCTGCACATTCAATAATTTCAATAAAATCCATTGTTTCATTTTTTTCTACATTGATGGTAATATCATAAAAATTAAGAGATTGTTTATTGGATGCGGAATCAGTACAAAGCCCAAAACAACTTGTTTGCCATTGTTATAGTATTCTGAATTTCCCATTAGCAGTTCCTGTTTGCAGTTTACCCATTGTTGCACATCACTGGATTACTTTGATACTGAAGAAAAAAGTTAAGTTTAAAGTTATTGTTGTCGCTGTTTTTACAAATGAGACAACACGCTCGACTCATCTATATAACTTAAACACGGGGGGCTGAATCCCTCTTGTAGTGAATGAGCAAAAAGAAAAATCAAGGACAGCACTCCCATTAAACTGTTTATTGTTTATTCTATTCTCGCCACAGAGACGTTTTGGGCAAGATGCTTTTCTTCAGTGTGTGTTTCTGGCAAATTCAGTCGGTGTGGCAAGAATAGAACAAACAGTTTAATGGGAGTGCTGTCCTTGATTTTTCTTTGTCTTGTCATTGTTTTTCTATGACTTCATCCTGAAGTATGGCACTGGGAATGAACAACTTCATAATGTAACTCAAAATCTAATCACTTTGATTCTGTTGTTTACATTTTTTTATCTGAATTGTTTTGCCTGTCCTCATCAGAAAAACAACCATACAAGTCGAGCTCGTTACGACCCACGTTGACTTTTTTTGTCAGGCGGCTGTAGTAGTTATCACAGCTCCAGAGGAGCAAGTGAAGAGAAGTGAGGTCAAGAGTAGAAAAGGCAGTCAGACAAGCGCAGGGCTTTCAATCGGGAGACGGTTGAACTTGTTTGTGTCCAGAGCCAGTGAGTTCTTCAACTTAGTAAACAAAGTAATGTCACGTACATAATGTAACGTTAGTTACTCAGGTAACGTAGGTAGGTTTGTAACGGAAGTTGCAGATGTGACATAGTGATTTTAACCCACACCACAATGTTGTCCTAAAAAAAGTATTTTTCTCACCCTAACCCTAACAAAACCATGACCGTACAATGAAGGTCCAGTACTTGTGTCATGTTTTTGGGAATGGTCCTTAATAATAATACTACAATAATAAAACAGAATATTGATGTTGACAACGTACCATCATGATACAGCACAATATTTCACACTGTCTCATATTAGCCCAGACATAGGGCAAATTTGCAATAAATCTGTCAAACATCGGTGCCTTGCTTTAGTGTTTCAACACTTTACATGATTACACTGTATTCCCTTTATTTAAGCAAAGCTATCCTCTGTGTTTATATTCACACTTATGTTATAACATGGAAATATAGGGCACTATCACAGGCAATAAAGATGGTGATGTATTATCTCGTTATCACTAACAGATCCATAATATATACAGTTATCATGTAGATTTATATTGAGCCCTTTAAATAAATGATCGGTTGTTTCTTACAATACTTAACCCAGGAGTTCACAGCGCTTGTGTAACTCTCAGCCAATCAGAAATCAGCTCAAGGCCAGTTGATCCGTGATCAATGATGGGTCTTGATTTGCTCATTAGGCCCAGATGTGAAGTCTAATTAGGCTCACCAGTCTCAATTGGTGTTGTATCGAAACACACACACAAACACACACACACACACACACACACACACACACACACACACACACACACACGCACACGCACGCACACACAAACAGCCCAGCCCCCCAGCCACCCCCGGACAACCTGAGCTTCCGGAGTGATCAATGTCTCTGTCATCCAGGGCTGTGTCCAGGGCGCCAGGCAGGGCCGGTGAGCCGCTGCGGCCAGGCTCGGGGCTGACATTAGCGGACGCGGGGTGAGTGATGTCAGCCTGCTGCTCCCGGGGGGCGGCAGAGGCAGGGGATCTGGCTCGGCCCAAAGCAGTGGGCTCGGAGAAAGGTCACTGCTCAGCCTGGTGTGATTAATAAGACAAGAAGCTGAGTGTCCCCAATGCCATTATCAATATCCGTGGCCACCAGCCGCCCAAACTGCATATGCAGTAGCAAAAAAAAAAAAAAAAAAACAGAAACGCAGACGCAACGATTTGGATAGTTAAGTCTCACTGGCGCGCGTTGGTTTTGGTCCCATTTGCTCGTTAATGCAAGAGGTCAGCTATCAATTAGATCATATTTATTCACAACAACAGCTCTGACTCAACCTGATTCTGGTAATGACTCACAGCGAACAAATCCGAGAGGTGAAAGTCTGGGACTAAAATGTCAGCGCAGCCTCGGCGACAAACATGACATTTAAACAGACATCTGTTTCGCTGCTCCGTTTCCCCACCAACCAAAAATATTTATCCTTACCACCGTTATCCCATGTAAATCAGGGGGATGAAAAAAACAAAATTCCCACTTGTATCGGAGAGACTGCAAGCCATTAAAGGGGCACTGTGTAGTTTTGGACTTGTAGCTTTTTGGAATAATGAGGTAATTAAACAAACTCAAGAATAGTCATTTTTCCCATAACTGAATAAACAAGCTGTTCTCAGAGGAAAATAAGGTCTCCAGAACACTGTGGCAGGGTCCGCCACTTATAAACAAGTAAAACAGTATGAAATTGTGTTGTCCTTTAAGATCAGTTTGTTTATTCGGTTTATTAAGTCGTGAAAACAAAGACAGTTTGTGCATTTAGTTTGTTTAGACATAAAAAATCAGTCTTTGAAGATCTTTCTCTAAAATTTCTTCACCAAAACTACATACTGCTCCTTTAAAGTAGCTCTGAATCCTTATTTCCATGCAGCATAGTCGAAACAAACTGATTTGGACATCAAAGCATGCAAAAGAAGTTTATAAAGATGCCAGAACGAGCGTTTGATTTCACTCCCATCCATCCGTTCCTCCTCTCCTCTGGTATTAGCTTTTCGTTAAACCCATCAGCACCAACCAACAAGCAAATCTCGCTTCCTTAAATCAATTAGCCTCTGCATGTTGAGTGTAACTAATAGCCCTGCTGAATCCCAGATTAAATATGCTAGATACAAGCCGAGTATGAAGCGGGATAGTTAAGATAATTAAGAGTGATAAATCCTTGAGAGGGGGAGGAAGAGGAGGGGGAGGAGGAGGGGGGAGAATGCGAGAGCCAAGTGTAAGTGAGAAGAGGAAAGACAGCTTGAGAAAAAGGCAGGAGGTCAAGATGGGACGGTTTAATGGGATGAGAGGCCAAAAGAGCAAGAAAAAGAGGAAGAGGGAAATAAAAACGATGTGTGAATGTGGCTGGAGAGCCAGTGATGGAGCGGGAGTTGTTTTCAGCCTCGCCTCGAGCGGCCCAGATGGCAAGGGCTCGTCTTCGTCTAGCCCTCGGTGCATTTGGCAGCAGCTACTCTTCACTGCTGGCTACTGTACATCTCGTTCCGTCTCTTTCCTCCCCTCACTCTCTCGCGTCGGAAGGCTGCATTAGCGCTGGCCGTGAAAGATTACCCCACATTTTCACACTCCACAAAGTCTTCTGTTTTAACACTCTGACCTCTGTCTCACACTGCTCCTGCATCCAGATGTACTGTACAGTACAGCACACTGCGCTGATGTCTCCTTCAGTGCTTTTCTGTTCCACTGTGATGCAAATCAACCCTTTTTATTTATAGATACGTTCATGCACTGGAAGTCGCAGAAAGCATCTCTCAAAAACGTATGTCTCCGAAGCCTTGAGACAATATGCCGAGTGCTTGAAACACTCAGAAGTGTTTCCTTAAGTGAAGTGAAGTGAATTTTTAACAGCAGGGAAAGTAAGATATACTTTCCCGAGCTCTTTCTCTGCCTCCCTGTGTTAAATGCTCTGCTCTCTCTTATTATGCCAAATATATGTCATGAAAAAAAGCATTTTTGTATTTATTTTCTTTTCTGATAAAATATTCATTCAATCCTGCACTCAGGCGTACACATACATTTATCTGATGACACTTTGTGCATTTGCAAATTCATATTAATTTCCTAATATGAAGTTTCTTGCAGAGAACCATGTAATTTGGCACTAATTATAGGTACAATGGAGACAGTGATCAACTGTTACAACTCCAATCAGTTAATTCCAATTTAATGCTAGCTTAGTGAGAGTCTTTGAGTCAGTGGAGAGATCAGCTGAACAGGCAAGATAAAAAAAAAAAAAAAAAAGGTGCAATTTGTCTGCAACATACAATTCAGCATCTACAAAGAACGAATATCCAACAAGGAAGTGACGAACTTCTGTGTCGTGCTGGAAGCTGGTTGTTTTGTTTATAATGGCGGACTCCATTTGTAAACTAACATTAGCTACTGGTGTTCCCTGAAGGGGAAGGTCTAATTTTTTCCCGTGACGTTATGATCCGCTCACATATAGCTAATGAGAAAGTGATTACTACATGTAAATTGCTACAAATTGTGACACAGAGCCTGTTTAAATTCATAATTGCAAGCTTTTTCTTGAGAAATTTAGAGTAAACATAGGGGAGTTATTGAGAAAAACTGAAATAATATAAATGATTTATAAAATCAATTGTGATTCGGCTAATCCCTATTCTTTTATTTATTTATTTAACCTTTAATTAACCAGGAACATTCACATTGAAATTCAAAATCCTGGCCGAGACAGCAGCATGATTAAGTTTCCCAAAAACGGAACAAACAACAAATTAAATTACATTTTCACGTTAAAAGGAACAAGCAACACAGTTAAAGCAATCAAACCAATGAATTTTATCATCTCGGCCTACTTATCAAATACTCAAGTACATACATACTGCAATTGACCCTTAGCTTGTTAGTTGTAGTAGCTAGCAAAGCCCTAACACGGGTCACGTCCTCTACAACTAAGATGGCAGCTAGCTAGCTTTAAAATGGCCGTGGCTCTAGAGACTCCATATCAAAGGTTAAATGTGTGTGTTTGAATGAGTCGGTAAAAACTTTAATATTTTCAGTTATATAATCGATGTAACCCTCCCACTTATAAAACATACTTAGCGCGCTCTGTTAGCTTGTCAGTTCCAGTAGTTTAGTGTGGGTCAGAGGGGTGAGTTTGGACATCACTTGGCAAAAACTTGGTCCTACACTTCCTCATGCGACAATGTGGGATTTGTGAAATGAGGGAAGTGTAGGTGGAGGCTAACAGTCACACAGCGGGTGGTAGCTACTAGCTAGCTTCGAATTGCTGTGGTGCCGCAGCAAATAAGCTAAGCTAGGCCATGTTGGACAATCAGATCCAAAGTTTGTTTCAAAGTCACAATACAAAGGCTGAACATATGCTAACTGGGACTTTAATGGTTGTAGTTATAAAGCAATCAACATGCTTTCTTTCAAAATCTCATTTCACAATATGAAATCATCGTTCATCTGAAATGTTAATCTGTTACTGATTATTTGTTTGAAGTATTAAATTGACTTAATGGCCAAGAGTGCCAGAAACAGATTGTATTACAGCTTCACGCACAGTTGGATTCATACGCCAGAACCTTATGAGGTCTGTCTTTCCCACCAGGCTAATAAAAACCCTCACGAGCTCTCCATCACTGTGAGGGATGCTTTATATTTTCCTCTGTCATCCCCGACAGAAGCAGGCCCCTGATTTAGAGCGAGCCACACAACAATGACTTTTATTAGGGAGGTAAATATTAGTGTAGGGAGGGCGAGATGCGTTGAGCGTGTGTAGGCAGTGCTGGGATCATCTGAGGGATGCTGAACTTCAGTCTGTTGTCACTTCCCAGAGTCTAATCAATTGTTCTCATCAATAGCTTTGTTCTGTTGGACTGTGTCCTCGATTTAATGAGATAACAGGGAATAAAGGCATACTCTGACTTTTACAACTTTAAAAACTTTTTGTAAGTCAAGTTTTTTGAAGAAACGCCCACACAGGCCCCGTGAGATTAATCTGTGGATATGTTAATGTAGAGGTGGACGGACACACACACAGATATTCCCACCGTGGCATTACAATAAAAAGCATATGCGCTCGCTGCACATTTCACATGGAGGTTTTGCAATATGTTGGATGCACTGGCAGCAGCTCGGTGGTGCTTTTGAAGCAGCGCAGCAGGGTATGAGAGGGGCTCTGTGGTTAAGCGGTGCATCATATTTTATAAGACATCTCCTCTCCTCTCATGGGTTTCCCTGGCGCGTGCCGTAGCCATCGCTTGTCGGCTGCAGAGCCTTGCAGCAAGACCACAAAGAGACAAGTAAAGCTAGAAAGTGCCACAGCAAACTGGAAATGATGAAAATGGCTCAAGGCCTTTTCAAGTGCTATCTGACATGACGTCGAAACAAGATGCTTTAATGGGACACTGTGTGGTTTTGCAGAGGGAAATCAAGTTTTAATATTTACAATATAAATGAGGTGATTATTCAAACTTTTTCCTGAATAAACAAGCTGTTCTCAGAGGAAAATAAGGTCCCCAGAACAGTGTTTGAAGCTAGAAAGGTGGCAGGGTCTGCCACATATAAACAAAGTAAAACAGTATGAAATGGTGTTGTCCTTTAAGGTCCGTTTGTTTATTCAGTCATGAAAACAAAGAGTTTGTTTATTTATCTTCTGATTAAAATGTCTTCCCCACTACATAGTGCTCCTTTAAATGAACGGAGGGACAAGGATTGTCATTAATATTTAGTATCTAACCTATATTCATCAGAACTACCACCCATCATCCATGCCTCAACGACTCCGCGTCGTGAAGGTGAGGGGTTTTCCAAATGACATCCTCAGGACCGACCCTCCCACTCGTTCTCCACAGCCGCACCAAATAAAGCATCATTTCCCTTTCGTAATGGCTGCCGTGACGGCTTCTAGATTAGCCGAGATAAATATGAAGACCGGCGGTTTTTACTACATGGCTCATTGGCGTGGCAGATGACAGTTATTACATGCTGCGGGTTAAGAGGAGGAATCCGTAGAAGAGAGCGCGGAGAGATGGCAAAAGGCAGATGGATGATAATGGCAGAGCAGATGTTTTTTTTTTAAAGAATGAAAAATAAACATTTGCTTAATGATTTCCGAACAGATTTTTGAATAAAAGAACAGCAGTAAGGAGGAAGAGGTGCGGGAACATACAATTTGTGTCATCTCCCTTGTTAAGAAATCACAATATTTCTGGATGCTTCCCATGCTGATGTTTCTCTTTTTAAGACGTACATCTAAAAATATACATTAATAAGAGACGGAGGAACGCTTCTGTGTATACAAAAATGAACCATAATTTGCAGTGACAAGACGTGTGTTTGAGAATTGACTGCATAACTTTGCTTTACCGACTGTGGAGAACAAACAAACACACAGGCTGCAGGGCTTTTTATCATTAAGATCGGGTGAATCACTGGGATACATTTCAATCAGGGGAGGTGACGAGAGTGTGAAGCTATACTGTGGACAGCCACAATCTTTATGCCTGACATGACTAACAGCAGGAGTTTGGTATACGTTTTTTTTTTTTTTTGCAAAGCAGCATGAAGCTTAAATTGTAAACACAGGCTCTTTTATGTATGTTCTCTCATAGGAAAGCGACTCTGACCTTGGCATTCTGGATTTGACTGTTATCTCGGAAGTGGCTGCAACTGCGGTGCCCCAATCAGGTGTGTCTCTGCTTTGACAACAGTATCTTAAAAATTTTAATAAAAGATAAATACATTTTTAAAATTTACACCTCCATGGTGTAATTTATGTTAGTTAATGGGTCCTTGACATGAAAAAAATCGAGAACAACTGAATTAAGCGTCACGTTACCTACCTGTAGCTTCATATTTAGTGTAGGGCCAACTTAGTTTAGCATAAAAGCTTACAGCTGGTGGCAATAACTAGCTAGGCTCTGTCTAAAGATAAATATAATTACGTATATATAACAATTAAGCTAACTAGCCTATCTCTTGGTTGTACAGCCAGCAGCCGATTAGCTTAATTTAGCATTCAAGGTTAGAGCAAGTAACTCACCTGGCTCTGTCGAAAGGATAATAACTAGATATAATATGCTATTTAGCGAGCTTTAGAGGAGCTAGTGTGCTGTTTTTCTTTAACTTCTGAACAGAGCCAGGCTAGCTGTTTCCCTTTGCTTCCAGTCTATAAGCTAAGCTGAGCTAACCAGCACATTTCCTGGCAGTAACGCCATATTGTGAATACAGACATGTACAATACAAGTGGTATTGGTTTTGATATTTCCTTAAATATATAGTTATCTTAAAGAAAAACAAGAACTCGACCACTGTGAAATTAGCTAAAAACGCAAATGAGATCATTTAAGCCTACTGTGAAAATCACAAAGACTAAGAGACAACAACTAGGATAGGACAGACACAAGAAGAAACAGCAGCTTGAACTGTATCTAAAGATGTGGACAGGTATAATGGGTATAGTTCTCCGCATAACACAGGGCAGCTTATCAGCTTCCAGGGAGGAGGTGGACACCACATGATGTGTTATTGTGCGTGTTCGGGTTGATGCCAGTTCAGGTGTGCTGTGAGTTTCATGGCCTGTCCACAGGCAGTCTGCTCAAACACTACCTGAAAACAGAAGGCTTCTGCCGGCACCCGTGGTCTTTCTAGCGGTGTGGACAAAACATAAAACATTCTACTGGTGGGAGCTGCTCGTTTTCTAAACCAGTCAGCGATCCCTTCATAGGATCTGATCTTTTGTTGACAGGCAAGCAATATTTATAGTTTCACCCAGAACGCTCTGAGACAACACAAGATGTTACAGCCGCGGTGCGTTTGAGAGTACAGATTCTCTCTACCTGTGAGCTCGCAACTTGTTTGTGTCTAACCTAACAAGATCTGTACACGGCTCCCTGCTCCGTGGCTGTTTTTGCGGATTAGAGCTGACTGCAAATTCTTTGTTGGTGTTCAATTGAAATTCACCTCATTTGCACTAAACTTTATCAGAACAAGTATTAAAAATGTGCTGCTTAAAAAAACTGAAAGCAGACAAACATAAAAAAACAGGGGGAAGAAGAAAAGAAACCCGAACAATATAAAAAGTAAGAGTGAGCAGTGAAATCACTTTCTGGTTTTCGCTAAACGAATTTGAGGATTTATTTATAAAGCGGCCGGGATTTTATAACTTGACCTCGGAGTATGAACAGCTTCCTCTCAAGTGTACTAATACATTTTTTTTTTTTAAAAAGAGTGAATCTTTTTATAGCTCTTTATCTTGCACCTCTGTGAAGCTTTCCCAACAGCAGTTTTAACAAGCCACCAAGTCAGGTTTCCTCTCTGCTTCCCAGCTTACTCTGAAAAGTAATTGGGGATAATGAGCTGTAATCCATTTAAAGCCTGAGCACACTTGTCCAAAAACATGTAATACACTACTTGCACGGTCCCCTGACAGGTACTGCATGGGCCTGTACCTCTGGGCCTGTACGACAAAGATGCCAAGAAATACGGTGCGACTGTGCCAAAAAAAATTGAGGATAGTCATTTTTGGAGGATGCGGGGAGTGAAAGTGACTTCAGAATCTTTTAAATGATTTTGAAACATTAAAAACTTCTGAAATTATGCAACATTTCTCCACTTTGTTGCCATGCTACAGCTCAAATCACTCACGCGCCATACGTCGACACACTCGCCTGCTGTATTCTTTGTCACCCCCTGCAAAGTGTTGCAAAGCTGCAAGTCTGTTCACTCAATGCAACAATCAGAAATGACCTTAATGTTGACAACAAGGACACCAGCAATGGATTACTTGTCAATTTGACTGCATAACAGAATCATGGAGTTGGAAGATGAATTACCCTGCAAACCAGGCAAGACAAGTGGTGTGTGTGTTCATTTAAACCCGATTTATGTATTTAACGGCTTACGACGGGGTGTACGTGACAGAGTGCCACCAGGCGCTTAATTCAGATGTATTACAGCTAACGCAGAGCGCTTCTGACTGACAGGCAAAACATAACGCGTGGAAACAATTATTCATGAGCTCTGTAGAGTTCTGCGTTCGGTGACCACTCAGTTTGATGATAAATGCTTCGTTTTTTAGCTCAAATTAATTTCCTTCCGCGAACGTTTATTCGTGAATGTGTGCAGTGGTGGTAAGCTACCGGTCCTTTTCTTTGACAAGTGCCCTCAGTGCTATTATCATTGTTGTCAACAATGCTGCCGCTGTTACTGATTTAATCATAGGCTGTCAATGTGTCCGCGCCGCTGGAAGCTTTGTGTTCCACGTTGATCGTTAAGTGTTGCGGACCGTCTGCACAAAAGGAAGGCCACTCTTGATCAATATGTCAACAACGATGACAGGCTCGTCCCTGAGAAACGTCTGCAGTGTTTGGCTTCATTAATACATTTATGCGTGGCAGAAATTATGCTTCAAAAATGTGCTTATCTCTGTATGTCTGTGTATGCTTGATTTTGTGTCATGTGTGCAAGGGTGAGGCCAGAAGTGTGGCACAGGCCTCCCCTGAGATTTGACTGGCCCCTGTTGATGCCGCTGCCTACAGCAGACAGTGGCAGGTAGTTGGATTTTTAGTATCGTGGTTGGATCACTGAGCCGGCCTACAGGGGAACAGACCCAGGTACCCTGGACCAGTGTGTCTGTATGACATGTTGTGTTGCGTCAAAAAAATAAATACAAAATGACCACAAAGAGATCAAAACCAACTACAGAGAAACAAAATGACCACAAACAGACACAAAAAACTACAAAGAGATCAAAATGACCACAAAGAGGCACAACAAACCAGGAAAGAGTTTTTTTAAAAATGCCCACAAAGAGAGGCTAAATTACAAAAGGACATAAATCGACCACAAACAAACAAAGAAACAAAAAAACTACAAGGAGATAAGAATTACCACAAAGAGGGGCAAAACGACCACATAGACACAAAATGGCCACAGAGAGATCAAAAACTACCAAGAAGAGATAAAGTGGTCACAAAGAGAGGCTAAATGACCACAAAGACAAATAAAGACAAAGAAATCACAACGACTTCAGAGAGACAAAAACACCCACAGGTTGAACTGTGCGTCTGTCTCGCCCTCCCATTCAGAGGTCTATAAACCCACACATGTATGTAAATGTGCCTTAATATGTGCACACACGTCTGGATTTTGTCATGTTTGTGTGTCTGCGTGGCCCTCACTATTTTCCGCATGGCCACTTATCAGTTTAATATGCTCCACTCACCTCTTGAATTCATCCCTCGGCCTGTCACTTCATTCCCGGTGGTTGCGGCACGGAGCCCTTGACACCACGATCCTCGGCTCCACGCCGCCTTGTTATGTGATATCTCTCTTCCGCCTTACGCCTGATCTTCTGGAACCTTCATCAAGCAGAGAGAAAGAAATGCACAAACAAAAACAACGTCATTAAACTCTGAAATTCTTTATTCATTTGAGCGTTCAGGCTCCACGCATCACATCTATTTAGAGCAGGCAAATTGATTCAATTTGCCGTGTTTGCATCACGCTTAATTCAGCGGCCTTTCGCTGAGCTGTAAAACACGTGCCGTCTGGGAGATGGTTTTATTTGTACTTTTTTTTGCACTTTAAATGTGTCTTCCTATGAAATCTCATTTATTAATATAATGAACAGACAAAGGCAGAGGGGGAAAAAAGCTATAGATTAGGTTGTCAAATAGCTACAGCACTGATTTGTCTGATATTAAGATTGTTTAAGCTAAACAGAAGATTTATCTCTCAGAAAATTAACAACAGTCACACACAAATATGTACGATGAGGAACCATTGAAAACCATTTAGCAGCTATGAGACAGTCAACCATACAGCCTGACTACCAATTAGACAGAACCAGAGCGGTGCGAAAACTAATCAGAGACGTCTTTTTGTACATTTTGAGTTGCGACATTGTGTTAAGTTGTTTCGACATATATGAATGAAGCACTGTTGCTTCCAAATTAATGCAAAAGCAGACATTACTGGTGTAAATACCTGATTGACTGGAGTCACTGAATTCTTGACCCGACCTGTTGCACTGTGCAAACCTTTATGCCTGGGTCTGGACTATGGTATTTTCCAAAAATGCCAAATATTTCCAAGTTACAGCTTCAAAAGTGTGAGTTGGGTTTTTTAAACTTGGGTTTTTGGAGAATACGATGAGGATCAACTGCCACATGTGAATCCATGGTATGTCACATTCATGACCTTATTTGAAAGTAGGTTTACGTCAGATGTGCATTGTGTTGTTTTTCTTTTCCATTTTATGCAACACACTGCCGTCTCACCTATGAAAAAACTCTCAATTCAATTCAACTGTGAACTGGATTGCCTGCCACCAAACGCACTTTGCTTTAGCTAGTTGTCACACTTTGATTTATCATCATCTCTTGAGCCCTGCTCACACTGGAAAGTGGCTCAATTGACTAAATTCACACAGCGGCCATTTTTACTCCGACATCACATTGAACTGTGGTACTGTGGCAATAAATAGTAAAGATCCAGGGGGAAATCGGCCCATTTTTCAAGGTAAAACGACACATATGATGAGCCATTATCTTCTGTTAGACAGCAGCTAACGTTAGCATTCAACCACTTTCTAGCTAACATTTCTTTAAGACTGGAAGTAACGGTAATGTTGACTAGGAAGTGGTTGAATGCTAACGTTAGCTAATGGGTTGTCAAATATGTAGTTTTACCTCAAAATATGGCCCAATTTACCTCTAGACTTTCATTGTCCAATAACTTCTCAGTTGCTCGACAGGTAAGTCATGAAATTATAACAATTTGTCAGTTCCCTACGTTTGTACGACCTGCTACACAGCAGCATAACATTATCCCAGCATTCAAGCTTCCCACCCTGAGCACGTCATCTGAAGAAAATGGCCGCCGTGTGAATAGGGTCAATGAAATGTAGTTGCGTGTAATTGTATATTTGGGTCTAGAAGCTTTGGTGGCTACTTGTAGTGACTCCTTGCAAGGCTAGTCAATAGCTGAAAAGCTGACCCCCAACATGCTAGCCAGCTAGCTAGTTAGTACTAACACACGGTAGTTGCAACAGCACTCCTTTTTCTATTTTCTCCTTAAAGTGTGGTTTATCTTCTCCTGGTCTTTTATTCTCTTTACTAGAAATGAGAAAAAAGCTCTCCGAGCTAACAAACTTGCTAACTGACAGGTATCGCCCTGCTAGAAAACTCATTAGCTCGGTTGCTAATATACCACTGACAGCTGTCTGCAAAGCATTCCCTTCCGAAGAAACAAAAGCGGATGGTGCAAATGCTGCTAATGAGAGAGGAAGCTGCCTCTATTTTGAACTCTTCAACCTCTCAAAGGTCAGCGCTGTCAAGACGGCTTCTTCCTGGTCCTGAAAAATCTCTGCACACTTAATCAATTAATCTTTCCATTAAATTTTACAAGCTTTAAATAGTGCCAGATGTTTACTCAGATGTAACTCTGAGTAAACATGCAGGGCAACAGTATATCAATGAACGCTAAATTTTTATCTCTTAGAATATCAGAACCCAAATGACCAATTTCCCATAAAGAATCCACCAAAGTACCTAAAGCAAGGCTAAATCAATAGCATGTACAGGTTAATAGCAGTCGTGTTTTTGTAAGCTCGCACATCAACTATTAATTAGCTGGTGATTAGAGTCAGCTGGCAAGAATGATTCACAGCCTGAGGAGGCTATTGTCCTTGTGCTCCGCCAGGATAAATCAGCCAGTATTAAAGAGGCAGATAAAGGTTCTCTCTCAACATGTATCTGTGTGTCCTTTATGGAAGCGAAATCACAAAACAATAGAACAAAAGGATGCAGAATTAGCATTTACATCTGCACAAAGGCTATAGAGTACACACCTGCAACTGCAAGCACTTCATTTCTGAAGTTTTGTTTTGAAGACAACTTGGGACAGAATGTTTTTTTACACAAGGACACGACAAGCGTGGACATGGCATTGATTTCCACATCATCCAAAGAGACTGAGGCAGGAATAAGTATGTAAGAATAGGGAAAAACAGAGGGTGGAAATCATGTCGGCGGCTGCTTTGATAAATCGACTCAAAGAGCTTTGGACGTGAATAAATGAGAAAAAGAGATGTTTGCTAAATTTCAGAGTCCAATTCTTGTGCGGGTGCCAACGACATGGCCACTACACACCCACCACAAGGCAGCAGGCACGTTTGATTGGTCCCTTTCCGTCCTCTGCGCTCCAATTCTTCCCTCACATATAGTCTAAATGAATCCCCTGCAGCTCAGAGACAAATTCTTCTTTTTTGTGTGTCTGGGATATTGTTTTCACTCTCTGGCATTCATGTTTCAACAAAGGATAATTGGAATGCACACCTTCGTGTTCAAGATCTGAAAGTGGAGAAAAACTGAGAGGATATTGGATTGCATTTCGAGTGTTTATAGTGTCTGGTTCTTGTGTGTTTGTGTGGTTCGGTGTTGGTTGATTACAAAGGGGTTCGTTTTTTAAATTATTTTATTATTCTCCTATATTGAAATTTCTTCGGAAGTTAAGTCCGCTGACGTATTAATCTTTAAAATGAGGGCCTGAAAAAATGGAAGAAAAAAATGAACTTGTTAAAGTGTGTATTTCGAGGATAAAAGCCTCAGATAGAAAATAAGAAAATAATGCTGTCTTTTAAATCAATCTGCGCTCCCAGAAGGTCTCAAACTCTAAAGCAACGTCTACCCCAAATAAACATCAGCGCAAAGACTGCTCAGACATAAAAGGAGATGAAAAGAGGACATATGTCAAATACAAATCATGTTTCTGGCTTTGGAAAACAGAGTGCAGTGTAAATAGATCAGGGACCCCTCAAAAGCAATTACCGCTCTGATTCCCACAGAGAAAAACAGGTGTCAAAAGATCCAAACCTCAGAGGTCAGATTTCATATTCTCTCTGTTGTTTTGAGACAAGTTTGAAATAGATAAATGCTCATGAGCTCTTTGTTTTGTTTTGTACCAACACTGAAGTGATGTTAAAATATAAGCAATTTGACTTTGAGTGAAAATACAGTTTCAACACTCCGACATGCTGACTTTGTATCCGAATAAAGCAACACACACACACACACACACACACACAGTGCTGCTTCTGTCACGGTGCACAGAATGGGACACAAATGCAGGCCAAGGCCAAACAACAACTGAACAAGGAGTGAGCTTTTAATAACAAAAAAGCTGAAAACCAAGAAATGTTTTTTTTTTTTAATAGAAAAAAAAATAAAACCGGAAAGCTAAACAAAGTTCAAACCAAGAAAGGCAAAGCACAAATCAAAAAGGCAGAGTAAAAAAAACAGGAAAAACACGAGGATTAAAAACCAGAAACAAACCATGGCAGAAGGGACACTGGCTGTGTCTCAATTCAGGGGCTGCAGCCCACGAAGGGCGCATTTGAAGGCCAATTACGTCACAACGCCACGCGAAGGCTGTCCCAATTGGAAGGCTCCTTCAAACGCAGCCCACAAATGCAGCCTGCCCTTCCCTCTTTTCGGAGGACGCACCGCAACTATCCTTCACGGCCTCCCATATCCCAAGATCCTTTGCGCACCGCTGCTCAGTGCCGATTATTTGGCCGAAATACGGCCAAATAATACAAGAAAGAAAGTCCTGCTCATGCCCTTACACTTACGTCATAATCGTGACGTAAGTGTAAGGGCATGAACATCTAGTGGCCAACCAAGAAATACTCCGACGGCTAGACCGTCCCATTTAACAACGGTGGACGAGGCCTTCGTGGGCCGCAAAGGCCGCGTCCTTGAAGGCTGCAGCCCCTGAATTGAGATACAGCCAGTGACTATGTACACGAGGGCTGATCAGCTAACAGGACACGGGTGAGCACAGAAAAAAGGCGGGGACTCACACAAAAGGGAGGAAATGAAAAGCAAAACATGTCACATGAGGGCGGGACGTCAAAATAAAACAGGAAATAACAGAACCACAAACTCAAAACACGACGGCTGCGATGGGGCCGAACGAGCAAAGTATCACCTCACACACATTCAACATAAAATATGTCTCAACACTTAAAGACACTAGAGCTGCCACTGATGATTAATGACGACTAATCTGTGGATTATTTTCTAGATTCATTGATTAGTCTGGTCTGTAAAATGTCAGAAAATGTTGAAAATGATGGCCCGAGATGTAAAACTCATGGGAGGTTTTCTCCACTGATGATCGTGTATCTACTTTGGTTTTCCTAAAAATCTTAGTTTAAAGCAACATTATGTAATTTTTCCCCTTGAAATACGGCCAAATAATACAGAAAGAAGGTAAAGAGCGACGCTGCTTGGCTACAGTGAGTGCACGGACATTAATAGAGGGTAAAAACAATAAAGCGTTTGATGAAATTTAGAGCTCCAACAGTTAATGCGTCCATCCCCGTCCACGCTGTTGTCTGTCCTGACAGTTCTTGTCTCAGCATGCAGGTAAATCCCAGCAGGCAAAATCCATTCTAACCGTGCTGTGTTCATTTGCCGTGCCTCTGCTGCCTCACTTGAGTGACAAGCTAACGTTACAGGTAGTTGCTTCTTTTTTTTTTTACAGTTAGTTAGCAAACAGACGGTGTGATTTTGAAATGCCCCCCTGCTGGAGTACAAGGCACAGCCTGGTGCGCCTTTGAATTCTATTTTCTTTGCCCCCCTCTGTATTCAACAGTTGTTTGAATTTTAAATTAAAAAAAATAGCAGCCCTAATATAACACAAAACTTTTCAGGAAATAAAAACAACACTGTTTTAAGTTTTGGAGGAGGAGGAGGATTGTCTTAATCCAAAATGATTAAAGGGGCACTGAAGAATTTCAAACTCAGAATTTTAATATTAGCAATATCAACAAGGTAATAATACAGACTCAGAAATATTAATTTTTTACTTAACTGAATAAACAAGCTGTTCTCAGAGGAAGATAAGATCCCCAGAACTCTGAACACCTGAAGCTAGAAAGGTGGCAGGGTCTGCCAAACATAAACAAAGTAAAACAATATGAAGTTGTGTTGTCCTTTAAGGTCAGTTTGTTTATTCAGTCATGAAAACAAAGAGTTTGTTTAGGCATAAAAAATCAGTCAAAGAAGATCTTTTTCTACACAGTGCTCCTTTAATTTAAACATTTTGACCTAAATTTTTTAGATTTCCTTTCTTGAAATAAACTTGCATTTAATCAAATTATCACAATCAGCTAACACATAGCAGAGCGTGTACCTAAGGGAAACAGTGGATCAAAAGGGCCCCCTGTCCTCCCTCGTAGGTTTATCCGGCCCTGTCTTTAGAGGGTCTCTTAGCTGTGAATATTGAGCTTTAGTTATACATAGTCAATCCACACTTTCCAGGTAGAAACTGGTGAGTGTTGTGAGAATGTGCCCTTAAGCAAACCTGTTTGACGGTACTGTATATCACACAAAAGTGATGTGTGGTATCAGTGAGAATCTAATGCACAGCCTGACAGTTTTTTCATTAAACAGATGAGATACACCTCTGATGGATGTGAGATCGCTGCCTTGGCTATAGGGGCAGCCGTAATGACCAACAAACAGCATGCACTGTTCCAGGCCACAGCTTTTGATTCCCTGTACAAACCCCCGGCGACGTTGCGTTCCCCGCGCGCAGGAGTTGCATCAAGGTCGATTCAAATCACCCCCGTCCCCATCAAAGCGACAAGTTCAAACCCGATGCATCCCCACGCCGGAGAAGACGACAATAAATAAGCTCAGCTGACGAGCGAATATAAAGCTTCTGAGTGGGTGGGAGGGGGTGGAGGGAAAAGAAAATATTTTTTCACCCCTTAATGGAGCCGTCAACAATCACTTTTCAGCAGAGAGATGGAGTCACAAGGCGGATGGCGGTTTTGTGGTCGAAGGCAGAGGGGAAGCATCATTACCATAGAAAACATTACAGCAAACGACGGACATCCAGGCCATCAAAGATGATCATCTCATAAATTCCCTGCACTGTATAATAGGCCTGTCACTCTCGAAGGCTGAAGGGAAAATAATGCCCATGGCTGATTTTTATCTTCCACAGTGCTTCTGCTGATTACTGCTAAATAGGCCTCAGCTTGTTTAGCTAATAGTCGCCGCCGAGGCAAAACCACAATGTGGCGGGAAGGCGTTTGATAGCCACTGTCCGAATCCATATGTGCCTTTCACTCGCCGATGTCTTACCATTAAGCCAATAATTTGATGAGCAATTAAAAAGCGGGGCCGCTGTAAACAACCACTCAGCCAGCTTGATGTGTGGCACGTCCAAGTGGGGAGAGCCTGCGGTCCTGCAACCGCTGCTTAAATGCCAGCGGTGGGTAATCAGCCATCGGCGGCGACCCCGGATGGGCAATCGCGACGGTGGATGATATGCAAACACACTCACAGACACGCAACTGTGGCTGTTTGTGCCTTCACAAATCCCCGCACAGCTATGTATGCATGCACCGATACGCAGAGAGAATAACAATCAGAAGTTAATTTAGAACAGGGCCCGGCTAAATAAAAGACTAATGCCTTAGGTAGCGAACCCTCTCCTTGTTTTAAAGGTCACAAATGATGTCTTTGTCTGTGAAAACATGGAGTCTAGACGATGTTTTGGAGGGAATATTTCCAGCGGGAGGGTTCCATTAGATAGACAGTTTCTTTCTCTCGTTAATTACATGATTAAGCTCTGCTAAGGTTAAAGACCCTTTAAAAAGCCCTGCATTCCTAATTGGGACGCAAGCGATGCTTCTGTCCGGACTTCATTTCCTCCTCGTATTACCCACACACACACACACTGACAGATTTAATAGGTTACATCATGTGAAGGCACAAGTCGTTTCACATTTTTAATTTTGCGAGTCAGGAAACACCCTGTTGAGGCACCGCATTTAACACAAATAAGCGTTTAGCTAATGCACTTCCCCAGCAGTGAGTGAAGCGGTGGAACGATTTCGACAGTGAAACCCCAGTTTGAGTAACCAGTACTTTGAGCAAACAACATGGCCGTGGCACTTAAACATTTACAGTATGCAAGGAGGTGGGCCTGGTTCAAGGGTGGGTGCTTACCATTATTAGGACAGATTAACAAAAAGATATTCATAAAAGTATGATTAATACATGTAAGGTATTGGTTATTATGCTCTCATAAGGTTAGTGCTACAAAAGATGTAAGCCTCTGCATCATTAATGCACTACCCCTACTTTAAATCATGTTCAGTATCCTTGAATGATTCTTATGGTAAATAATGTAGCCCTATTAGCATCTCAATTACAATGACCACCGTCCATTAAAGACCTATGTTTGATTTAAAGTAATAATCTCCAAGATTTTCATGTAGATAAATATCTGTTTAGTCACTATCTATCTGTCTGTCTGTCTGTCTGTCTCCTTACAGAGCCGTTAAGGACATGTGTGAGCTCCGCTGAGTTTCAGAGCCACATTGTAAGAACAAATCTGTGTTAATCAGACGTTAGCAGCCGATGGGCGGCAGAGGCCTGTGGTGTGTTTGGCTAAGGGAGCTAACAGCTTACAGCTGGAACACGAGGCCTTAAATAGCACACTGGAGTTTAAAGGTGCACTATGTAGTTTTCGGGGAAGAAATTTAAATCAGAAGAGAAAGATCTTTATCGATAATTTTTTTTATGCATAAACAAACAAAATAAACAAACTCTTTGTTTTCATGACTGAATAAACTGAATAAACAAACTGACCTTCAAGGACAACACAGTCTTATACTGTGTTATTTTGTTTATAGGTGGCGGACCCTGCCACCTTTCTAGCTTCAAACAGTGTTCTGGCGATCCTATTTTCCTCTGAGAACAGCTTGTTTATTCAGTTATGGAAAAAATAAATATTATAAGTTTGTATTATTACCTCATTAATATTGTCATAGTGCCCCTTTAATGTGGCAACAAAACAAGTTGACAGTTAATACATACATTAGAGGTAAAAGTACTTTACTTTACTAAAACACATTTTTTGATTTAAATCCACTTTAGGATGGTTAATTACATTTTTCGCGACGGCGGTGAAGTAGTTAGCCTGGAGCTGTTCACAGCAATCCATCACGTTGCTGTGATAGTTCAGTGGTGGGCTGACCGGCCACATGGCGGCATGCATTCAAAACATAAAAGTAAAATTAGTTAAAAATTGCTGAGGAAGTGCTGCGAAATAAGGCTTTCCTTCTTGTGCTATAAATGCAGTGAATATAAATATTCCACATTCCATCTCTATGTGCACACTTTGACATAAAACAGCTTAAATTAAGAGTGCGTTTATGCCAACGGCACATTTCACACTTTTTGCGAAAGTCTTTTTAACACCCGTCAAACCCTTCATGTAACTTTTGTTAAGAGCTGTCTTTGCTCGCACTGTAGAGCAATCCAGAAATTTCAAACGCAGATGAAATAGCTTGTGGGAGTGGGCGTACAACCGAGAGGTAGCTAGCTATACCGACTCTCCTCGGACTGAACTGTAATGAGCACCATGAAAGGCCCGGGCTGGCTGTGCAGGGTGGAGAGCCTCAGCGGTGAGGGGTAACTTAAGTTCTTCATTAAAACCGAGTAATGAAAGAAAATCATCCGAGTTGTCAGTTAATGAGTAAAAGAACGCAGACTGTAAACCCCCCCGCCGCCAACTCCCCCCTTCTGCTTCTGCTGCTTCACTTGAGTCCTCGACAGAGACAAATAAACTTAGCTTGTGTAAATGGAGCAGAAAGCATTCGGAGGGGGAAGACGGATAGGGCACACACTCGCACAGTTTGGGAATCCACTTTTATCCCTCACTATATAGAAATAGCCCTCCTCTCTATCCTCTCTCTCCCTCTTGCTTTTCCCTCTCTCGGGCGAGTTGAGAGATGGTGATCTTTTCAAAGGTCATTTGAACCATTTGTCTTATCTCAGAGTTTCTTCACTGAGATGGCGAAACACAACAGAGGAACTACGCCTCGGGCTTCGGCTTTGTACATTTCATAACCGGCCAGAAAGAGCCGGAGCAACGCGATTCCTCTTCGCAATGAAGTCTTTCGTAGTCTGTTATTAAATTATGATGCACTAAATATGGCATCATTGATTTTTTTTTTCTTTCTCCTAGACAAGCAATCAAGGAAAGGAAGGTTGTAAACAATACTATAAACAGCCTTATAAATAATGCATGCAGACCCCTGATGGTTGACTACACTCATGTAACCACCCTTGTACTTCGACCCGAGTTTGAATCTGGCTGCTGCTTTGCTGCCTCGACTTGCCCTTTTCATTTCCGCTGTTGTGTCTGTAAACACTAACAAGCCACGGAGAACAACCCCGACGCCTGCCCGCTTAATAAAAGTAAGTGAAAAATTATCGCGGACCAGTGCCGCTGCCAGCGTCCTACTGCGAGGAGTACTCGGGTATTTACCTGCTATTATGACAAACGAGGGCTGATTATTATTACCCAGGGTGCACTGGGGAAAGCAGTCATTACAGCAACTTCCTGTTCCTGCCTCAGTTAGCCGGTCGTCCTCGGTGTTATTCACAAAACACCTGTGCTGGACGCCTCAGGCTTTGGCAAAGAAAGATGGGTAAATTAATATTTATAAAGAGGAACAGCTTCCGACTAATTACCAGAGCAGAATGAGCTACATGCAGGAACAATATGGAGGACATAACAAAAAAAAATCATAAATATAGAGTAAAAAAATGAAACTGTTTTAATTAATCAGCCTAACGTCTGTGTTACATCATTACATTTTGTTTCAAACTGTCGCCAGGCCTCACAGTGATCATGTAACATTGGAAATGAAATGGAAATAATTACAGTATCAGTTGTACTGACAGCTGCAGGGATGGATTTCATCACGCTCTCACTCTCAAGAACTGTCAGGAGTGATTGCATAAATGGATTACAGGCCCGAACACGCCGACTGCAGCGGAAACACATTAACCCTCCTGATCATTTGCTTACAATTTAAATGGTTGTAATTAGCTGAAGTATCAGATCGTAAACTATTTGCTTACATTTATGAATATTGTCATAATATTATCTAGTGTAAACCACCAAGTTCCAGATGTGTCGTTTAACATTTACTTGAAAATCAAGAAGGAATCCTCAGTGCACTAATAAGATCCTCTAAATACAGCATGAGTATTTAGGAATGACAGATCGATCTGGATCAGGGCTGCAACTAGTGATTATTTTCAGTATTGATTAATCTATTGATTATTTTTTCAATTGATCCTCTAATTGTTTTGTCTATGAAATGTCAGAAAAGAGTAATAGCAAAAGTTCCCTCACTCTGAGGTGACATCTTTAAGTTGGGGTGGTAACGTGTTACCGGCAGTGTTGGGGTAGTTACTGAAAAAAAGTAATCCATTACGCATTACTAGTTACTTTTTAAAAAGCAATGCCTTACTTTACTTTGTTACTCGCTGCTTAAAGTAATTAGTTACACTACTAGTTACATTACTTTTGGATTACTCCATGACATCACCTGAGATGCACCATACCTTAATTGCCAATTAACACTGTAAAATTAAACAAGATGCCTAAATCAGCATGAATCTTTTCTAATTTTTGCTCAGAGTCAAGCCTTGCCTGTTTTGTCGGTGTCGGACTCGGCATCTTCTCTTCAGCATCACTCTCGGTCCGATCTTTCGCAGCCACTAGCTTCATGCTAGCATGTTGCCGCTGCAGGTGCCTGGTCAGGTTGGAGGTTGCGTTGGCAGCGGTGGATATCTGTTTCTGCCCCGGGCACAGCTTACATTTCAGTCAAAGTTATTTCTTTTCTTTCCACAAGTTTGAAGTAGTGTTTGATGATGTTTCTGTCGCCACTACTCTCCTTCCTCGTCTTCCTCGTCTTCTTCGTCTTTCGCTCGTCTTCTGCTCCTGCTCGAGTCACGTCCACGCTACGGTCACGTCTACATGTCACGTGACGTGAGTGAGGTCAAACCAGCGGGTCAAAGGAGCGTTGCGTAAGCACGCAGAGAAAGTGACGTTTGATTTGTGTTTTCGGTCCTCCCGTAAAGACGCGCAGGTAACGAGATCATTTTTGATTCGTAACTGTAATCTGATTACTGACGTTATCAACAGTAATGCGTTACATTACTGCGTTACAGATACATGTAATCTGATTACAGTAACGCGTTACTTTGCAACACTGGTTACTGGACTGGGTAATTGTAACAACATTACCGCAAATCCTATTAGAAACAGGTCATATTACTCCATAACTGCTTTTAAAGTAATACGTTACTGCAAACTTTGTGTTTTGTTACCCTGATCGCAGCAGTATGAGATTTCCATGGTTCAATAACCATCCCATTTCACGCTATTGCACGATTCTAATAATTATCATTATTATATCATTTACAATAACCCATGGTCGAACACGTGCTTTCTTATAATTTTCCTAAATATTACCTCCTGACAGACATGAAACTTCGTGGTATATCACTGCAACCCTAGTCCTGACATGTTTTAAGACAGGTCTGTATAAAAAATACTCTACTTGTATTTTATTTATATCAAAAATCTCTTACTAGTCTTACAAAATGCGTTCATGAATGTGCAGATTTTTTCAGGACATATTTTAGTATACATGCTCTGCAGTTTAGCTTTTCAACACCCAGGAATCACACTTCACTTAATTTCTTCAGAAATTCTCTAGTGACAGAGAAATTATAAATACGGCTAAAATAAAACGCAACAGCTCCTCTTCCGTTGTCTGTATTCAGCTCGTCTCACTCCACCTTCGTGATAATAATGAATGCATATGCCCTGATTATTATTGAAGAGCACAGCGGGAAGGTGAGAATAGATGCAGAATTCGTGCATGTGTGTGGGAGGCTACAGGAGTGTTAAGAGGCCTGGCCAATCAGATTTTAGGACGGGGTTCACCCGCACCCGCCCCTCACCACCGACACTATCTCAGCGAAGCAGGCGATGATGACAAGATGCCTTCAATTAACCTGCTGCACTCTGGCCAATGACATTTAGGCTCAAGCATGACCTGAATCACAAACTAGCTTCCCCTCTGTCCTCAGAAGTGTTTCACTTCTAATTGCAGCCTCGCCAGCAACAAGAGCCCGATAGTGAACGGAGCACCGGCACACAAAGAGCTGCTTTTATCAGATGCATATACTGCCTGTGTGTGTGTGTGTGTGTGTGTGTGTGTGTGTGTGTGTGTGTGTGTGTGTGTGTGTGTATCCTCACTCCCCACCTCACATGAAGTTACCCACAGTGTTTCTGGCAGACCTTACTGCTCTCACAGCAGCCCCCAAAATTGAAATATTCATCTTTAATAAGATGTTTACAGCTCATGATTTATTTTGATATTCCTGCGCCTGCTGTTGAGAATATTCATGGTTGATGCCATGTTATGGAAACAGAATATTCATACAGCTCTATCTGTTACATCCAGACACATTCCCTTCTGTTTTCTCTCATTGATTTTGGCTGCTAGTGCCACCAAGTGGCCGGCTTGTCTTGGTTTACAGTGGATAACAACACTGCAGTCCTCTACTCTCCTTTTCAGCTCATCCGGCTCGGTGTACGTGCCGGACCTGCTCGCCATAAAGGGAACTGGGTGGGCCTTTTTTTAAACGTTCAAGGCAGCCCGGCGGCTGTCGTCCACAATTCATCTATATCACGGGCCGAGGATACACGTGTATGTGTGTCAGTCAGTTCAAAATTACTTTTAGGGCCGGTGATAGATGTGTTCCTGATTGTTGAGTAGCTGCTAGATTGAAGAGCAGTCCACTCGCATCACCAGCGCTCTCCCTCCCGCTCTCTCAGGCCTCCGTCTCCGGGGGACGGAGATGGAGAGCCGTGAAAGAGCAGTGAGTGATATACGAGGCAGCCTGAGAGAGATGAGAAGGACCTGCCATTCCCTGTCAAGAGGGGACGTTGCGAGGCGAGAGGTTACGCACATTGAAATGCCATTTTCTGCAGTTCACTACTCCACTCTCGCCCCTACCTCGGAGCCCGGGATGAGAAATGCGCCTTATGAAAAATGGCTCCCATTACAGGCTTGACCCCTGATGATCTTTGCCGTTGACCCCCACATTTTATAAGCGTGACCCAAGTGCAGGGTCTCAACCTTTCAACCCTCCACACACACATTCACGTGCACTCACATGCAGAAACACTTACACTCACCCATTCCTCCCGCAGGTGCCTTTAGATTAGTAATGACCGTCTAGCTAGCTGCCAATAGTACCGCAGTGAGTATCTACTGCTAGCCCGTTTCTAAATCAGTGTAAATGGATCTGCCTCACTCCACTGCAAGAAATTAATCTAGCACTAATCACCAGTATGGACCGCTTACCAGGTGCACTACATCAGCTGGAAGTGGATTTCTGCTGATAAATGAATGACATATTACCACTGGTACTGCATGTTTACCAGCGTTAGGTAAAGTTACTGTGAAAAGTAATTAGCAGCGTCTAATGAGGTACCTGCTGTAGCATCGTGGCTCGTTCTCCCAAATGTGCAGTTGCTGTTGTGAAAATCCCTCAAGGCTATCGTTGTTTTGAACACAAGAAGCCAATTTCACTCATATCAAACACAAATGAATGGATTGGTTTCAGAATGAGGAATGTTTTGTCTGTCCCAAGAGCCATTTTAACTTTATTAATTTGGTTTTTTTTCTTGTTTTCTTTTTAATTTTTTACTAAACAGTGATGTTTTTGTTTGACTCCACACACATCTCACATACAAAGTGCACATTCAGAGGTTAAAATTGTTAAAAATGAAAGTATACTTCTAGATCAGGTCATAACTTAAACTCTGTACAACTGGGGTGGGACAAGTCTCACCCACTTTTTCAATTATTAACACATACAAGTTAAGGTGGGTCGAACACTGTCGCCAATAAAGCCTTGATTAAAGAGAGTATACTTGGTGGGAAGAAGGAAACATGACAGGAAAGAGGAAAGTAAAGATGGAAAGCATGAATAAAAGGGAGAAAAAGAACAAGTTAACTAAATAAAAAAGGGATGAAGGGTATCAAGGCGGGGAGCAGCAATAGCTGTAAGCTTTTGTTTTTTATTATTATCTCTAAATCTTTTAATTGTTACTGCAGTGCCACCATTACATTAGTTGATACAACTAGGCTCCTGATAATTGTGTCAGGCTATGAAAAATGTTAGCAAAAGCACCGATCCCCTCGAGTCATTGTTGGTGATTAACTGTGTGACGTTAATTTAGACATTTCAGATTTTTGGGTTCTGTGTGTTGAATTTGAAGTTTTTTGCTATTTGAAATGTTAGCAAATCATTTTTTTTAGCCATAATCCAAATACATTTCCATACTATTAGATTTTTAATATCTTCAAATATGTGTCTGGCTGAAATTACCAATGGACCCGTAATTTTTCTCAGGCTAGTTTAACCCGATAAAAGTGTCAATGCACCTGTTAAAGGAACCAGAATACAGGAAATTACATCATTTTACCTCCAGACCCTTGTGGGATTGTCCCACCTATATCTTAAATGCGTCCTACACCTTTGCCAATACATATACTATCTATATGCATTTTACTTTAAACATCATTAACTCTAAAGCTCCTATAGATATTCACCTATAATTCCCACTCAAAATACCTTCTTCCTTTTTCACTTTGTAATATTTAACCAGGACAAGACTTGTGTGAGGCATCTCTCATGAAGTTAACTCCACACCAGCTTAAAACACTTTGTTCCCCACTGTGTGGGATGGCAGGACACTAATGTTTTACAACATTTTAATCACTTTAATAAAATTTAAATCAAAAACCAAAAATATAAAAGACAGAACAATCATTATCAAATTTAAAATAGTAATTAACAATGGATTGTGGAACTGAGAGTGTTCTCATGGTTATCATTAGTAGAAATGTGATTATCTTGCTCCCGGCACCAACTGTCATCCCAATTTTAATACTTCTTTGAGAAGAGTGCCGCTGAGACATCAATACCTCAGTCAATACCTAAATCTAACGTCGCTTAAGGTCAAAAATATACTAATAATATTTGTGAACCACTATGCTTGGATAATAATGTTATGATTGCAACCTTGATTGTTTATTTCCTGTAGTAATGTGTGACAATAAGGCATTTGGAGGGTCGGCACAGGATATTGAAACACCGGACTAATAATATAAAAGCTGAATTATTTTTGGCCTCGTTCCAATTTGTCGATCAACTTGGCTGTTTGCACGTTGTTGCTGTTTCACGTTTTGTCCCGACCTCCTGACCATTCTCCTGGTAAAGAGCATGTATCACAGACCCGCCCGCCTGCCTGCCTGCCTACATGTAGCAGTATACATTGTGTGTGGGATTGTTAACTTTCAACACGGAGAGCAGTCCTGCATGGAGGGAACTGGCATAAGCTCATTATATCATCCGCCTACTTAAAGAAAGCCTTTTTCTGCTTTTCAAATTAAAGAAACACAGTAACAACCGCCTGTGCCGTTAGAAATAAAGATATGAAAGATAGTTGCCGTGTTGGGGTCAAAAGAGAACATTAACAGCTCTGGTGTCATGCTACTGATAATGGTGACAGATTGAACACACACAATTCTTAGTAGTAGTTATTTTTGAGTAGTTTGTGGTAGGTAGAAGACTTTTATTTCCAAATGGAAACAGTTGATTTAGCCTGCTGAAACGACTAATGTTGCTTTTAAAATGTCATAGCTAATTTCACAGCTAATTAAGCTATCGTTAGCTGCGTGCTAGCTGTAGAAAACAGTCTTCGGCTAACTGAAACTCTTAAAATGTTGCTATTAATGGACAATTGCTAACAGTTTAGCTAGCCGTTTAGCTAACAGTCAATCAGTGATCATAGCCACAGCAAATGGCATATCATTTAAATTACCTTCGACAAATGGCCTAATGCAAACATGGTGCTACAATGAGAGGGCCCCTGTGTTTGGTTCTTGTCCTTTGCTCTGGACATTTAAAGATATAATTTGTAGAATATTGTCAGAATTTGAAGGTAGCTCCACAAACATAGGGGGCAGCATATCACCAGAGTAAGAGACAACCGCTGCTCTTTGGTAGCTATCTTTGGCGAAGTAGCTCATGGCTCAGTTAGCCATTTACAGTTCGGCCAAACCAGAGAAGGAGGTGTATAACTTTATTTTTCTGAGGCAGGACGGGCCGGGGCTAGCTGGTTACAATGCTAACTTCAGTAGACACCTCTGCAAGAACAGCACTTGGACGTCTTTGACACAATCGTTTGTTCGTTGATGATGGTGATTCTTTTTTTCCCGTCCCTTTGTCACAAGACGGAGATCTTAATTATTAAAAATATGCAAATGAGTATTTTTCTTACCTCCTCTATCTTTCTATACATCAGTGACTTCAGACAGCAGCCAGACTTCCTCTTGGTTAGTCCAGTTCTAAACATCATAACCCTCAATATACACATATGAATACATTTCACTTGAATGAGTCCGCCAGCTGACTTCAAATGATTGTGTTAAACGATAGCATTTAGCACATTATGATCCCATATGATGTGGGATGAAGACATGCTCTGCAGAGACAGTAAACGGAAAAGGAACTGTTTTACATATTTAACACATTAGTGATTGTTTAGAAGAGACACACGCCATTATTAGTGGAGACGGCGCTCAAACTGAGAAATCAAGGATGCAGCATAGTTGTTTCACATTTATGCAAAACAAATCTGATCAGAAGTAACCTCCAGGCAATGATACAAAAGAAAATGTGCTGTGGGAGGAAGGCAAGCAAATATTTGATCAAAGTTAAGAGGAATGTCTGCGTGTTATGCTTTTCATCTACATCCAACTTTGCAGCCTGGCAACAACATCCACCAATCAAATATATTCAAATTTTTATGTACAGTAGCACATTCTGTTCTGCCAGAAATAGATGATAGATGTCAGCATGACTGTAGAAGAGTGTAACACTGCTGAGGAGGCAAAGAAATTGATTTAACAATTTGATTACAGTTGGACTGATGGACACTCCGATGCTCATAAAACAGTTTATTTTCTCAACATTTTATTAGCAAATATTAAACCATATTAAACTGTGGGTAGCTGTTAAAACTTGCTTTTGTGGAAAGATTGCAGCCAGAACACTGATTAAACAGAGTGCACACCTAACTATAGAGCGACTCATATAATCCAACAGTGTTTTAAGACACTTTTTGACGCCACAAAGGGGTTTTTGAATCACCCTACCCGACTCGGATCTCTCATTAGGTTTTCCAATGGAATAGTTATTAAAATTACCTTTTGCAATTCAAATCTACAATCTTGAACCCTGGAGAGATAATTTCATCATCTCCATATTCATCCGCAGCAGTGTCAACAACACTATTCTCCCCCATGGATGTTATTAAATGCATAAGTTCCCATGCCAATCCAAAGAGAAGTGCTGAGCCACAAACCCGACAAACTCAAAGACAAAAGGTTAAAACCATAATTTCCCTTCATGCTTTTGGACTCAAAGTAGTCAGAACTGGTCTGGGTGACCTCTGCTAGCCTTTCAAATTAACCATTTGACCTAAACACTAAAAAGAGTATGACATGACCAGTAAATCTCTGATGAAAAATACTTTTCATTCTCATGTTCAAACTGTTTTGAAATCATTTCCCTTTTTTATTACATGAAATCAGTTAAAGGATGGAATTTGTATTTCATTTGGCATTTTTCCGCTATGGACATTTTTTTTTGAATGAGCGGCTCACGTGTTTCAAGCAAGAGTAAAGGTCATCAATTTTGAAAGCTCGGTGGGACACATCATTGACTTAATTGCTGGTGGTTTGGTTTTTAAAAGAAAATCAGCACAGCACCACTGTGCATTGCTCCAAGGTCTGGTAATAAAAAAAATAATCATTCAAAAGGAACAGGACGAACTAATTTCCTTTAACCATCTTAAAAGCATCCACTATTAGTCTCATCCCCTCAAAAGGTAACACACAAGATGTCTAGATTAATTACCAGTATTATTAAGTAATTTGTGCTGCACTCAGGTCAGCTTGTTCTCTGTCTTACCGAGGGCTGACATTAGTTTGGTCTCTTTGTAATTCATAGGCCGGTCAGTGAGGCATTATCTTGGCGCAGGGACTGGAGTGGGGGCATACAATTAGCCTCCAACCACAAGACAAGCACTGCAACTCAAAGTATCTCCAAACTTGTTTTATCTACATATTTCGTGTTCTTCGTTGGCTGGCTTGCTAACGTAAACTGCTAGTCAGCCTACATTGAAGAAATTCCTGGATTTGCTAATGTTAAGCTAGCTGCTGATGAGCAGGACATACAGTACCCTTACATTATAAACGGGCTGCTTTTTTACAGCACTGCTGCTGGGAAATTTTATTAGCTGTGGCTAGCAAGCAATCAAACTAATGATAGCTCCATGAGTTGTTTGAAAACGTTGTCTTCAGCTGACTTTAATGTTTTCTTCTTCTTAATTTTAAAACAAGAACGTTGTGCATTTAAATACATACTGTACATTAAATACAGAACTTGTGGTGTGTGGGTGGTAAGGATTTAAAGGCATCTTTGACAGAACGACATAAGCAAATAGTAATATAAAGTCAAGTCACAAGTAATTTAATCAAACACTATTTTCTGTAGAGTAATTAGTAAACCAAAACAATCCTTTTTCCATGAGTTGTTTGTAATAAGTAATGAAATGTTTTCAGGTAATTTGCACATCACCTCTCCTTCATCATTAAAGAGGAAAAATATACAGTACATTGCTAAATCATTAAACCCACTAGAACTGTAAGAATGCACAACAGAAAATAATGATATACCAAAGGCTAGATATTTTCTCTTCTTCGCACACAACTTGATTAAAATGCCCCTCTTTAATCCCCAGCCTCTGGGCTGCTCGACCTGCCACTGACACCCCTCTTGTCTCTTGCTGTTCCCTCGTTATCACAGCCAGCTTGCCTGTCCCAAACGCCCTTCCTCCGTTACCATGTGGTTTTTAATACACCACCTGCCTTCAGATGCTCACCTTGCATCTCATTACAACTTGACAAAAAAAAAAAAAAAAAACACGCCACCAGCCTCCTTCAGGGTTTTACTCTCATATTTTGGCGGTTTAGCTGAATCTCTTTTTCCAGAATGACTTAGCTGCTGTAACAGGAGACTAAGCTTATTAGATCACTGAAACAACAACAATCAGTGGTCACATGTGTAGGTTGGGGTCTACAATATGCATGTGACTACATATCATATGGGAGGTCATATGAAAGAGAGAATATGTAGCACATAACAGCATTTTGGAGTATAGCTAACCCTCTGTTATAGTTATTATATTTCACTGTATTTAAAGTTACCCTGTAAGGTTTCTGACCACTAGTAGTGCTATGGAGCAATGTTTTGAGCAGCGGGTTCTCGTTTTTTTGTATTGTGCATCACATAGGACACATTCAAGGCTGAAAATGTAGCCTGTTCCTAATATCTCCTTGAGACCAGCGCCTAAAGACCACATTAGCCACTACTCGCATAACACGTCTGAATCTCCGGCCAGCTAACAACACTCCTGTCTCTGATTCAGATGCATTATTGATGCTTCTCCTTTTTTAACGGTCCGTCGTGAGTGTGATGAAGAGTACTCTTTTAAATGTTGTGCTCACATAAAAAAAAAAACAAATGACAGATCGTTCTGTGCAGCGGAGAAAGGTCGCTTCACTTCACAGAAAAGCTTTTCTGAAATTTCTATTCCCGAGTCACTGTTGTGTGGCATACATTGGTGATGGAAAGTATCACTCTCCAAAAAACCTTGTATTTATTCATTGCATTCTCACTATTTTCCTTTCAAGGTTCTTTTAAAGGTTTGATCTAAAGCCTCTGCAGATTCTTAGCAGAGTTCACGGCCAAGGACAGACGAGTCTAACATGAAGACAGCGCTCATTATACTGTTGTACTCTTATATTTCCACTTATTAAGCATTTAGCTTACCCTGCCGATTTTTATAGAAAGTTATCATGTCCACCAGAAGAAACAGCAAAAAAATAATGGCACTGATGTAGGTGCTATGCGTTTTTATATATCGTTTAATCCAGGATAACTATACAGCGCACTGTGTTTCGCACAGATGATCACTTTTGTGGCACAACTCGCTAGCTTCTACTGTTGATAGCTGTTGATAGCTGCAGACTTACAGGACATAAATGTTTGTATCCCTTGTGAAATCACAAGACAATGTTAACTTTTACAATCTACACTATGTACTTATCTAACATCACTAACCTACGTACAAGTTACACAACGTAACTTAAGTTATGTAAAAATACTTATTTTAAACCCAAACCACGATCTTTTCCCAAACCTAACCAAGTCGTTTTGTTGCCTAAACACCAAACTGGTCTGGTATGACAGGGTCTGGTCAACCAGTCGAGCAGTGATCGTGTATAATCAACCCATTTGGTTCAATACAACACTGATAAGAGCTTTAACGCCATTTGCTGCCATTCTGTTTTCTGGTAAGTTCTACTTGCATTGTGAAGAAACTTTGCCATTTCTATATCGAGAAGAGAAAAAACTTTCTCCTCTCCCCTATAGCAGATACAATTTTTCTCCAATTCTAGGTCATTCTCAAAAGGTGGTCAAGAGAGAAATAAAGTCCCTCTCCTCCTACATCATCTATCCCTGGCCTTGAGGTTACATCACGCTGTTCATCTTCCTCCGCTACCTCGCATTTTTCTTCATTTCAGTCACAGACCTGTCCACACCGTGGGGTCAGTACACAGACGCGGAAACTTTTTTCATTAAGCCTCTGAAATTAGCTGCGTGATACTTCTTGCTGTTTCCTGCCGAGTTTATGGCACTTCTCCTCTCCTGTGATGTTAATGCTCATTATGAAATCAGACTTTAAAGGCATACAAACATGAACTGGAAGTGCTCGCGAGTGGGCCTTTGAGTATCATTCACCAGACCTCCCATTGTCTGAGTGGGATGAGACTCCGAGCCAAGAGACATCAGTCTGACAACACTTCTGACAACTAAATCCAGCATGTGGGGGGGAGGCCTGTAAATCTGAAGTCTAAATTTGGAGATATTTCATACTTTTTTTTTTCAAACTCTCTCCGACTCCTTCCTAATAATCTTTTTCCCTTTGCATTCATTACTGATTCTCCCACAAACAAACGTCTCCACTCTGGCAGATTTGTGACTCTGATCCAGGGGCGTAATCTGTGAAAAGGCTTTGTCAACATCACCGGCTGCCTATTCACGTTACTGTTTATCACTGCATTCCAGGAAGACAGTGAGCAAAAGAGGAAGAAGAAGAAGAAGAAGAAGAAGTGGGAGCTGAAGTGGAGTTGAGAGGGAAGGACAAACGTGAACGGCGAATGAAAGAGGGAAGACGGAAAACGAGGAGAGGAGAGGAGCGACGGGGGAGAGAGGAGGGAATCACTCAATCGTTTCTGCGGAAGGAAAGAGGTATGAATATTCCAATTTTACCCTGCTCATTAGAGACGGCTGCCTCTTCCTTTGGGGGACAGCACTGCTTGTGTTTGTTTCCAGCCTGATTATTTGCATGATGTATTCCACAGCTTTATATTCAGTGATGGGAGAAAGATGACGTTCTGGCAGGCTGACAATGAGGCCTAAGGGGCGCCGAGGCAGGCACAGTCAGCTTTATTCAATGCAAAGATCAAAGGCCACGCTTCTTTACCCCAAATTAGTCGCCATTTCACAGCCACTAAAGCTCCCTTCCAACAACTCTACTTACTTTGCACAGCGCCTAAACAAGGCTATTTTGAGGGGAGATCACTGTTTTGGGACAAGAGTCTATCACTAATCACGAGTCTGCGCTGCCAACAACCCAAGGAGCCGGTCTGGACTATTCATTTTGGATGACCCAAGACGGTCTCCTCATTTCCCCTCGTCTCTGCAGCTGAACGCTTTGGACGGCATCGCCTATCAGCAGCCAATCATGCACTGGCACCGAAATACTGAATCCTGTCAATCACATCATTAGTGCTGGAGCGACCAGCGAGTTTCAAATGGACAGTCTGCAACCTGGAGCGAAATCATGCTTCTTGTCGTCTAATAAGGGTCAAGTACTCGGCTGAAATGAGTATCCAGCACAGATGATGTACTTTTACGAGCATCATCGAGGTGTCACTATAGAGGACCCTTCAGGACCTCACGGGTACAGGTCGGGTATCCATATTGGACAAAAATTTTGAAATTATATTCATGTTCAAATTGGGCTCAATCATGTCAGGACATAAAATATGTGGTAATATATATTTTGATCTTATGTCTATGTGCTTAGATCATTGCCTTTTCATGTTAATCTATACTGCATATCTGTAATCAGGGTAAACAGGCAAGCTGTAACCATGGTAACAACTACGTGATCGTAAGATTTTAGCTATAAAAAAGCTTTTTTTTTTTAGAATGTTACAGACCGGCAAATTTTAAGTATTTGCAAGTGTCCTCTTGTCTCGCCGAAATCTTTGGTTTGAAAAGGGTTTCAACTGCGTCAAGTTCGGATCGGGATGGGTGAATTTTCTCTCGGACTAGGTTGAGTTCGGACAAAGAAAATGCAGTTCTCTTACTCGTCTTCAAAAATATTGATCCTCAACTCAAATCTGTAAATAAATAATAAACATAGCAACTTCTGGTCAACCCATATCAATTGCAGGCTTAAACTAACATATTCGTATTGGCCCCACCCACTTTACATTTAAACCGGGCCCATCCCGAGTATGGACACGGACACAGATCGTGTAAGGCTCAGTTATGCTCAACCTAAGATACAGATACGGACAGAGTGTTCGGTCTGTCCTATGTGTTCATTTTCGTCCATTTTCTGAAAGCTTTCAGATACAGACCAACGGTATGGTGGCAAACGAGTGGTGGAGGCCTGTGCAAGACCGATTTGACTCTGATCAGCGCCCTCTAGTGGTTGTATTGCCTAACATCCATGCGTGAAGGACGCGCAAAAGTGATGATACTACTACTAACTGCAGGTTAATAAAGTTATGGTGATGTAAGTGTCCCCTTCACTTAGATACCCAGATGCAGAGGCCATAATGCCAACACGGCTTGTGGTTCACATCCTCAGTAACGGCCCACATAATGCTGAGTAAATGTGTTGGCTGTGTCCATAACGACACTGCAGCGACGATGTTGGCTGCTGTTTTATTGCAACTATACTGTAAAAGCTGATCAAACTGATCATTTCAAGCCAGCAAACTTCAATTAATGTTTGAGAAATTTAATTCCTTCAGTTTTGCCTTTCAGAACACGAGTCTCTCACTTTGTATTGAATCACAGTTAAAAATTAAAGTTATCAGCTCTCACAAGAGATTGGAGAAAAAGACTGTTTTTGAATTATTGCTACATCTTCATTTTGTACTTTAAATGCTACTTAATCTTCAGTTTCCTTTGCGGTTTTACTGCGGAAGTGTTTTCATGTCTTTTTCATGTGTTCCCTTTGTTATATTTGTTTTGGTGTTATATATATTTGCAGGGGAAACGATGACATATGAAGAAAGCCGAGAGGGAAAACATTACTCCTAAGTAAATGTGACTCGTTTCTCACATAAATAAGACGAGGCATTTAAAAAAAAATGTTTTAAATCAGTTTATGATACAGCCTCTGTCAGTGACTTATGACAAAATCTAATTAACTGCATAAGAGCTAAAAAAAAATAATTGATTTATTAATTAAAACAGAAACAGATAATGAATTAGCTACTACAGCCACCAGTCTCAGGTTCTAGCTTTTCCAAGTTGAGGATTTTCTACTTTTATTTGTTTCATATCATAAGTCAACTGAATGTCTTTTAGTTTTGGACTCTTAGTCGGTAAATTCAAGACATTTGAAGGCTGAGTGTACATTATGATGGAAGTATCTGATGGCCGCCGCGATGCTAAATCATGTGCCATTAGTTGTAGCAGAAAGTTTCAGGTTGAGACCATTTGTTTGAAACATTTGGTACAAAGTGTAAGCAGTTTTGACCGCTCGAGGACTGATTGAAATTGTTCACAATCCACTTTCTGGATGAAATTTGGAGAATTCAGCAAGAAAGGCATTTTCCAGCTATGGGATGGTGAAAACTTACACGGGAATAGCATAATGTGGGTTTGTCTATAAAGGGGAGACTCTTGGGTATCCATAGAACTCCTTTTCATGTGGATACCTAGAGGCAAAAAATCGAGGGGGACCCGTTTAAAAATGGCCATACCACTTTTTCCCGTTGCCAAAATGTATCCTTACTTTGGAGAGTTATTTAGCCAGTTTCCAGCTAGCATGACGTGGTTGGTCCCAATCGATGCCTTAGGTCGTCTGGTTTCATATGATAACAATATCTTTACTCTAGCTTTAAAAGAGAGTCCGCTACAGCTTGGGCTCAGGGCACAGAGGCCCCCCGTGTGTCTCTGAAGCTTAAAGCCAGGTCAGCATGAACAATACGACGGTATACTCACCCTCCCTTTGCCACAGATGTTGCTGCTGTTTGTGCTTCTTTGTGCTCACATCCAAAGAACACGTGACACAAACATTTCCAGGAGCCACTTCTGCACCTCCTGGCGCCGCTTCATCAACTCCACTGGATACCTTTAATGTGCTGGATAATGAAATGCAGCAACGAGCGTGCAACACCTTTAATTCCAAATAAATACAAAATACTCAGTCACGCTGCACATTGCATCATGGTGAAGCAGATTGTGCCTGATTAGGCTTCACACATGAGCGTGATGCCTTCTCAGCATGACGTCCACCTTACCTCGCCTACTCAACTCGCCACCCTTTCCTCCCTCGGCTCGCCTCCCCTCCCTCACTTTGCAGAGAGCCTGCAGTCACATTAGCTCAGAGCGGTGACTTGCAACTGAGACACTCCCCGCTGTGCACCAGCTATCTATAGATTTTAGCAGATACACAAACTTTATCTGTTTGTTTGTCTGTGTTGCTGAGAGGCAGATATGAACTTCTGCACGTATCCCCTTGCTAAATACACACTCGACGTGAAATAAAAAAGAAGTAAATGGTGGTGTGGTTTCATTCGGTCGCCTGATGGCAGTTTATAAGTGACAGGCTATGAATCAGGGGAGAATGAGAAAATAGACATAAAGAAGAGGCTGAGAGGTGAGGGAGTTGTGAAGGTGAGCAAAGTCAATAAAGAGATGAGGCAAGATGGAGAGGGGAAAGAGAAACAGCCAAACTGAGTTCAGGGGAGAGAGAAAGTTTACAAGCTGTGGAGGAGAGGGTGTTAAGATAATGTTTGCAGTCAATGTTTATCGTACTCCAATTATACGGTGAAATCAAGGTCATAATATACATAAGAGTCATTTTCCAACATCTTCCTTCGCTAACAACTGTTTAATTAAAGCAAAAATACCTGATAAAATAAATCGATTTGGCTGAAAGTCAGTAATTGATAAATCACCACAGCAATAGGCTTGATAACAACAAAACGTGTGTGTGTGCTGAATACACTAAAGTAGAAAGGGTGTAGTTGTAGTAGGGACCCTTGAAGCTGTCCTAACACTGGTGCTAGCAACTTATCCTGCTAGCATGTTTAGTGCCAGCTAACCACCAATGTTATAACACTGTTATTTTATATAGATCGCTGTGTACCTGACAGTGTTACTTTAAAGGGGCGTTTTGGAGAGGAAATTCAAGCTCTATTAATGGGGTAATAATACAAACTCAGAAATATTTATTTTGTCAATCACTGAATAAAAAAGCTGTTCTCATTGAAAAAATAAGATCCCCAGAACACTGTTTGAAGATAGAAAGGTGGCAGGGTCCGCCACATACAAGCAAAGTAAGTAAGTATGTGTGTTGTCCTTTAAGGTCAGTTTGTTTATTCAGTCATGAAAACAAAGAGTTTGTTTATTTAGTTTGTTTAGAAATAATAAAAGTCAATGAACATCTTTCTCTTTTGTTTAAAATTTCTTCCCCAGAATTACATAATGCCCCTTTAAAGGATGAACATTAGTAAAAGCGATCAGCAATTCCTGCCCACAGGAGACAGTTTGTTTATTTAGTTTGTTTAGACATACTGTAATGGAAAGCTTTCTCTTCTGATTAATGTTGTCCCCAAAACTACATAGTGCACCTTTAATGGCAAAATTGATAAAATGGTTACCAATTAGGTTCCATATCTTTTTACAAAAACTACATTATGTTGGATTCTTACTTATGAGCTGTGTCCAGGAAACTTTTCATTAAAAGAAGGGCAAATAATGGTAAAGAAGGCTTTTCTCGATGGAAAGGATGTTTTTGAAGCCAGTCGAGAGACGTTTCAACTGGCTTCGGGAACGGTTTGATTTACCGAGGCTCCACTTGGCATAGCGCTCTGTGTTGATCTGATTGGTTGAAGTTAGCCCGTGTTAGAAGGTGACAGATGGTTCGTTGAATCACCTGCCAAGTTCTTTTATAAAGTGCCTGCTTAACAGCGCCTTTCCAGATCGTTCCGTGTAACGAACCATCTGGCATGTCAGGATAGTCGAGACTGAAATATCTCAATGACTGTTGGGTTGACTGTTGGACATTCATGATCCCCAGATCAAATTTCTAATGTGCCTGGTATAGCATTTCCATTAGCCTTAGCTGTCTAGTTTAGGTTTAGAGCTAATAAAGAAATGTCAACATGCTAAAACATTTCGATGGTGAGCACGGCAAACATTAGGCCTACACCTGTTTAGCATTAGCATTTAGCTCAAAGTTCACAGAGCTGCTAGCATGGCTGTAGACTTGTAGTCTTGTTTCCTTATGAGAATTTTCTCACCACGGCACATATAAAATTCCAAATACCAAGTAACGATGCCTCCACCTGCCTGTCTTTCGCCTCGACACCCTCCAAAGATTAGTTAGCAACGCTCAGGTGTGTATTCAGGGGTGTGTGTGTGTGTGGTGGGGCTAAAGGGATTGTAGGCATTGATGTACATTAAGCGTATCTGACATGCAGCTGTCAGCGTGACTCTCCATTATCCCACACCGACCACTCCTCTCACACACACACACACACACACACACACACACACACACACACACACACACACACACACACACACACACACACACACACACACACACACACACACACACACACACACACACACACACACACACACACACACACACACACACACACACACACACAGACAGGCCTGGTGAACTTACCTGATCAAAGTCACTCATTCATGCCTCGGCCCCTCTCTCACTCTCTCTCTTACACTCTTGGGAATCAGAAGGGGACACACACCTGCGGCTGTAGACGGCCCCACTAAACAGGCCATTAGGATGCATTCAGGGACGGCAGGGACGGCTTGTGATGCCTCTATAATCACAAAGGCTATGCTTAGATCGACAGATCGCCTGAGTATACTGCAGTCGTGCTGCATTCAAATTTAAAGTTACTGGTTTGATTTTCAATTAAAAACAAAAACTTGAGGAAAATTTGTTGATCTGAACGATGATCTTCATCCACAGCCCAATCACTGTCGGTTTTAAATCATGCTGGAGCTCTAACTAACATTGAAATGCCCATTACTTTCAACCGAGCACACCCGTTTGGCATTTCATTGTCGGGGAAAGGAGATGCTGCTCTAGTCGAGAATGACACGTACAAGACAGCGACGTCTCGATCTGGGGGGCTCCTGTAGAGTTTAACTGAGCAAGGCGGACGACATGCCTAAAGACTCTGAAGAGTTACAGCCATGAAACCACGTAGCTCTCACAGTATCAAATCCAAAATTGAATTTTCTGCTCTGTCGCATGTTGCTTGTTGAGATGGAGACAGGGCGAGCCGGGGAAGGGAAGGGGGGAGCGTTCTTTGAATCTCTTAACCTTTACGGCTTGTTGCCGTATCAAGCCCTGCGGACAAGATCGGACGCTGACACGTTTGTCGAGGGATGACAAATTAGCTGTCCTTCCAGATGCCTGATTGCCTGACCTTTATTCACCAAGTGGTGGTGGTGGTGAGGAGGAGGAGGAAGGGGGTGGGGGGGTGACAGCGGTAAATGGTGCCCGTGTCAATGAGGGGCCTGCAAAGGAAATGCACATTTCACCCTGTCTATTAGCATTCTCAATGAGCATGATGGAAATACAATGCAGAGCTAAACATTTTCTCTATATGTCTAAGTTTTGATCACATAATTTTTGAGGGGAAGGTCACACGGTTTTGTTGTTAATGTGCTAAAATATTTGAAACAAAATCGAATAATCCTCACAGCCATTACCAGCCTACTTTCTGCAGAATTTCAAGGGTCGTCTTTCGAGGACATTTTGAGCAATATCTTGCTGAGAATTTCTTTTTATATTAAACTCTAATTTAGAAGTCTTTAGTACTCTTTTGAAGTATGTTCTCAAAGAAGTTGCCCAGCAGGTAGCCACTGCAATTTTAAAAACCAGACCTTTTTGTGGGTGACTGTTATGTTCGGGATGCAAAAATCCCTCCCAGCCTGAGGCCTGTTAGAGTGTTCAAAGGTGATTTTTCTATGTAGTTCCTTAATACTTTCAAAGGGTTTACTGAACAGAATGTATCAAATACACAACCAAAAAAGTCTGATGTGGTTGTGATAATATTTATATAAATAAAAAGTCAGATTTACTGATGAAGAGAAGTTTGAGATGTAACGGTTCTGCTACACCCTGTTCGATTTGACAGACAGTAACATAAGGGTGTATGTGAGGGGACGTACAGGAGATTGAATGACCACCAACATTGTGGTGGGAATATTCAAGTCTGATGTGCTTCAGCCTCTTGTTTGCATCTTTGTAGGGATACTGCAGCAGAATAATGAGCCGAACCCAAATCAAAGCTTTGTGAGAACCGCTTGAGGACAAGATAAGACCGAGGAGTCCTGACAGTCATGGACCTTTATTTGTTCATCTGTTGGGATCCCCGATAGCTGTGCCCTCAAGCACATCAACTCTTCTGAGGGTCACTTGAAGACTGAGAAAACAAAGCATTTTGCTCCGTCACAAGAAGCTTTATTGAACGCTGCCAACACTGGAACCGACTGTGACTCGTCGGCGTGACGTTGGCGCCGGCAGTCTCTTTCTTCAAGTTGCTCTCCCACATACTCCACGTACTTCTGTGCTGTGAGAGCACAGAAGTACGTGACTATCTACTACATTTTCCTTTTTTCAACCTGGTGGGCCAGCTCCTCAAACAAAGTCAATTTAAAGACGGTATATATGTCTGTCATTGCCGCTAGTTTTTTAAGGCTCTGTGGATGCTCCAAACGTTCTCTGAAATGCCGTTCTGCAAATACAAACAATATACATACAGGCAAGAATACCATTTTATTAAGCAATGCACCACAACATGTTTAACTATTGAGTACATATTAACCAGATAGCAAAGTCTTTATGCATTATCATTATGTTGCACACTCTGGTACAGTATAAAGCGCCATGCACCTTTAGCCTCGCATTAAACAAAACAAATGGTGCCGTTTCAGATCCGGTATAGCTACAGATGACGGTGTGTGCTGCATGATACACCAGTGTGTAAGTACCGAAGATTTGGAAGTTATAAACATGAGAGGTGAGACATTCAAGTGACGGTACACTCCTTACAGCTAATGGCCGATTACGGATACACCAATGTAAAGTTGAAAATACTCAGGGAAGTGCTTTCTAGAAGCTGCGTATGCTTTCTATAAATGCTGCACTGAATCACATGTACCATAAAGATATATGTTTCTTAACCACTCCAAGTGACAACATCGCACACACACACACCATAAATGCCAGCTCTTATCTCGATCACGCCGAGCATGCTCACTCATCCAACGTGTCATCTCTCCATCTGATGGCCATGACTGACATGAATGCTCTTCAGGTGTATCTGAGCGTAACATGAGCTACCAAAACATCTGCTCGCACACATACACAACACACACACACACACACACACACACACACACACACAAACAAGCTTCAATGCGTTTAGTTTTTGCATATCAAGGTGTATCTCCTTAAGGTTTACATCATTTTTATTCAGTATGGCGCAGTAAATGTTCTGATATTTATGACTGTCAAGGAGACACTTTGAAAAACAGACAAGTTTTCAGAAGTTAATATTTCAGACTGGCATGTTGATTTGCAGACAAATTTTGTTTTCACATTTGGAAAGATGAAAACTGAACATTTGGTCTCAGGCACAAAATTGGGATATTTTTATACCACCACCAGCAGCTATTGACAGGGATCAGGGAGACCACATATCACGAGAGCATCACATCCGTCAGTAATATATTCATGTGTTTATTTTAACGACAGAACGGATATTTCGGCGCTGGCCCGGAGAGAAGATGGACAGCTGCGGCGGAGGTGTTTAGTGGAGGGACGCTGAGGTGTTAGACCACATAATTATTTGGCAGGTTGCTTAAACACAATAAAAAAAACTGCAGCTTATGTAAGTGGTGCATGTTTGTGAGCGGATATGAAATGTGAGGAGGGCACGGGGGAACGTCGCTGAAATGTCAGAGTTAGGAGTCAGCAAAACACCATTTATGTATCTGATGCAAGAAAACAACACGTATCATTTTAATGAACTGTTCAGGCAAACAGACAATATAGTCTTGATACCTAGACGTAATGGGTGGCATTATCTTTTTATTAACTCGCTTATATTTTATATGTATGTGTAGATAAGGGTAAAGATAAATGTCAAGGTGCTCCTAAAATGTCGCTTTCCATTTTTTTTGTTTTTTTTGGAGGGGCCTATTTTAATTTGGAATGAAAGAGTGAGATATGTGGTATGACTGACAATTATTACCTTAACGCCATGTACAGTACATCTTCCAAAGCAGTTCAAATGTCAATGCATGTCTTGGATTTTATAACATATCGTATTGAGAGGAGCAGAGCCTCTGTACGGGACAGGACCAGGAGTCAGCGCGAGGGTATCCAGCTGTCAAGTTATTAGGAGTGCATTAATGCAAAGCTGATGTTTAAATGATATGTTATTTATTTTTAACCCATGATCTTTTTATCACCATAACCAAGTAGGTGTTTTATTTGCCTAACCTTAACGTTGTTGTTGTTGTTGTTGTTGTTGTTGTTGTTGTTGTTGTTTTTGTTGTTGTGCCAAACCCAAACCAAGTCATTTTTATTTTTTTGAGCCTAAATCTAACCAAACAGCAGCAATTTCACAACATCGGTATCATTCCAAAATGCATCATATGTCAATCTATGCAAACTGTTAGTCAGTACACTTTATTTTGAAAGTCTACCAGACGTTGTAAATAACATATTACTTGGCCAGAGCCTGTATTTTGAAAGTCTAACCGGATGTTACAAATAACCTATTAGTGCTTTGACAACTTCAGAATGACAACATGTTGTACTGACGGACTTCCTCTTCTCTACCTTTCACAATAAGAGTCCCTGATATACCAGTATACAATGTGTTAATGCTTATCAGCGGGAATTAAATTCACTTAGGTTATCGTATATTTGCTGTTTAACTGTAAAGCATATAGATAAAGCCAACATGTTGTAGCATCAGGGTCTATGATATGGAAAAAGAAGTACTAGAGAGTAAGTGCACTCACTGTTCACACTGTGGGAATCACACAAAAAAGTCCTAAAACCAAACAAAAGCTCTTTTTCTTTTAGGATATTCTTCTCAACAAATTGTGGATTTCATTACTCCAGTAAATTAAGTGGATGAAGTTGTATGAATAGATGGCTGCAAGTCTTGGTATTCAGAGGTCGCTGGTTCAGTTTCCAGTGAAATAGTTGTAATTTCTGTATTCAGTGAGCATGAATAACTTGTAAAGTTTTTAGGTTCCATTCCTCGTCTCGGTGTTCAATCTGCCAGGCGGCACATTTTTGCCACCTCTCTTTCAGAAAAATAAGAGAAGAAAATTGGTTAAAAAGTAAAATCAGTGAAAAGTTTAAATTCGTATAAAAACACAGCCTGTGATGGATTGCAGGGATCCAGTTTTCAACAAAAGTCTGAGGTTATGTTTGCCTGTGAGCACGAACACATCAAGCTGTCACGTTCTCCCATACAAACACAAGGTGGAACAGACCGGGGCGACCCTTAACCTTGACTTTCTCCGTCCTCTCCTTACAGAAGTCTAAATGTTTCACTGCGTGCTGCTACGCTGCATGTTAAGCACTTCCATCCAGAGCAAACTTTACCCAAGTGCATCTTCTCCTACCTAATTGAGTTAGAGGATGCCATCTCCTCTGAGAACAGGACATTAAGCTTCCCTCTCAGGGAATGGCGGAGGAAAGTAAATCACTTTTAATTAGAATAAACCTTAAGATTAGATCTGGCCTTTCCTTCTCAGTCATTTGCATAGCTCCTCTCAATACCGTCCAGGCGGCGGTAACTGATAAGTGGGATTTGGAGACGAGAGAAGAGGTTCTGGGGTTAGAGCCAAAACTGTCTAACAGGTGATTTAGAAATGGCTGAGCGGTGTCCCATTATTTTTATTGTGGGGATGGACTCAAATCATAAATAGTGGAGATATCTTTCATACCAGCAAAAATACACACTTTGATGTATTCAAAAGTGGACCTGGCATAAAGTAGTTGGTTAATTTAAGTAATAACACAAACTCAGATTTTTTTTTTTTTTTTCCCAGTGACTGAATAAACAAGCTGTGCTCAGAGGAAGATAAGGTCCCCAGAACACTGTTTGTTTATATGTGGCAGACCCTGCCACCTTTCTAGCTTCAAAGTAACACAGTATGAAACTGTCCTTTAAGGCCAGTTTGTTTATTCAGTTTATTCAGTCATCAAAACAATGAAGATCTTTCTCCTCTGATTCAAATTTCTCGCCCAAAACTACATAATGCTCCTTTAATCTTAAAAATGAAAAACCAAAGGATTTTATGAACTGGAAACCCTCACGTTTGTACATTGAATTGTTTTGTGCACCAAACTACTCACACACACACACACCCACATTTAAGTCAGTGACACCGATTCCCTCACACTCAGCAACAGGCGGATACTGAACACTGCATTATAAACACCTTCATCATGAACTCTGAACCTCTCTATCACTCTGGCTGCCTTGAGTGACTGAGAGAGGACTCTGTGTGTCACTTACACAAACGAACCCCGCCTCCTCCCTTTCCCTTAATTAAATGAAGCCGGCCGAGTTATTCTTAGTTGAAAATGTTCCCTCTGTGGCTTTATGTGTTTGATCTTCCAGGAACATCTCAAACAGGTTTAGAGGTTCGGTGTCTGTAAACGACATCTGCAGAGATTTAACAAGCGACATCTGCAGAGATTTAACCAGCGACGTTTCTGTTATGGGACGGACTTTGGCTCCGTAAGTCTGTAGGACTGGGAGGACCGACGGTGGAGCAAAGCAGGGACATGAGGGGAGAGAATGCGAAGGACGGACGAAGCAACATGCACAGAGGCGGTGACTGAACCCCACTGAGGGAGATGTGAGGGGACGTGTCCCAATCTCCTCTCATTCAGAGGTGACAGTCCATCTGTCACCACCGTGGAAGTCCGCAGGGGGATCAATGTCTGCTGAGGTGGCCAAACCAAAAGCTATCTGCATCCCCATTAGTATTCCTCCGCGGTGGGGCCCCGGGCCGTCCACTGCATCGGCCTCCTAGCGCAACTGGCAGCGCAGGTGCCACGTCGATAGATTGATAAGACAAGCCAGACACGGCCCTGGAAAGCCCGCGACTGGACGAGTGATTTAACCCCCTCTGGGATAAACTTTTAAGATCTCACGCTGGCAGCAGGCGAGCACTTTCATATACACAGCGCATGCATATGCGCAAGGGGACACACACGAGTAGACACACACACACATACACACACGTGAGCGCACGTATGCGGCCCACACCGAGAGCAGATATGGACATCTTACAAGGATGAATGGCCAGCCCGCGAAGGACGGCAGGACAGCATAATAAAAGCCAGACGAGGCATTAATCCTCCTTGTGGGGTTCGCTGATGTTTGCAGCATTATGGCAGGCCACTTACATTTTTCACGTCTCTGCTGTGTGAGTGGGGGGGAGGAGGAATTAGAGAGCCACCAGTAAGTGTACTGCTAAATCACAACTATGTGCTTGGCATGTTGTGTCATCATTATTAGACGGCAGCTCAGAGGTAGTGGGTGTTTCTGTGAGAATAACACAGGTAATGCGCATGCAGCCCATTTGTTTAAAGGAATAATACATCTTTTTCATATCTGTCCTTTAAACAGATGCTACAGCCAGGAGCCAGTTAGCTTCAGTTAGCATAAAGACTGGGAACACAGGGAAACAGCTCATATTTAAGAGAAGAGATCACCATTTTGAAAAAAAAAAAAGCATATTTACTTTCTTTACTTTACTAGAAGAAGTTTATCACTACTCTCATATTTGTCCGTTGAATATGATGCTAGAGCTAGGAGATGATTAGGTTAGCTTTGCATATATACTGGAAATGTGAAAACTAGCTTGGCTCTGTCCAAAGGGAACAGAATCTGCCTGTAAAGAGAACTGCAATGCTCACTACTGAAAATATCGTGTTTGTTTAATTTGTATGAAAAATTATATAGTATAAAAATTACAGATCACCATTTTCCGTAGGAGACACCAAAATGTTGTTCGTCCCCTCCAGATTAAACAAACGAGACATAATGTTTTATTCAGTGAGCTTTGGATGTGCTGGTGGTAGATTCTGTTACCTTTGGACGGAGCAGGGCTAGCTAGATTTCACGTTTCCTGTATTTATTCGAAGCTAACCCAGTCGTTTACTAGCTCTAGCATCATCATTCACGGGCAAATATTTCAACATTCTGGTAAATGCACCCATACACTGACTTGCCAAGAGTTTGAAGTAAAGATTGAAACCACTCAAGTGTGTATATGCTAAAATGAAGACAGGAGATGGTTGGATTAGCTTAGCTTAGCATAAAGACTTGAAGCAGGGGAGAAACAGTGAGCCTGTAAGGAACTCTCACTTTTGAACATATCTTGTTTTTTTTAAGTGAATTCAAAGCCAAATTTTAAAAGTAAGAGTAGAAGTAAACCGGAAACAAAGCCAGTCATTTGCCAACCGCCAATAAACCTTTATGGTGCGACATGTGAGAGATTTTGTTGAAAAAAGTAACAAAAAATATCCACAGACTTCTGTGTGTTATGTGGAAGAGCTATTTACGGAAGTTAGCATGTTAACCAGCTTGTCCTGGCAAGTCCATGTCCAAAGCTCACCGTCTTGACCGCTTGCTGCATGGCTAACTGAGCTAAGTAGCTAATGGCAGCTATAGTTAGCAGCAATTAGCGACAGTTGACCAATTCTTACAAGAAGAAGAGGGAGAAGAAACTTAACCGCTCACTGTGACCATCAGCAGAAACAGCTGATCAGTCATGTAAATTAAATGTTCTCTGAAATGAATCAGAAATTATTGTTCATCTTCTTTTCTTTACACAAGTGAGTGTTAAGAAAGATGAAGATTAGGCATACTTTATTTTTAATAGCGCCATTTTTTAACAATTTTTTCTAATAAAACTTCAAAATGTGTAAATAAATTTGTTGAAAAATTGTTATATTCCTGACCAGAAATATATTACTAGCCATTTACTTATTTATAACAAACAAACATCCGATGGAGACAAGAAGATTAACTTCAAACTAACCTTTGTGACTTAAACAGGGCCACGGGGCACAACGATACCTCACTACAATTTTTTATTTGATTTTCTGGGCCAAGTCTGTCAGGCCGGTTAATAAAAAAAAACAAGTGAGCACTCCATTTTATGAGTGCAGATGACCTTTACAGAGCTCGGGCTGCACTGACGGGATTTCAAGCCACCAATTAGCACTCTGGTTTCTGCTCTGGTGCGATCCCAGGTCTCAGAGAGAGACACGCATCCCATCAACAGCATTAGCATATAAAGCAGAAGGCAGGGCGCATAACGCGTACGACTCGGTCAACAACAAATGGATACAAAAAGGGGCTCATGGAGTAGAGGTCACATTGGATCACACTGTGTGGCAATGCGGTAGCTTTGAGCTATATGTGTGGGAAAAATGTATTTTATGCAGTTTAGTTTTTGACATTAAAAGGGGCACTATGTTGTTATGTACTCATATTTACAACATTAATGAGGTTATAATACAAACTCAGAAATATTTATTTTTTCCATAACTGAATAAACAAGCTGCTCTCCGAGGAAAACACTGTTTGAAGCTAGGAAGGTGGCAGGGTCTGCCACATATAAACAAAGTAAAAAAATATGAGGGCGTTTGCTCATTTAGACGTTAAAACAGCAAAACAACAAACAGTCTACGAAGATCTTTCTCTCCTGATTAAATATTCTTTCCCAAAACTACATATTGCACCTTTAAAGTAAAATAATAATATACAAATTGGCGTTTTAAAATGCTGATAACTAAGGACTGTATAAAAAAGGTCACAAGTAGGTCTTCGAGCCCGATTCTCTCCATCCATGAAAAATGACACCAACAACTGCACACATGCACTTCGAAGATTATGCCCCAGTAAGCACACTAACAATGTGGTCAAGGGCAAGCATAATAATGAATTGATTGTCCTCTGAGAGTGTCATAATGAATGTGAATCAGACTATGCAGTGTGCTTTTAACAATCAATAAGGCTATGAATTGCCACCGCCGTCCAGGTGATTGATTATATTCATTTCTATTTAAGCATAATGCAGGGTGAGATCAATTATGAATATCTTCTATCGTCCCATAAATTAAACAAACATCGAAGGTAAAATCAAGGCATAAAAAACATGGACTCTCCGCTGTTTATTTTTTTTATTTTTTAAAACCAGGGAGAGCGATAGAGAGAGAGGGGGAGGAAAAAAAAAGGCTATTCTGAAAATTAATTTCCAAAGAGTTGTCAATATTCCTGAAGTGTGGCACATGCAGCGCCTAGCTATGGTGCTGCATTAAGCTTTCATGAAAGTGAAAGTTAATTAGATATGATGACTGAACTCCCGGGATCGTAATTAGCCGAACTGCGTGACTGCTCTCCTGTAATTAAATGTCATTTTCCCTCAGTTCAGTGAGCCTGAAAAAAAAACGAGGCGAAGGAGAGGAAGAAGAGCACCGCGGCAGAAAATGTCAGTTACAACAAATTCACCTGTGCCCTGTGGTCTGATCCCGGACGTTTTGCGGGCGAGTCAGGCGCCAAAAAGCGGGTTTAAGCTAGTAGTTCTCACTAAACTAATAAAAATGAGCCTCGGTCTCACACCGAGCTGGTTTCATAGCTCTCTCTGGCATTTGGATTGTGTTTTTGGGGGGTTGGACTGTGGACACACGGAGGTCGCGATTGAGTGGAAACACTCAGGGTTAGGGTGAGAATGAAATGTCAGATTGCTTCTACGGTGCCGTCTTGGCAGGTGTCATATGTGGATAACCCCGGGATAAGAGAAAATAGAGAGCAGAGAGGAGAGAGGGAAGGGAGTCGGCCCAACAGAGTGCACGGCAGGTCTCGTTGTCATGTGCTGGAGGAGAGGAGTCAAAGCTGCAGGAACCAAACTATTGACTGACACCAGAGGACACAGTGTAAGGACGACCGTGACAACAACAGCAACCACAACCCCTGCTGAAGAGTCCGCTGCTACAGAGTACAATGCCGCACCCTTTCTCACAAGTCTGTTTTTGTAGCCCTATCTTTAGAGGTGAATTGTGTCTTTTCAAGATGCTGCAAAGAAAAGTTTCACCTGATAAGAATGCTAACACGTCACTTTTAAGAGACACGTTTTGGCATGTTTTTCAATCCTGTGACCTTCTAACCTTTGGAAATCATACGACAAAGTAGAGTTTATATCAATCTAGCACCAGGGTTTGGTAGTAACAGGTTACATTACATCTTAATGATTATAGTAACATTTTTTAGGATTACTTGATTAGATTTTTCAATTACTTCCTAAAAGATAGAAGTTTTAAAATGATGAAACTCATGAAAAGTACAGGGTTCTTCAGACAAGTGCTCCATTTTGTGGCGGACGTACTTATTATTATAATATATTTCAGGACTTTGTCAGCAACACCACCTTTGACATTTGAGTTTCATTCGTTTGTGCATTCATATTTGGTTTATTTTGCTCATTTCAGTGTATAATTCCCAAAACAATTGCGACAAGCAAGACGAACATTACACATAACAGGAGCAGGAAGAAGAAAAACACCTTGCACACTTGCCCCTTTCTTAATAATAACATAAGATACTATAGATACAGATGGCCATGACTTTTTGTTCACCACTTTTTGAAAGTTTAATAATACACTTATTATATGTATGTATTATATTATATGTTTTAGATATGAGAATAAATGTAAGAAAACATATACATTATCTTAATTGAACAAATTTGAGCAGCTTTTCTGCTCTTTGTTTTGTTTTTTAACAATGATTTATGGATAAATGAAGCTTTAAAGTGTCAATCTTGCCAAAATGCAACCCAGGCTTTTTTTGTGAATGTACCCGAGTCAAACCTTCATGTAAAAGCATAATTACGATGAAAAAGCCACTTTTAAGATGTACCGTAGTTTAGTTTTCAGGTCAAAATCATTTTCAATTGCGTGCTAGGGGCAGCTGTATGGTAGCATCAAAATCGCTATTTTTCAAACACTAAGAAGACTCAACACAACATGAAACTTTGCTTGTCGTATCACCAGGGTCTCTACACATGAACACAAGCATTGAGAACATTGTTTGTGTACACAGAGTTTACTAAAAAGAAGGTTTTTGAACAACTCACGTTAGCAGTAGCTTGCTCCGCTCGTCACCGTCCTGCCAGTCGAGAAGAGTCGATCCCCGAGTGCGGCGTAACATGGAGGAGAAAGCTCCATGTTACGCCGGGGATCGACGCATAGCAAGCTACTGCTAACGTGAGTTGTTCAAAAACCTTCTTTTTAGTAAACTCTGTATTATTTTGCCAAATACTTTGCAGTAGTTGTTTGAGCTTTCAAATTACTGGATGTTTAACAATACTAATTATAACAATGAAGAGGAAAATTGGCCATGGGACTTTTTCAGATCAATATTTAAACGTTTTAAGCAAGAAAAAAAATCTTCATAGGCATTTGTCAAGCCCTGTATCCCTTTTGTGTGGATAATAATGCACTAATCAGACATTCTAAGCTAAATGCATAGCAACATGTATACAAACAATAATGACAAAGCAATTTTGAGGGTGTAGACACAAAGAGTGTTTGCAGAAAAATCAGCCACTCGTACTGCAACAACAATATGATCCCCCTCTGGCTTCCCACCCATGCAAATTATTCAATTGAATGGCGCCCGTCTAGGTTAAGTGCTTCTTCCCCCGCACAGACCTGGCTCTCCAGTCTGGGTGTTACCTTAACTGACTTATTTGAGATCAGTTGGCACAAACATGAACCACAAATGAACATTTCCATATAATAATGCAATTTTCTCCTGTATGTCTATTTCTGAATACGTCGGGTATTTCTCTGAGGACGCATTCATGATCGCACGCATGAATGCATGGACGGTGGATGTCATTGATAGGAACACCCACAGGCTACGTTCTGTGTAACAATTACTCATTTTACTGTCTCTATATAGCGCGCTCTCTCTGATGAGATATCACTGACACTGGAAGAGACAGTGTGAGCGGGGGAACCTAATTACGTCTGCCCGATGGACAGAAAATGATCACTGTGACTGTAATAAGGCTGTAACGTGTTTGCCTGAGAAAACCACCCGGGGTTCCCCGCAGCGTTTTGAATTAGAAAAACGTCGGGTTAAAACCCCACCTGTGTCTCTGACTCAATCACTAATGTGGAGTCACTTCACTCACCATCCCTGCTATGATCACACTTGTCCAATTATATGCATCAGTCACGGCCATAAGACCCCCAGACAGGCTCCAACTCCACTTTAGAGCACTCGTTTCCTTTTGATGAAGTTTTGTCCGATTAAACAGCTCTTTAGTCAGCTATCGGTCCAACTTGAGGCCAAATCGAGACCTCCAATCAGCAAGTCTCTATAAAGTCTATCAGCAGTCTGATAGAGTTCTTCAAGTAGGTGCAAAACTCAATGTATCAGCAAGAAACAAAATTGAGCACTACCCATTTCACCATTTATGATAGGAACTAAGGTAAGGTACACATTGTGTTTTTTGTTGGGATCCAACTGGTTCTAGTACTGTAATTTTGTAATTCTTAAGATTTCAGGAGCACAATTTGGTCTGCATTTTTCCCACATTTAAAAAAGAAATCACAATTAGGGTTTCAGTGAGTACACTGTAACAACTTATGTACGTACATTACGCAGATAACTTACGATATGTTATGTACATGACCCAAGTAAACTACATTACTATGTTAGATTAACTCACAGCTGACTTTCGGTTTCACATGGGACATTAACAGCGTTAATGACTGTGTCGACAGTAAAAATATTGCGATGGATGATGGCATTGTTGTTGGAGGAGGAACCACTGTACCACAATTCCTTTCACCCAGTCATCCTCATTTGTATGCAGACTTTGTTGCTCTTTATACTACGTCGCCTGACTTCCTCGTACTACGGCCACGAGTGGTTGCCACCGACAACAAATTTTGTAAATAGTAAGCTGCCTCTGCGGTCGATCTAAGTGGCTGTTTTTCTGATGAGAATGAGCTGAAAGATGAGGCATAAACTGAATCCAAAGTTAAGATCTGTACTTTTACGTCACTGAGATAAGCCTCACTGGTTACTGTTCATTCTTAAGATATCATGTCACAGCTGTATGACGTTTTCACTTTTACTGTGAAGCAGTAACAGGAAATTTATTTCTCACCAGAGTTGGAAACCGTTCATCAAAAATGTGCCTACGAAACAAGAAAGAGGTAATTTTCAGCATTTTCCTGACAGTGGATCAGTTTTGAATATTGCAGGGGGTAATGAAACAAGAAGGAGCAGCCACAGTGAGCTGGAAGATGAAGAGCTGCTGCACACCTACAGCTCCTCAGCAACTGTACTGTGCCCTGCCCTCTTATATTGGAAAAAGACCAATTATTGATTTCTTTTTCTATTAAAAGAATGTTTGTTTGGCTTCGCTGCAGATTTGCATTCGCTCTTCAGTTCTGACAAAGTAGCTGCCAGAGGAGCGTTGGCTGTCGTACCAAATGGCGCTCGCAGTTACTCCCTGCGAACGCAGGTGACGAGGACTGAAATCTTCCGGATTGCAATTTAAATTTAATTAAGAGTAGCATTACAAGAATTGAAGAAGATGAAATCAAAAAACCCCAGCAGCCCCCCAGTGAAATGGGGGAGATCCTTTGAGCTATAGTGCAGATATTAAGGATTCATCATCTGAATATTATTCCAGGAGGAGTCTTTTATGGCTGCTTTAAATTGGGTGATTTTATGACTGCAGCAGTCTATGTAATATAATCACATTAAACTCCCTTAAAGGATCCTCCTAAATTCTCCTTATGCTCACCTGATCCCTGATCACCATAGACCTGACGTGAAAAAACAAACCGCTGTGATTTTTCCCCGACTGAATCCTTCCCCTGTCGCCGGGGACAACGGCGGCGTGCCAACCAGTTTTCACAAACTGTCATCGCAACAACTCAATATAGTCGACACGAAGTCCTACCGTACAACAGTTGTCTGTTTTGACCTTTTCCTCCTCGCCACAGCTTTTCGATGGCAGCATCTGTCCTCCAGCTATACTGCTTTACATCCTGCCTGCCTATCTGACTGCCCGAGGGCACTTAAGGTGTCTACTGCTAATTCCACCTGAGCCCTTAATTACCTCATTAATTTAGGCTGACAGGGTAGGTTAAAACCCCTCTGTGATCCCCAGGCTCCGTACACGGACATTAGCCACTGAACGCGAGGCCGTAACCCCGGTCCCCTTTTTTGAGACCCTTAAGTGTTTAACAAGGTTTATACCTAATCCACAACTTTATCTTTATGGATCTTTGCCTGATTTTTTTTTTTCTTTCAAAAAGCAGTTTAATTGGCTTACAGTTGAACTAACATCACGTAAGTGCTTGGCGACGGCGGAGAGTCGTGTGTGAAAGTGGGTTTTAGGCACATTACGCCCAACGTGGCAGCTAAGCCAGGATAGCCCCCCTTATGAAACCATCAGTTGAGGATTTCCACTGTGGCTTTAGCTAAGCCATCTCCCATCCGGATCTATTCTATAAAGACGGTCACTGAAGGAAATACAATGGCTTGAAGCCTCCTGGAGATCCTATCTAGACAGAGGAGTAATAAGGAGAGGGGCTGAGAGGAGGGTTATATTGGTCTAGGCTGGATGGCATAGAGGAGAAAGGAGGGCCATCACACGTGTCCAGCCTTGACTGAAGACGGTATTAAAGAGGGAGGGAGGGGGGGAGAGACAGACAGACAGAGATACAGAACAGACACAGAGGAAGCGATAGCGAAGGAGAGCAGGAGAGGGTGAACGAAGGAACGGTGGAGAGGAAGATTGATGGCTGACGCGCTCCCGCTAGGTGATTTTTTTTTTTTTCCCCATCTCTCCAGACGAAGCCGGCGTCCAGGAGCCTCCGCTTCTGCCACAGAGGAGAGGAATGGGCAGATGGCGACAGGAGAAGACGGCGATAAAATCACAGAAGTGTTGAGGAGATAGAAAAAGGAATAGGGAGATGGTTTGCGATAATGGCGAAGATTAAGCAAGAGCGAGGAGATGGTTGAATGGAGTGTTGAAGGGGAAAATTGGGTTTGAAAAAGTATGATAGAAGTATGAATGAAATAAAAAGAATGGGTTTATAATCAAGGTTTGTTTAAAGTAGAATTGTCACTCGCTGCTCCTCTGTTTTCCTTTACACACAGACACTGAAATGCATTGAACGTTGTCCGAGTGAAATTCATTCATCAACAGCTGGGGCTCTCGGCCACATGTGCAGGAGAGAGCAGCAAACTGGGCTAAATGGCATAACTCCATTTAATATGTAAAGCAGTCATTTGTATGCTTTGTCATATTTGTGGCATTTGTGTGTAAATTGATATCTTGATTAAACTACAAGAACAGAACAATGAATGTGACAGTTGCATTGTCGAAACTGACATTATATTCAGTCAGTATCACTGAGTGCACTCAGAAGTTAATCTATTAATTGATCAGTTTTGACATAATTACATAAGCTCTGCTCTGACTGTAAAAAAATGGCCTAGATTTCTGTACTGAAAATGGTTCTGAGATTTTCACATTAACAAGATGCATTCAACACTCAACTGTTTGTTGTCAATGGTTTACCGCAATAACCTTTTAATGCACCTCCTGTATATTCAGTATTTACCTCACTATAGAGTGGTTTTCATTAGTTGTGGCAGAGTCCGCCATTGCAATGTTGGATTTGAATTGCCTACCTAAGCCAGTGGGATTGCTAGCTAATAACCTCAAAATATGGCACAATTTCCCTCCAGGTTTTCATAAACAATAACTTTTCAGTTGCCACTCAACCGGTAAGTGTTCAAATGATAACAATTTTACACATTCACAACATTTATACAACCTGACGACATTTATACGAGGAAAATGGCCGCCTTGTGAATAGAGTCAGCGTAAAATACAACTGTAATTTAATCTAGGTTATATCAGCCTCGCTGTTCGCTGCACTGCTGAATCGGACACGTGTTTATTTTTGCACATGAAAAAGAAATGCACAAGTTCTCGCACGCAAACACTGTATACTGTACATACGGTATATATTAATACTGTATATGAACACATACATACCTAAACATGCAAGCACACTTCTCCCTCACTGTCTCCTGATGAAATTGTTTCTGCACTGAAAGATGTTTGAGATGCATGAAAGCACACTAAGAGTTGAACAACAGCTTTAATATAGATACAATATATAGGGCGACTATAAGTGCAACACAACTGAAGTTCGCCACAACTGCAGTGTTTTCCTCACAAGTTCCCATGACCCCGGGCTACAAAGGCTGCAGCGTGGATCAGTAAAGTCAATGCACCGTAAACCTTCTATGATGTATGATGCCAGGCCTTTATTTTGTTCAGCTCCAGTGTGCTTTTGTATAAAATGAGCGCTATATTTCTCGCACAAAGAACTGGATATGGATTTCATTCTCTCAAGTCATGTCAGATCATTTGACTTTGGTGGAGAGTTCATTGATTTGCAAGAATTGAGATTTGCCACTTGAGTGACCCTGTCGATTCCTTTGATCGTGCATCGTTTAAAATATATCAATTAAAGAGAAAGATGAAACAAAGCATGTCCTTTAATAGGCATGCTTAAGGGGAAAATGTGACCACGTCTTGGCACTGCTTGAATGAACCTGCAGATACCAAACTTAAACATTAAAACTTGTAACACATTTAAGGACACTCTCCTCAGACAAAGCATCAGAAACTTGTTACCAAACAATACATTAGCTACAGTTTTACAATTACTTGTGCAAACATGACCCCAAAACTTTGTTTCAGAAACGCTCTCAACACAGAACACCTCGAGGCGACAGCAAATGCAATAAATGGAAAAAGATGATAAGAGATATGAAAACTTTTCCTATACCAACTTTGCTAAACTAGGCCGAAGCTAACACCGTGCAATAAATCATACCAATTTCCAACAAATAACTTGATAATAGTCAAGGCTACTGTATAAAAGTAGAGCTGAAGCCCTGTATGTCCTTCCCATACCTGCGGGCTCACTTCCCATCCTTTAAAAACATCGAATAAACTATACTCGCAGTTTACAGGTCCATTAAATCAACTGGGATAGTGGCGGAGAGCGAAGGGGAGAGGTATTACATTTGTGTTATTGGTCAAATATCGCCGGCCTGTGAAGGAAAAAAAGGTGATAACCAGCACGGGCCTGGCAAATGGAGAAAGTGGGGGGTGAGGCGGGGGGTGGGTGGATATGTCACAGCTATGTCCTTTCTGATAAGTGAGTTTTCACTTGCCTTGAAACCCCTCCCCACTGTAATAAGAGTTGACACCTATTTGTGACATATGACTGTATCTCTGATTGCCTGGGGCGTGATAGCATCCCGACGCCCCGCTCAGCTGGCGATGGAGGGATAGCGAGAGTGAGCGATGGAGAAATACAGGGGTTTGTGGCTCAAATGTGCTGGTCACTGCTGAACTATATCTGCGGGAGATATGGAGGCTCAATGTCGGAGGTTGGGGGCAGGAAAATTGGAATGTGTGCAGCCTGTGTGCTGTTTGCTTTCAGATGTGTTTGATGGCATGTAGGAGTAGATGGATGGCTGTATCGATGGATGGCAAATTACTGGCTACCTCGGGGAGTTTGTTTATGCAGGGCGGAGCAGAAAAATGCTTCTGCAAGGCAACTCCCACCAACTGCGTGATCCCCAGGTGTTCCCGAGCCAGCTGTGAGGCATTTGCCCTCCATCACAGCTTTGGTCACCCCTGGGGTTCCTTCACAGGTGGTCATGCCCATTACACCTCCACTGGGAGGCACACTTAGGACCGCATGACTGAACCACCTCCACTGGGGTCTCACCATATTGTGAGTTTAAAGTGGTGCTATGTAGTTTTGGAGAAACTCAGAATTTGAATATTTACAATATTAAGGAGGTAATAAAACAAACTCAGAAGTACTTATTTTCCCATTAACTGAATAAACAAGCTGTGCTCAGAGGAAAATAAAAGGTCCCCAGAACACTGTTTGAAGCTAGAAAGTTGGCAGGGTCCGCCACATATAAACAAAGTAAAACATAATGGAGCTGTGTTGTCCTTTAAGGTCAGTTTGTTTTATTTAGTTTATTCAGCCGTGAAAATAAAAATACTGTTTGTTTATTTAGTCCCAAAACTACATAGTGCACCTTTAAAGTTATAATGTTCAATGTATTTATATTGTATGGTAATATGTAATTACCTCATTATATAGTTGTTTTTATTCGTCGTGGCAGGGTCTGCCGTTGGAATGTTGGATTTACAATACCTACCTAAACCCATGAGCTTTACAGGAAATGATGCAGCATCCTATGTAATTTAATCTCAAATATATCAGCCGCACTGTTCACTGTACTGCTGACGCAAATACATGTTTGTTTTTGACGATGTAAAGAAAAATACACAGGCTCCTACATAAATACTGTGTACAGTATGTATACATAAAGCATATGCACATGTACAGAAACATTCACGACTGAATCACCTCCACTGGGTTCTCTCCAGATGGACGACGAGAGGCAGAGCAGACGTTCTTAGATAGTTAGTTCTTAGAGTTACCATTAGGCCCATAAACCTGGACAGAGCGCTGGCATAATGGACATAAAAATTGCTTTTTCTAGACTCTGGGAAAGTGTTGAAAACATAAAGTCTTCATGGTTTAAAGATGCATAATAAGACGAGTAATAATTGAGCTTGTTTGCAGTTTGAGGTGTGCTTTCAACAGTTTTACAGTCCGTTGCCAATAAAGCCGAGTGGTTACACCATATTCACTTTTCTTAATACATCCAAAGCAGTGCTTCAGTGCAACTGCGCTTTGTTGAAATATTTAAATAGTCCAGGAAAATAACGTATTTCTGCCAAGTCCTTTTCTCATGGTCAGTCACTCTCTCTTTGCGTCTCAACCTTTTCTTCCCCAGTGCCTCACATTCGTTCACCCTCCTAGGTGTTCAGGAAAAAAGCTTTTAGAGTTGAAAGAATGCAAGGGATGTATTTGTGTGGGTGTATTGCTTCGAGTGCCGTCGAGAGGTTGAAATGCAATCCAGGCGGGTCTTTTTCAGCAAATCGTCCTTGAGTTTGAAGGTATATCAGAATAAACACCGAGAATAAACGGTTTAAAATAACAGCAGAGGTAAAGTTACCACAGTAGCCATCATTTTATGCTCTCTCCCCACAATCATAAGGTAATCAGCGGGAATACATCATGACAGCTCTTTTACCACCTTACTCCTTCACTTTGGATATACATCCCCTACCTGATGGAACAAGCCCGTCTTTTAAAAAATGAATCTCATTGCTAGCCATTTTACATTCAGCAGGACGCTATTCGAGTGCACTTGAAATCTGCAGGCTGATCAGGCCGTAAAGACATCATGAAAGAACACCACTGGAGAAGCTGGATGTTCTCCATAAAAAAAAAAAAATCAGGAGACAGGACGAGGGACATGGTGCATCCCTGTCAACACGCTGACCTTGAACCATTTGACAAATGCCATGTTCGCAGATCTCATACCAAGATAAATGACAGAACCTATATGTGAGCTTTTTTATTACGCGTCTCAACTCTCAGATGAGCCTTTATTACATTACCATCATGCACCACTGACTGGTACAGGTTTTTAATAGGGTATGGGATGAGAAGTGCGGCTGGCTGATAACAATGCTTATGCACCACACCCTCAAGTTTACAGTCCATCTCACCCGACCCTTTTGCGCATAGTAAAGCATATAAAAAAAAGGTAGTGAAAAGTTACATTTTGAAATGCAGTATTTAAGCCTTCAGGAGAAAACATTTGCCATTTATGTGCAGCTGTGCAGCCAACTCACTGTTCACAGAGCAGAGGTTTGACACTGTGTTTCACAGATCAATGGCCTCTCCTCTGCAGTGTCCCTGGCATGATAAAACACACTCAGCTCACTCTGTATGCTCACGGAGTCTGGGCTACATCTAATGTGCCTGGCTAAGAAGGTCACCAAGGTTAGATAAAAACTAATGTACTGCTGTGTTTTGTTATCAATAAATTGATAGTCGACAGTTATAGATTGTTAAGCACACGTTATGTTTATGTCACACCTATATGTTCCCATGCAAGATACCAATCTATAAAAAAAAGGCATGATAAAAGCATGTGTATTGTCTCGTGGTACTGCACAGAAGATTTGCAAAACCTAGAAGTACCAACTTTAAAATAATTTTCGGTATACTGTAGTATAAAGGTTACAAGCCTGTACGCCCACAGCCTTGTCAAATCATCTCAAGTACCCCTTCATCAACACCATCTGTCATGTTCCAAGTGTGTTCATTCGAATTGATTTTTGAACAGGATGTTATTTAACATTATTTATGATATAAGAAATCAGTACAATATTTTTTCATACAATTGAACTGTCGATGTTTAGGTCGGTTTGGTCAGGTTTGCATTTTACTACAACACTTAAAGTGGCAGAATCTGCTTGTTTCAACCTTTATCTATTGATTTCATCTGACTATTGCAACCATGTGACCATTAGCTACTTAGTTTAAAGTATTCCAACCATTTATCCATGACTTTTAACCATTTCAACCATGTATACAGTAGCTACTTTTGGCTAAGTATTCCAACCATTTACAGTATACTTTACGTTTAACTATTTCAACCATTTATACATGACTTTTAGGTAACTATTTCTAATAGTCATCCATTACTCTTGCTAGCTTTTTGAGAGGTTCATGCTTAAGTTGTCTATTTCAAAAATTAATCCACTACCTTTAACTTTTTCCACCTTTAATCCAATATTTTTAGCTCACTATGTGAACTTTTCATTCATTGCTTAAGCTATTTCAATGATTACTTTTCCTTTTAGACAACCATTTAGACTTCTCTGCTTGGTAAAGAGGTAGTTGACACATGCTCTCAACTGCAACATGTATTTTTTCAGGTGTTACAGCGGACTCAAATGTGGATAAATGTTTTCAACAAATCACATTTTCATCTTTTTAAATGAGTTGATCTACAACACAATCTTTTCATGTATACGCTGGCAGCTACACAAAGGGCCCCTGCTTTGAAAATCACTGCCTGCCTTAGTATATTGTTATTGGTAGATTCCAAAAGCAGACTGCATTTTTGTTGGTCTACTCAATTTATGAGGTTTGTAAGGATAAATACGGCGGACAAGATTAAAGTACATGAAACCATTCTGTAGTGGAACATTCAGAACCATTTGTCAGGCAGTAAAACCTTTTTGTGTTTCTATAAAATCTTCATGGATTCTTGCTGGAATATCTCGAGCCAGCCAAGGACCCATTTCGTATAATAACTTTATGTCATTCCTTTTCATTAACTTCAAATTCTGATAAAGCTCTAAAATTTTGAGCTAATAACCTTTGCAGCTAACGGAATAAGACTGAATAATGTGAAGTCGTCAGGCTCAGAAGTCGATGCTGCCTCCTGACCTTACAACCTGTAATGAAACGCATCTTTGGCCTGATGTAAAAAAAGCATCGCTACAATTAACTGAGAGTCTTTTTATTTTACTTTGAAGAAGAAGTGGCAAGTAAGTTCAGCTGCAGTTTATTCTTTTTCATAGCAGGAAGGTTGGAAAAAGTCCTGATCCTTTTGGGGCACAGGTGGTTTCAGAGGTGTCAGACGCCGACAATCCTCGGCCCCATTTAGGACTTATTTTACAGTCCTGACCTTTTTCAACACCAGACAGTGTGGTGTGTATTTTTGTTGTGTTGTTTGTCTCCCTGAGGGTCTGAAATGTGTTGTGGGTGTGTAATACTGTCTGTAAGAATGATTTCAAAGTTTCCTTCAAAAGAAAAACAAGCCCTGTCACCCAGCTGTGTTAGAGTTTACAGTTCAAAACCACCGTCTCAATTTAGGTTGCTGAAGTGTGCTTCGGTCCACCTTGAGCTATTGTTAATGGCGAGTTAATGACTGTTTGTGGAGCAGTAAGAAACCTCTTTGGCAACTGTTCAAAATTGCAGGTTACTGTAATACGTCTCGAGACTGTTGAAATTGTCACGGCCCTGATCGGGATTCATCAAAGGCTTCTCAATTAGGAGACATCTCCGCTGACACCAGAGAGCTTTTCCATCTAATGAAGTACCTCACATTATTGCCCTGCTAGTAAATTATTCAACTAAACTCCTGACGGGGGGTGGATGGGAAGACAGACAGAGAAGGAAAAAAATAAAAAAAATAAAAATGAAAGAAGTCTCCTCATCATTTTCAATTCATCACCTTTCTTCCATATTGCCCCGCAGATCACAGAGAATATTCAGCTAATCAGATTTATGATTTATCCCATTTAAATTCAGTCGACTTTCTCAAACGCTGAGAGATGGTGGGTGGAGGAAGAGACACGGAGAGAGACAGACGGAGAGAGAAGCAATTTATAATCTACAGAAGAAAGACACCTAGTGTGGGTGACCTCTATTTGAATGAATAAAGATTGGCTCTTTATATGTCCCACTATTGTGCCATTTCTAATGAGCATAAATTATTAACAGTTAGTGTCTCAAACTCAGAAATCGCAGGGCAGCGTTTCCCGATAACTGTTATTATACTCAAAATGTAGGGATTTTAAAAGCTGTGAGTGTCGCACTAATGCACAGCTATCTCTCTTATGCTATATTTTACCATTTTACTAGTGTGTAATCATGCCATCTTCCATTATGTTGCTCAATTTAGATGTCCTCAGTCATTATGACTGTATAGCCACCAGCGGGGCCGAACGAAAACATATTTGTGATTTGGGTGAAACAATCCTTGAAGCTAATTTAATTAGGAAAATAATTAGCAACAGGGTATGCTCTATTTCAACATGTGCCTCATGTAGAGTAAAATATAACAGTAATAATCACAATAATTACAAGAGAAGTAAAAACATTTATGACAATGAAATAAACCGAGGGCACACCTGCTATTAAATGTACATGGCGGCACTTGACTGCCCATTCAATTCATTTCCAATGGTGATTAGTTTAAACATAATCATATTAAATTAATCAGCTTGTGCCAGCAATTCAATAAAATATCTGCCCACTCATTTTTTAAAGATCTCACGTACCCATCATAATTGGTTAGCCATGGCAGCGTTGATTTATTTGGTTTAATTAGCTCAATAGTTAGTTGAATAAAACTACATTTACTACACTTAATTGCAGATTTTATCATTCATTATTAACAGATGACTCAATCATGTACAACTGCAGCTAAAAAAAAAAGAATGAGTTATTGAAGCGCTGCTCGCTCACTAAGTTTGAAAAATTATTAGTGCGTTTTAAAAAGGTGACCTGCATGCACAAGATACAAAACCTGTTCTTTGAAACCTTGCTCCATAGCATTACTGGTGGTAAAAAAAACTCAAATATCAATTTATGGGAAATAGCTGGAATACCCCTTCAACTACATACTACCATTGATGTAGTTTACAGACGTAGCCCTACGTCTATAGCCCTAAATCAAAAGAGCTCATCCAATGGAGGCTGCAGGAGAGACGAGGGTCCTGCGCACAAAATGCACAAGATCTGCAAAGAGGCAAGATTTCTCCAGCAAATGTGAGAGGGTTTAGAGGTGGAGGTTATGCTGAGCCAAAGCAAATTATGCCATAGCCTCAGCAAATAACGGTATTTCCACCAAAGTCATGGGCCATTCTGTGCAAAATGAAGTGGATTAAGCTAAGTGGTAACCCAGGTGGGATCCTTCAGTGACAAAGCACATAATTTCACATTGCATAACTTGCACACATTCAAGTGTAGAGGAGCCAAAAAAACGGAGCTTGATATTTTATATACAAGATGAAGCAACAAGAGGTAAGAAGGTGACCTGGAGGTGTAATACTTGCCAAAGGCACTCAACAGAGAAGAACGTTGGCAGTAATGACAGCTGACACCGTGTAATTTTGGTAAAATGTATGATTACTACACCAAGAGTGCAGACCAAAACCATGAGGGCAGAGCACATGAAGCAGACAGAACACCTTCAGCTGGTGCTGGTGATGTGAAGAGACTGTGCACAAGCTGACGACTGAAGTCTCTGCAGACGCTGCAGAACATCAAAATCCACTCCAGATTTTCTGTCCCTCGGCCGCAGAAGTCTCACAGGAGTTCGATTCACTTCTGTCATACAGATCACAGGCTCATTTCTCTGACCCCGAGGCTTACACCGGCCCAAAGAAAAACTATCCTAGAAGAACTGTTGAGTGTTTTTTTCCTCTCTTGGTTCAGTAATCAACAACTGGAGAGCACAATTCACCCAGCTTTAAAAGGTAAATCGAACATTTGGGCTGGGTTGCACCAACAAGGATTCATTTTTAAACCCTAGTAAATTACCGTTTAACTCACACCAAAGAAAGAAAGATTCAATTTAAACATTTCTTTAAACCTCAATGTAGTTTTTAACTCTAAACCTGCTAAATTTAATTCTGTGGACCAAAACTTTAAACTCCAATATAAATTTGTTCCACTATCAACTTTGAACATACACTTGTGGAGGTTTAACTTTTTAAATGGCTGCTTTTTTTTGAGATGGGTTAAGCAAAGTTCCTCAAAGAAAGTTAAGGGACAACTGACCAATCCTAAGTCCCGCCCATTTTGCTCTGTGCCCCAATAACAGTTGACCAAGCACAGTACCCAGATGATCCTCAGTCAACGGTTTCCTGTTAAACATACAGTATATGTGCTATGTGCTGGTTTGTCTATGCTGAAAAGAAAAACAAGAAGATGGTTAAAAGATGTTGCTGGGGGAGCTCAGGGGAGATGAAACCCACCGGAGTTACAGCTGGAGCCTCCTGTAGCTCAGCCGAGGTGGAAACAGGCAACTGGCAGGACACCGAAGATCTTTACCAGGGCAGAAACGAGGAGGTCAAGACAAAGCAGGGTCAAAACCGGGAAATCCGTCTGAGGAAAAACGCTGCAAAGTCTGTCATGAAGGCAAAGAACAACCTGGCAATGAGTGAGTGAGCCAGAGGAGCCTTTATACTGGCTGATTGCAGATGAGCTGCAGCTGAGAGTCCGGGTGAGGTGAGTCAGGCAATGAGGGGGGTGTGGCTGGCTGGCAGGTAGGAGCAGAGGTGAGATGAGTGGAAAAGTCCTGGAGGTGCAGACTGTGACAATCACAAGTTAGGTTGGCTAATGTTAGCAAAATGCTACCTAACTAATATATAATGGTTTGCTAATGTTACATCAAGAGGAGTTAGAACGTCAGATCACCAATGTCAGCCAGGTTGGTTGCTGACATATTTATTGTTAGCCACATAAGATCAAGGCTTCTCACATATTCATTAAAACCGGAATGACTTTGCCTCATTTTGCTTGCTTTTTGTACTTTCACAGGTCTGCCTCGCTGTGTCTGCATTTGGGCCCTCACCATATTGCAAACCTGGACGCAGAGATTAGTTTTCCACTGTGCAACAGAGCTCTGCTTAATTCTGATTCTGGATTTACCCATTTTAAACCTAGTTGTGTCAAACTCTAATTAGAACTAATCTAAACCCAGTCTAAAAGACACATTATGTCTTTATGGGTCAGGACAACATATTGCAAACATATGAATAAAACCAAATAGGTAAGCGAAGATGCCACATATACACACATTATTTTAGCGTGATGACGAACATGTCGTCTGTGCAGGCACTGGTATAAATGCACTGGCAGGGATAGTAACAAACTGGATGAACGCCAGTGCGTCTGTCTGCAGCATGTCACTGAGAACATGCCAGACTCCCCGTGCACAATAACTGTTAAAACATCCTAAAGCTATAAAGCCACATTTATGTTCAAGGGAGGAAAAACCAATATGATCAGATCACATCCTGTTTTCCACTCTGCCTGCAGCCAATCTGTGACACAATACTTTATTCTCCAGATAAGACACACATTGCACTCGCAGAAACACAACCTATCATTCATGTGATCCAGCGCTCTCTGTAATGAAATGGACGGGCGGTTAACAGGATGTGTCCATGTAACCGTGACATTTACCCTCGACTCATGTGTTCACTTAACGCACACAGGAGCCTTTAAAGATCTTGACAGCACAACGGGTACTTAAGTGATGGTGGTTTGACCCCGGCAGGTTATTTGCGCGAGCCTCTCAGTGCTTCAAAATACCCTCTGACCCCTGCTTCCTGTCTATCAAATTGCTTGGTTTGCCTGTCAACGAATGACACAGAAAGTCCATAAAAATAAACAATTTTGTTTTTGATATTAACCCCAAATTCTAGCAATATATGAAGCTTTCAAACAAAGATAAGAAAGAGTACATTTTGAGAGTGACACAACATGACAGAAGTGTTTTTCCCAGCTCTAAATTGGATCAGCAGAACGTTTTGTGGAAGGAGGAGCAGGCGCGTGGAAATTATTCCTCACTACCAGGAATCTCCCGGGCGACACAAATCACACTGAGAGGCGTAGCTGCCTTCATCGTTGGCCCGCCGCGCCAGGATAACTACACTCCAGAGCGCTCACACAGGTTGTCCACGCACAGGAAAGACAGACACAGGCGCTGACGCAGACATACCAGTGAGCATGTACACACTCAAATCACACACAAACAACTACATATCAAACTCGAACGCACACCCACACACTCGCAAAACGCGGCTGGGCTCCGTCACAATGAAAAGGGTGTGAAATGAGTCCAGGGCGTGTTGCGCTGTGGGAAGGCTTTTAACACATGCCTGGACACCGGCGAGCGGTCACGGCCCCTTACTGTGAGACAGTCAACGCCGCTTGCGAGGCTGGTGGAAAACAATTAGCTGCATCATCTCTCACTCAGAACTGAGTCTCACTGGAGCTTCGGTTCTGCAGACGGAGGCTCTGAGCGCAGCAGGGAGCTAAACTTAGGTTATCCTTTCAAATGCTTTGTCTTCAGCTATTCCGAGACCTGTCATCTACCCTGACTGAATATTTCAGCTCCTGCTCGGTGCCCTGTTTTGTCAGCAATGGGGTTGTAAGTGACTAGATAAATAATAATGGCTTCTATTTTAAAACAACTAGAAGGAATAACACATCAGGTTTCCAAAATGTTTACTCTTTTTCCCATTGGTATCATTTACACCGAGGACGCTGGGGACATTTTTTTTTTTTAAATGGCTGATTTTGTCCTCATCACTTTTTAAAAGCATAATTTGTTAAAAATGTTGTGGGACTGATGAGCACTGGTGCTTAACGGTAGATGTGATATTGGCACTGTTAGAATGACATGGTGATATGACTGTGGATGTCATGCATATGGATGATTGTCGTCGTTATTATGCTACTTTTTGCCACCGTAGTTATGTACTCAACCTCATACTGATCCCCCCATTACATTGCCTAAAATCAAATATGCTGAAGGCCATTTAAAAAGTGTCTTTTCACTGGAGTCCTCATGGCCCCTTCTCAACACAAAGTATTGCATCTTGCTTTTTCAAAAGAAAATACATTAATGTATATTTCCATCCACTACTGCTGTGTGAATACTAGGAATTGGTGGTGCTAAATCTCCAGCCGGTTGTCATTGTAGTAGAATAAGATGACGTGACCGGCCAAATCTCAGTTGAAAACACTGTAGACCACGTGACCATGAAAGGTAACAGTTTCATCAACACCCAACACATATATATACATCTTTTTAGATCACAAGGGTTTAAAAAACAAAACCATATTTGAGTCCTGCTACATCAATTTTTAGAAAAAGGATGATGAATTGAGTCTCACAGCTTGGGGAATGAAGCTGATCAGCAGTCTTGTGGTACGGCAGCAGATACTAATGTATCGTGTGCCAGATGGCAGCAGGGTGAACATGATGTTGTCGTCTATGTTCATTCTCTTCAAATGCAGTTTGAGTGAGTCACATGACTCCTACAAGTCATGATTAATACAGATGAAGCCTCTAAAAAACTTCCCATGCCTCCGTGACTGGGCCCTAACCGGTCCGTGACAGGTCCGTGAATGGAATAAGATCCACCGCAATGACATAGTGAACGTGGGGCCGAATCGTAACGCCCCTAAGCACCATGTGTGGAAACCAGTTGCAATGGTTTATCTATCCACCAGGAGGAGCAGTGATGTGTTACTTCAGCGTGAAATCAGCTGTTCGTACTGTATCATAGGCATACAGTATTTGACGTGTGTGAGTGTGATTCCCACACAGAGCATATTTAATGATTATTAGGCTTAATTCCCCAGCCATGTTACTTTCACTTCCATGCAGTCCTGTTGAAAATCAAAAAGCTGAAGCATAGTACTGATGACCTCATGATATGGTAGATAATCTCTAAATATGCTCGGTCCGTGACCATATTTGTATTTGAAGTATTTGTTTGAATATTTAACTGGGTGTGGGTGGTTGCTTGACGCATGAACTATTTCGCTCAGGGGACACATTTTCAGCAGAAACAATCGTCATTGTGCTGTATAACTTTTCTGATATTTTTATCAGAAGTTCCTCAGGCAGTGGCAAATGATAAAAGAGAAGCAATCAGTTTATAAAAGTGTGTTTACATCCTCTGTGTATCTTGGGTGGTGACAGAGGCCAAACACATCATTAGCATTACAGTTCATCTCTTTGTTTATGTCTGACTCAGAATATGTCCCTGTTCATTCTTCTACAATGCATGTTTTGATTAGTCAATATAGTTTTATATGTTGTGTACTGTTTGTTTATATATGATGGATAAGAGTATCTTACCATCTTATTAATTGATAAATGCTGCTGAAATAGCAGCAGTGTTAGGAGTTCAAAAGTTGCACAGATGGACTTCTAAGGCGTATAACTCCTTTACCTTTTATTGTGATAACACCATTCAAGATATTGTGCATGTGAGTATTATGTGATGTTGTTCGGCGCCACCTTGGCTAATCATTGCAATTTGTAAAATGCCACAATGAAGCAATGACAGTCATCACCCAGTCCACCCAAGCAAAGTTTTATTAAATCCAATCACCAGCATCCCAGATATTGCGCGTGACATTTGGATGAACAGACCAGGGTCGATCCATAGTCTCTCTCCTGATTTCATTGTGGGGGACAATTACAAACGTGCTCTAATCTCATTTCATGTCTCGGCTTATTGCATGTTTACTAGATTTAACTTCCGCCAGGCGTCCTTGAGGAGTGTTTTCGGCACTTACCTTGGGAATTCGCCAGGTATAAAAATGGCAGTATCAACAAATGTAAATCCACATGGGTTACACAGTGACTGAAAATACTCAACTCGTGTGAAAGCCCAAAACTCAGAGCAAAACAACTTTGAAGTTTCGACAATTCAGAATAACCCTTGTTGTGTGAAGGTTATCTACTCATCTTTGAGTGCATTACTGTTTTCTGTCTGAATGAAGTGTCAAGGTTCAGATGAAACCAGCAAAGGTGAACCTTTAAAAATAAAGTGGATAAAGAGAATATTTCATACAGAGCCACAAAAAAACTGTATCCATCTTAAAGTTTAGGTGTTAGGTTTGAAAGAGTTACAGTTCGAAGAAAGTGGGCTAAGTTTTACCTGCGTTTGGTTTTAGCTCAATAATGTGAAGCGCGATTATGGAACTTTTGAATAGGAACATGAGACATTTATTTTATTCTTTCACTTAGTTGATTTAGTTTAAGTTTAGTTTTAGTTTTAAGCCAGTGGAGGTCACGGAGGAGGGGGGTTTAGTTGCAGAGGCTCGGAGTCCAGCCAAGAGCGAGTTGCAGTAGTCCAGACGGGAGATGACCAGGAGTTGCGTTTCGTCCTTTGTGAGGAAAAACCGGATCCTGCGGATGTTGTAGAGGGCAAATCTGCAGGATCGACCACAGCAGTGATGTACGAACCATTTGAAATGTTTGTATTTTTTGTTGAACTGCGGAATCTTTATTTTTGCTGAATATAATTTGAATTTGCCTCACAATAAGCTGCAAGAAGCCAACATGATGGAGTCGTGCTGTTGTTCTGAAATACTAATACGAAGATTCAAATGACAGTTGTCAGGGCATAAAACCAATAATCTGTTGATCTTTACAAATGCTGATGCGATCGTTAAACAATGGCTGAGCCGCCAGGGCTGAGAGAAATGTTGCAATCGAAAATGTAATTGAATCGTGGCAATCAAATCGAAAGTCAAATCAAATCGTGGTTTTGGAGAATCATGACACCCCTGAAAAAGTGCATCATCATAGCGTTGAATCAACACCTCCGTAAAACTGAATGCATTATAACCTTCATGAATGCAGAGCTGTTATATTACCCTGCATTAGTTTTAGCTGGGTGTAACTAATAAACTGGCAACCGAGAATATATTATAAATGTACCCACTGTGCAATGACTCTACAAGTATGGATCCTTCAAAGAATACCAAACTCCATGTTCATTTCTTCAAGTATTTGGCTGTGACTGCACTTGGGTGTAAAAACTGATGTGCACATGGGGTGAATAAGAACAAGTGAAGCAAAGGTCTTGAGTAGATAATCCAATTGTGATTCACAGCGTTGCTGCTAAAGTGCCTCCAAGCTGGCATGAAACAACTTTTAACTATTTTTTCCTGCCTCTCTCAGCTAAATAACTCCTACGAAGATCGGAAATAAATGATTGCTCAAAAGCTCGAGCCTAATGGCAAAACTTTCCGGTTTAAGCCTCGGTAGACACTGTGCTTGTTTGTAGTCAACACAGTTAGAGGAACACGGGAAGTTCTTTAAATAATGATTTCACACAGATATCATAAACTGAGGCTGCGTTAGGATTAAATGAGACCAAGAGTATTTTTGTGAAAAATAGCAGCAAACAATCTGGTATTGTCTAAATATATACAAAGCAAATAATGAGTACACTCATCTGGCTGCCATGCATGTACAGTGTGATATTTTGTTTATCCTACAGGGAGAGGAGTTAATGATCTATTCTAACACAGATAGCATCTCTGCCCACACTGTTTCTTCACTGATCTTTATTCTCACAGGAAATTAGGTAAAAATACAGACTTCTACTCAATTGCATTTAGTTTATTCATATTTAAAGGTGCAATATGTAATTATTTTCGCAGAAAACTTCAAAAATTAACAAAATTATCAACAGAAATTGAAAAAAAAAAAAGTTTTCACATTATTTCTTTGTATTGTGTTGCAGAAATATCTCCTGAATTTAGCATGCTAGTAAACAGATACTCTGGCTATAGAGACTGGAATGTACTTCAATGTTAGGATACTAGTTGAGGCAGCGTCCTCTTATGAATAACCATATTGTAGTTTATTCATAAGACAGCAATATGAATTATTCTAATAAAATGTTTTTATATTAATTCTAAAGCTCAGAAAGATTTTTCATTTAGGTTCAGAGATAATATTAATGCTTTTTTCTTTCATTTAAAAATACCCTGAAGTCAAATAAATACTTTTTTGAAGCCTCTTTTTCTTATTCTCCATATTAGTGAATAGTTTTAAGGATAAGAAACTTTCAACTTATATTTTAATTTCAAGCAATTAAGAGTTTTTGCTCTTGACCTCCTAAAATATCCTCCTTACTGCTCCAAGAGCTCAGACTGCTTCAGTCTATTAAACTCCAGACTTAGCAGGGCCTGTCTGACAGTGGAGGGCAGGTGGATTTAAAACCTCTCTATAACCCTGTCAATGTGCAACATCACTCTGTGTGTGTGTGTGTGTGTGTGTGTGTGTGTGTGTGTGTGTGTGTGTGTGAGTTAGAGAGTGTGTAGGTGCGTGCGTGCACACCAGTTCCCATGTGCCAAGCGTGTGAGTGCATGACTCTTCTCCGGGATTGCAGGGGGAAAAAAGGTGGGGTTGGAGGTTAATCTGAGGTTGGTACAGTTCATCAGATTCCTGAAGTGATGTGTGGCAGCAGCATGAACAGCCAGGTAGAGCCTGGAGAGCTGAAGAAAGAAACTGTAGCATCAACAAACCGGACTAATAGTCGCCATCCACACTTTGTGTGAAGGTAAACAAAAAATATGAGACATTTCTGACAGTTGGAGACATCATTAATGTTGTACCAGCTACTTTGTTTCCATTTAAAAAACAGAAATAGACACCTGTTAGCTGTGTTTTCTCTGCTACCTCAGCCTTTTGCAAATAAATACATGGCAGGAAAACAACACTAATGATTGGACAGGTATACAAGCCATCAGTAATGACAGTCTCCAATGTGTAGATTATAATAGGCAAGTACAGCATTGTTTATTCATTGTGTGTTTATTTTAGCAATTTCAGCTAGGAGGGATCCAGTTAAAATGGTGTTTATTTTAGGAATAACAGTCTTGAACAAAGAAGAAGAAGAAGTAGCAGAAAAGAGAGTACATTTGCGAGGTTGAAGGAGACATGCTCATTTTCAGTTCTACTAGAATATGTTTTTGATGCTCAAAAAACACATCAGTTGTCTCATACTGTACTGTTTTCCCCGTCCGTCTGAAACGCTCTGTTTCATCTCCTGTCTCTTTAAGGCCCACACTGCCGAATACACAGTCTGCTGTGATTGGTCAGCTCACACACGTCTGACCCAGCACCGCTAACAACAACAGAGCAGCTGTGCTAAATCAATTCTTAAGTGCCTAAGAGCAGTCCTGTTTCATTAACAGCTGTAGCTAGTTGGCTAAAACTAGCTACATGTAGAAACTGTGGACTGATGGATGAAATCAGAGAAAACACTGATACTTGATACGAATCAAAGAGGTCATTTTGCTTGTCTGAACTTAGCTTTAAGGTCTCGTATTACATGTTATTGATGTATTGTGTTGTTTAGCTAATGTTACATTGAACAATCAGACATATTTAGCTCATTTGTTTAAGAATAGTTGTAGGTTAATGTTACAGCAAAAAGGGTAAAGCTTCTGGATAAAATAGCATTACTTGCTAACTTATGAACTTTAGTCCGTTTCAAACCTAACAGCCTTAGCTGTACTTTGTGTTCAGTGCTAGTTAGCAAATGTTAGCAGGCGAACACACTAAACTAAAATGGTGAAAATTGTGAGCAATATAGCTGCTAAACATCAGCATGTTAGCGTTGTCATTGCTAGCATGTTAACATGTCAACAATAGCATTCAGCTCAAAGTGTGACTGCACTCTGTAGCCAAATTATACGAAGGGAGGAAAAGTCGACGATTAAGGCGACGTTACAATATCAGCAGTATGCTTTGAGCAGAACACCTCATAGAGCGTTAACCTGCAGGTAAAAACGCGGCTCTAACACTGTCAGCTTTGTGTGGCATTTTGTCGAGAGGGCATGCAGTGTTGACAGTGACGGCAGAAAAAGCAAAAAACCCATTCAGATTAAGAATGCTAAGCCTCCAGAGGCACAGCCTCTTCTGCCTCCGTATGAAAAGACCCAGAGTGAGGCCTGGCATACGCTCTGTTGGATTACAGGGGAAAATGCCTTCCATCAGGAAAATGATTACAGCACCTCTTAGCCAATGTGCATGCAAAGAGAAAGCTGAATGAATGAATAATTATGGGCGAAGCCAGAAAGAAGGTGAGGCAGAGGAAGAAAAAAGGAGGAAGGAGGAGATTGAAGGGGTGGTAGGTTTCCAAAACAGGTATTTAGCGTGTGACATTCATGAATAGTGCCGTATTCATGAACTGTATGCATATGATGTGATTCTGTCTCAAATAATACTTGGAGCGATCAGAACATTTTCCTTTTCATAGTCACCCAAAACAGCCTTTTTAAAATCCGTAAAGAAGAGGGAGGCTCAGCAAGTCTCACAAGAACAACACCTCTGAAAAAAAGGAAAACTTTTGAGCACAAAGAAGAGCTCTATGAATGCACTGAAGCCCATTTACAATGAGATCAATGGAGCGTTGAAATAATTCACAAAACGTTTGCGAAATGAATAGTTGAACAAGGCCCGTATTGAATTAAGATTTTTCTTCATTTTAATGTTTTGTTTACTTTTGGGCAGATTTGGTGCAATAAGGCGCCCCGCATACAATGCAATTCAGTTTTTCCACAAGGAGCTCGATTTTATTGATTTAATTCTGAGTAAAATGAATAGCTCCTCGCACACAAGGTGCCGCTCACATTATGTTGAACAAGGACTGGATTGGGGACGGTGCGTGAGAGGACTTCGGGCCTCAGGAGGCCAACGTCTACATGACCTTGGACGGCAATGTTAAGTTAAACATCGGCTATAAATAGTCAGTGCGGCTAACGTTGTGAATAAATCAAGACAAGTGACTAATGTTAATAAAGTACTGCTACATCTTATTTTTCAACCCTTATTCAAGCAGCTACAAGGAAGGCACCGCCACATTTCACTGTGCTGGTGTGATTACGACACACTTAACAGATTTGTCGATGGAAGTCTGTGTAAAACAGTTTTTTATGAGAACACCAGTAACTTACCAAAACTTCATTGGTTTTATACAAAATAGGTTTCGTACAACCACTTTTTTATATACAAATCATTGATATAGTAAGCCTTATTTCTACTTTATATAGTCATCCTCACTCCCTTTTGAGAGCTGCAGAGTCACAGCACTTGGCAAATGATGACACAAGCATGAGTGCACACTCCACCGAATGTGGCAACATGTCAAATGTGAAGTCAGATTTCAAATTACAACAAGCTTCTTAAAAAATGATTGGATTAAACGTCTTGTGACTTTTTGGAGACGGGTTTATGTAATCGCTCCATCTACAGATCTGTGCCGACTAAGAAGTAAACCTTTTTACAGTTTACGTTCGATTGAAAAGGAGGACGGAAGTGAAATACAACGACAATAGTGATGATTTTGGCTGCAACGGTGAGTGCATTTGCTCCAATGCCAAAAACCCCTCCATATTCAATAAACCTCAAACCATTTGACATGCAAAGTGTGATTCAAGGCTGCTGCGCCTGTTTGATAACAGAACATCTGACAAAGTGAATCTGGATGTGTGTGTCGACATCAGCAAGTAAAGCAAACGTAGAAACGTATGCCACTGAAGCTGCTGAACGCATCACCCTGGACATTTTCCTTCATAAAAAAAAAGTAGTTTGACTTTAAAAACATGAAACGCAAACTTGAAGGTGCTTTATACCAACATGCCATGGGGCAATCAATGCAACTGGGGCCCCCGCTGGATCTGTATGTTGGTTGCGTGGAGCATAAATGAGTAATTGAGTTAGTTCGAGTGCTTTAGGTCTGTTTCATATATTAAACAAAAAGAGCTTTTTGAACAGTCCACCCTGACCAGCTGGGGGTCGCATACTCAAAAGAGTGTCAGCATCGGAGGCCCCACTCTGCGGGGCAAGAAAACACCACAACATCTTACGCTCTCAACATCAAAATGCAACAAATGAAAGGCCCGAAATTCTCTCTGAGAGTGAATGCCAACACTGACAGACACACAGCATCAGGTGAGGCTGCAGCCAAGCTATCTATCAACGGTAAACACAGCCTCACTCTTTCCTCTGTCTACCGAGAATCTTGTTTTTCTTTATTTTAATACTCTCCCGTCCCCAATACACACCTCCTCTACACAAACAATCTGCCTCTCTTCTCACGTTCGCTCCCTCCTACACACATCCCTCCTGTTTTTTCCCTTTTTATATCAATCTCACACTTTCTCTCCCTCTCCCTCCCCTCATCTGTTTCTCTCTCCCCTGCTTGCTCCGGTGTTTTGCCACAGCTCTTACGTTTTCCCCCTGTAGGGCTGTGTGTCTGCTGTAATGAATTGTACTTAATTGCCAACTGGGACCCGCAGCCTTAAATATAATTCTCAGGACACTTAACCCGGGTCACTATGAATGATAAACACACCTTAATAAATGGGCTTGGACTTGGAGCAGAGAAGAAAACCATTTCTCTCTCCGGGCCCCACCACAGCACAGGTAGGCAAACACAGAGGGTATACTGTAGATGATCGGGGCAATAATTAGTATTTGAATCACAACATCCGCCTACGTTTTTTGAGGGCAGAAACAAGAATTAATGCCGTCCCGCTGGAAGCTTATGCTACACCTGAAAGATTAAATTAAAACAAATGAAATGACCCTGCTTCCATTATGCGAGCTCTCTTGCCAACTCGAGGTCAATTAACCATTCACTAAACCCCTCATCCAAACAATGATTATTCAACCGTAGCTTAGCACACTAGGCACAGCACGCCTGTCAGGCTTCAGATAGGCCTTTTTCACAGCAGACATTTTGACTTGTCGTAGCAGGGAAAGCACAGGTGTTACTAATATCCTTAGTGGAGCAGCTTAACAGAATGCAGCCCTCATTGATTTCATCATTTACGAGGATTAAGTAATATAAGAGAAATACTCTGTATCCTGTATCTTTTACAGAGGACTGTAAACCTGACTGTAAACATCACAAACTGGCTTGGTTTGCCCAGGACAGGAAGTCTCTACAGCGGGTGGTTAAAACCACCGAGAACATCATTGGTATCCATCTACTGAGCATCAATGACATCCGTGAGGTGAGATGTCTGCACAGAGCCCAAAGGATGCTGAAAGACGACACCCACCCTGCTCACCCTGCTGCCATCTGGCAAAAGATACAGAAGTATCTGCTGCGGTACCACCAGACTACAGAGCAGCTTCTTCCCTCAGCTGTGAGGATCCTCAATTCATCCCCCAAACTCCATTGTATGACATAGTTTTCATTTTGTTCTGACTAAGCATAGTGTGTGCTATGCTACTGCTGTGTGCTGTGTAGCATAGCTATGTCTGTTTATTACCACTCCAACGACAAAAAGTATGTTAGTATTGGAAAACCCACTGTGAAAGTTGTTTAGTATGCCTGGCTAGCTATTTTGCAATCTACAGTACACAATATGTTTTTTCCCAGAATGGCATAGGCATGATGACGCCTTGCTCTGCCTCTAGCTGACTTACCCTGATATTCTCACCCTAACCCTAACCAGTCTCACCGCTCATGCCTATGCCTAACCAATCCTAACCAACAAAGATAACTAGTAATGCTAGGGTGGGTCATGACTGTGCCAGTGAACGTTTCGCCTGCAGTACAGTAGTAACCTAGCATTACTTCCAAAGCCAATAGTTAGCATAGCATTTGCTACCTACATTATTATGTGGGATTATGCGTTGCGTTTAAGAAAAGCCCTGTTCAGTACTGACATACCCACTACATAGAAGACTCTGGGTTATGTTGATGGCTTTGTCCTGCTCTGTATTAAATTTTGACAAATTGAGTCTATTCAACTGTAAAAAGGGAACCTTTAGTGGAAAAATCCTTGCACAAAAGTATACATCTTTAATGTTTTTGTATAATACGATACGATATTACTAAAGGTAAGCGCATATCTCCACCAAGGCCCGACAGTCCCCTTTTGTACTCACTCATAGACACCAGCCACCTATGCCTGCATTATTTTCCTGACAGATTTCCCCAAAAATTCCTGGATCCATCCACACCAAAAGTTAATGGGGTCTATTCTGGGCTGACACCCATCGTCCAACCAAGTTTTGTGGAAATCCATTCAATAGTTTTTGTGTAATCCTGCTGACAAACCAACAAACCAACAAACAAACAGACACGGGTGAAAACATAACCTCCTCGGCTGGTAGCTAGCTCTAACCTGCACTACAATAATAATTTTATTTAACTCTTCATTTTTGGCATCAATACATAACCCCAAGTTATCATGTAAATAGCCATCAAATTCAAACAAAGGGTCACTAATTAGCGAGCAAGCTAGCTGGAGAGTTTGCTTTTGTCTATCCGTTTTTAATCAAACACCCCTTGTTTCATGAATCATCATAAACTGTAGCCTGTATGTTCTGTGCTACAGTGGAAAACATTCTGACCATAGCAAAGCAGGTTTAGCACAGCAGATATGAACATTCAGAGATTCAAATTCCCATATCTTAGTGTCGGCGCCTGACACTGTTGTAAAAAGAAACTAAAGTCGGAGCTTCAGAGTGTGTATCCTTTTTGTATATCAAACAAAATCCCCCCTCATACAGCTGTGGGGATGTCCGCTCTGTGTCTGTGGCCAGCAGATCGACTATACTGGTTATGACACTCATGCATAATAGAAAGCACACAGGGCCCGCAGGAGCTGAGGAGCATAGAAAAGAGGCACTGGGAGCAGTTAGGGTGTCTGGCCAGTAGGACAACCTCCCACTCTGCTTCCACCTCGCCGCTCTTTTCCGATCTCCCACCCACTCTCCCTCAATCTCAACCTGACACATGCTGCACATGCAAACCCAGATCAAAGTTAGTGTAGCCCTTATGAATAAAAGAGTACAACCCATCTGTGCTGCCGCAGAAAGGGAGAGGTTCTACAGTGTGTCTGAAAGAAAAAGCAAAGCAAACTACACGGCGGGTTGGTGGTATGGCCACAGTGGCGCCGTGGCCCTCAGCCCTCATGGGCCCAAACCCGCGGGCCCTGTCATTTCTCGTAGCGACCGGCTGCAGCATAAAATGGCGATTGCAAATTCATGAAAAAGACGAGTCTGATTTAATTAAGTGGTTATGATGATGACATTTTAAAAAGACAGCAAGAGAGAGAAATTCTGTGTGTAGGTCATAGCTAATAATGGAAAGATGCCCAAATATTAGGTGTTAGTGCTTTTTTTGCTTTCCCTCTCTCTACTTTATTCAACCCTTGAAACCTACCTTGTAAAAGGAAGAACCACCCAAGTCATACAGCTTTTTACCTTAAAGGAAGGCTGAGCAGCTAATACCTTATGCAGTTCTTGTTTCCAAAGCACTGTACCCAGAAGCACAGAAGAGAATGGTTTATGATGGTAAAAAAAAACACAAATCACACTCTAGGCAAATTTCCTAAAAAGCATTTCGACATAGCTTGACTTGCCTGATTCAGCCTTGGCAGAGAATTCTCATGGTTGGCACAAACTTGCCTCAGCATCAAAGATGTATTATTATTGTACAGCAACTGCTGTGGACGCAGTGAGCACCGGACCTGAGAAAGTTATGTGAAGGAGTAACTGGAGAGAATGATAGAACTGGTCATATTTTGTGTTTTTCTTGCTGTCTGCTAGAGGTGAAATCTCTAGATTACAGGATGCATCGCAATGCGGATGCGGGGGTTTCTACGTTGATCCAGAGACGGAGCATAATCAGGAGATGGCAGCCTATGTTGGACGATAGCAGGACAATAAAGCTATGTCGCAACGTCGCTCATGTGCTATAAATTGTGGCCATTATGCCCACGTCAGATTTTTATGAAGTTGCTGAGAAGCATGGACTGGATGAGATGCACGCTGCATGTAAAATCTGCCTCACAATAATTACCAACCACGTAAGCCGTTTTCACCCGAAGCTGAAGAATACAGTGAGCCAAGCTAATCAGCCAAGAATTGGGGAAGCACTGTCGACTTTGCTGTCAAACTCTCGAGAGAAGTGTGTGCAGAGTCATGTTTGTGATGTTTGCCACACTCAATATGTGCCCTGTCTTAGAGCTGCGATGTGAAAAGAATATTTTTTGTAGATTTGTATACACTTCTAATGCTCTACAGAAGTATTTATGTTTTGTTTTTGTAATGTTTATGTACTGAGGTGGGTTACACAGATACTGGTAATGAACCGATGCAGCATTTTATGCTGTGGTCTGATGAATGATAGCACTTCTTAAATGAAAAGAGAATTTTAGATTTTTCTTACGGCTTGTATAAGCGATGAAATGTAGCTCTGTGCAGCAATATAGAAAATTGAGAATGCCATACATTGAGATGAATCAAGATCCCCATGAAGAATCACACCATTACTGTCTACAAATCAAATAGAAAGTCAAAAAAAAAAACAGCAGTAAATTGAAACAACTAACAGGTATTTGAGCAGCCACAGGCTTTTATAGCTTATTCTTCTGCGGCAGAGGGCTCCATTGTGTCCAAAGCCACACTGTTACACCGGCTGATGTATTCCTTACTTACCATTAACATGGGCACTGTGTACTATATACCACATACACCATCCTGTTGCCTCCTCCTACTTGTTAGACCAGTGTTTCCCAAACTTGTTTTCTTTTTAAAATGACAAACCATCACAACCCAATTCCAAATAGGCCTTATAATCTTGAGACGAAGGAATTTGTGCATGAATTAACATTCCTGACCCTTTTTACTGCCATTTCTGCATCACCTTATATTGTCTTGAACAGGTGAACCAGCCATTTCAAAGAGTTTGATGAATCACGACTTTGTTTTATGTGTTATTGAAAAGAATCAATAAATGCATTGATGCTCAGTTAACAGGCTTATTGTTTTAATTTGTAGTCAGTTTTACTCAGTAAAACAATACACATTTTAAATACTGCCTATTTTGGATGCATTTAAAATCCAATTTTGGATGGATGGATGTCAGAAAGTTTGGAGAGTTTAACAAAATTATCATCTTGTCATAGAGAATACACACCAATGCTTTGTTACATTGGTGATATTATGAAACCTATAATAGAAAACTCAATATCAACAAACTCTAATTCTGTCAGGCTCTGTTTCTTCAAATATATCAGTGATGCTATTCAACTAGATCTCTACGACAACCCACAAAGAGTATGTGTCACTCAGTGAACTCATAGTGAACTTACAGTGCTAACATGCTTCAGTGAGGCTCAGACATTTTCATTTTGTTCACTGACATTAAGAAGCAGTGAAGTGCTTCAAATGTCATGAGTTACAGGATTGTCACACGGAAAGAAAGCTCAAACGCAGTGGTTTCGACATCACTCGGAGCTCTGGTATCAGATTTAACATCATGGTGGACGTGTAACATCTTCAAAGTGCCATTTTTTGCTTAGGGTATTTTTAAAAGTAGGATTACCAGTGAGCTAAATAGCTTGATTTAGTTAATTATAACATTTCTTCTGCTTATCTAGCTATTTCTCAAATCCTATGTGCAACTTAAACACATTTAAACAAACCTCTTACAACCATTGTTGCAACTACAATCATTTATTTTGCAAATCCATTATACACTTCCACAGATTGCAGCTAAACACCTTTCTACAAGGGTGTGTGACATTCAATATCCTATCCTCTTGGTAACTCTGCAAACTTCATAATCACAGTCTCTAAAAGTAACATACTTACATCTGTACAAACAAAACCATTTGTTCTTGTTTCAATGTTCTACCAAATGGTGCTTCCCCGGATAAACATCATTACCACAGCTTTATTCTCTTAGTCTTACCCCGAGGAAACAAGCCGAGGCAAGGAAATACTCTCTGATGTGATATGCCCAGCACAGATGCGTTTACAGTGTGTTATTAATCACAGAAAGATCATTTGCTCCTCCGAGCCGCCCAGGAGCTTAATTTCATTTGTTCCCATCGATTTAACGGCCATTTCAGAAACAGGGGGTGGTGTGGGGAGTGGAGGCTCGATACAAGCTATTGATCAGAAACTAAATGACCTTGTGTACACAGTGACCGTGGAAACCGACCAAGAGATGCTGGAGAAGTTACATCAGTCAGAGGTGTTGGCGGGTTTAACGCGGCGGTGTTGAGTTTAAGCGAGCTACACGCGGTCAAAAAGGTCTGCAGTTTGTACGCACAGATGGACTGATACGAGTTTAGACAACAACACACACACACGAGTGACATAACACATATACACCTGCACAAGCATCAGCTCTCGCCTGCTGAGCGTAATTAATCTCTCTGTTCATATTCACGCTCCGCACAGCTCTACCCCCCAGGAGCGCTCTCATGACAACCGATTCCAAGCCGGCGAGTTATTTTCCATGCTTCCACTCCTACTTGGCGCAGGGAGTCAATTATGAACACCTTGCGACCTTTGGCCCACTCGCACATGAACTACTATTCCCAGGTACGCCGCCACATCACAGCTAACTAGAGCCTAGGGGGGCCTGCGCTCTCTTGGTGCGCAAACAAACATTGTTTACACGAATTACATGCTATAGGAGATGATTAACTACCCAGCTGAACCCAGGCTCCGCTTTGGCAGCGGTCCCACAACACAATTTATGAGGTTTTGTGCATTTGTGTGTGTGTGTGTGTGTGTGTGCGCGCGGATGGGGGGAGGATGAATGGTGGGTTAATAGAATAATGAGACTGCAATGCTGTGAAGCCACCAAGCAGGAATTAGTAGCACTAAATGAACTGCTCTTTTGTTTAAGGCCCTTTGATTACTTGGGTGGCAGCAGAGGGTGTGATTTCATTCACATTTCTAATCCTAATCTTGTTAAAGCGCACCCCCCCTCTCTCTATACACACACACTCACAGGTAAGTGTGTGTGTACTTGCGTTAAGTAGGTGAATGATGGATATATCTCGTTGCCTGGCTTACCTTATCAGCAGAAGGGCCAGTATGGGTTTCATCAGGAGGTTGATGAAGCCGGAGATACAGGTAAGCCAGGCAGCTTTTGAGGAAGGGAACACACACACAAAACAAGATTGGCTTGTCTTCACAGCAAAATAAATGGTGTTGTTGAAGCTGAGATAGTCAAAGAAGAAAAGGGGAGACTGCTTTTAAGGTGCAGCCCACTTGATAAGGGCTCCAATGTGATTAAAAAAGGTAAAAGGAAAAAGAGAAACGCAGAGCTTAATGCAGTTCTCGCTGATGGGAAACTGTCAAGAACTTTCTTGAGTGGTATTATAGTAATCATGTTAGCCTGATCTACAAGATTATATTGTTTGAGACATTTATTTAGTTATGGAAAGACCTTTTTTTCATGATCTGGATATTTAAGCTACAATATGTCCTTGATTTTTGATTTTTCTATTACTACTATACAGGCTGATATAAATGACTGGGTTTTTGTTGGACGAAAAAAGTAATTGGAGGCTTGGAAACTTGAGATGGGCATTTTTTGACATGTAGGCCTGAACACACTATCAAATAGAAACAGTACTCTTAATCACATCAGTTTACTTAACATTGTGTGCTTCAGTGTTGTAGTCAAGACCACTTAAACCAAGGCTGATTCATGACCAAGACCAGACTTTATCAAGACTGAGACAAAACCAAGACTTTGAGGGGTTGAGACCAAGTCAAGACCATGGTGAGGCGGGTGCAATTCAAGACCAAGACCAGAGTGTATCAAGACGGAGACAAGACCAGGACTTTAAGGGGTTGAGACTAAGTCAAAACCAAGACCAAGGCAGAGGGAGACCAAGTCAAGACCAGAGTGTATCGTGACCGAGACAAGACCAAGACTTTGAGGGGTGACTTTTGTCTTCCAATGTAAACTATCATGAATCCAGAACATATCAAACAATTGTTCAATACAATAAAATCCAGAATCCTCTTTTTCTGAGACAGAGACAAGACAGAGTAAAAATGCGGTCAAGTCTGAGACGAGGTTTTGACATATGGTTTTTGCAGAAAATTGTGAAACATGTCAAACAGCAACACATACTGCATCTCATACAGTATGTTTAAACCTACAAACTGTTTCATGTCCGGACACAGAAGTGTTAAGGCAGCCTGGGATATTTTACATACATAGACCCATCTAAGACTGGAGCGGTCATGCCGTATAACATCAGGTTCTTCAAAATCACATTTGATGTTTCAAGTTTTCGGGAAGAAAAGCAAAGTTCCTCCGGTGTTGCATCGGCTCGATGAGTTCATAGTCTAGAATGGAGTTTATAGTCACAATAATCCCCTGTGCTGCTTCTCCTACACTTTTTTCACCTATTTACTCTGCATGTACCCCCAAGGACTCAGTATGACTGAAATGAAGTGCTTGTCAGATGGTCTAACAGCGTCTGAAACCCACCCACACTTAATCCGATGTTGGAATCAAGAAGGGCTGCATCCAAGAACATTTGGACTTTCAAAAACAGACTGATGATTAGACCCACTTTATGAGACAATTGGCAAGGTCTGCCAAAGTAAGGCTTGGTTTTAAACAAGCTCTTTCTTTCCATTCCGTACACTGACTGCAACATTGTAAACGCCTTTGACGAGTAGCTGCCCCAAAAAAGTGAGCCCATATCCCTATTTGTAAGAGTCATCGCATCCAGACTATTCAAGGTATCGGTGATTCATCAGAAATGCTCGGCAGATGGTCAAAAAGCTTCAGAAGCCTCCTCCCACCACATCTTCCCATCTTCTTTTGGGGGGTTGTGTCTGACAGTTTCTCGAATTTTTCTGAAACCAGTATGCAACAATCACACCCACTTAACACTGGGATTTGCCAGCCAGTTTTAACTTCTCTCTAAAGTTCTCTTCTTTCCTCTGTTACCCCAACTATTTCTATCAGTTATCAGTGTACAATGGAGTGCAACGCATTGAATGCATTCCAGGAGAGAATATTTTCAACATAGCGTCGCTTTTCACCCTCTGTGACGGCCTGCTTTTCACTTGACCTTCCACTGTGTCTTTGTTTTCAGACATCGACAGACAACCCGTCGCATGAAACAGTTCTTTTCTATCATTACCCGACCCTTAGAAAACACAATCTTGAAGGCAGATCAGAGAGGAGAGTGATACAGCCAAGAAAAGGCTGTGACGGCAGGCTTTTCGCCTCACCTTCCAGTGTGGTAGTTTGGAACAACTACAAATAGTTTTGCCTTCAGATTTGGTCAGACAGCATGTCTTACAAACTAGTTCTCTGACAGCAAGCTGAACCTTACCCAAAGAAGTAAAGCGAGCTAAACAATGATTCATGTAATATCTTAAGTACAAGGTTGCATCCAAAAGTTACTCTGCCCCCTCTGGTGCAGACGTTTGTGTTGAAAACCAGTCCGCATTATTGATTAGATGCTATTGCAGGTTCTTGCAGAAAAACATCCAGCATCTCTCTCTGGATGCAAACAAAAGTCATTCTTCTTGCATCAGCTTTCCACCAGCCCTCCTCCTCTTTGCTTTTACAGACAAAAAGGTGACTTTTGAAAACATCTCGAGCTGCCAAGACTAAGAGTTAAAGCTGAAATCCAAGGTGTAGACAGCAAAAATGTAAGGTGACAGCACTGCTTCATGGGGTGCCCTGTTCTTCTCTGAAGCATGTCCTAAGACAGTGCCTTTGATACGGACAAATGGTGGCTTATCAAAGAGAGATCGAGGAAAAGCAGGCAGGTGTTGACCACCTGCTCTATTTTTGTGCCAACCGCTGCAGAACTACCTTTCCAAGAAAAGAAGAAAGAGCACTGGAGGAAAGAAAGGACAGAGGAAGAGAATTAAAGGGTGTGAAGCAAGAGACATGTCAAAGAGCAAATGAATCAGAGGAAAGAAAAGAATGAGGAAGAAACAGAGAATAGGCAATTAGGGCAGAAGGAATCAAGAGGAAAAAAAAGGCATAAAAAAGGGAGAAATGTACACAAAACTCCAGCAAAGAGAATGGAGTAGGAGGAAAAGAGTGAATGAGTGGGTGAGTGAGCGGGTGAGGGTAAGACAAAGACTGTCGCACTTCAGCTGACACGACGTCTCCTCATCTTGTCACAGGGATAGAGAGGCCTGGCCGGGGGAATTGGGAGGAGTGGAAAACGCTGGATCCCGGGCCCACAGTGCCCATCACTGTCACTCATGTCTGGCAGTACAACGTATTCTGGTGACATGTAGAGATCCCCTGAGTCCGAAATGGGACAAGAGACCCTCTCCTTTCTCCCCCTCCCTCCCACACTGCTTCCAGTCCCCTCATCTGTTCTCCTAAACCCTTCTGTTTCGTAATCATCCCAACTCCTTTCCACTTCATTCAGTCTCGTCTCCTAAGAACCAGTCGGCCATTTACAAAAGCAACATTTTTGGACCAAAATGAATTAAATTCATTGGAATCACCACGATCAATGGATTTGCTTACAGAAATAGATTCCTGCAGTGCTTTCTCGGGACAACCCTTACCCTAAGCCTAGGACATGCCAATGTGCGCCACTGATCGATCGTCCAACATGAAGGAAGCTATCGTTTAAGTGCAAATTCGCTACATCAGCCGTCACTACATCACCACGCTTCCAGAACCAGCTTTTTCAGGAAGGCACTCGAGTGAATTTCGGTTCGTCACTTTCTAGGTTGATCGAGCACCAGAGCAGTTTTCTTTCGTGCAAGATCGAACATTTTCAACTCATGTGGATGTCTTCAGCTGAGTTTTTGGAGCCCTTTTGACTTTGTATTTCCTGTTCTCTTTCTTTGCAGTCTGAACACTTCTCTTAACATTTCTTCTATGGCACTCCAACTGCATCCCAATTGCACCTGATCATTCATGACTCATTCATCTTTAAGAACTGTTTCAACTTGAACTTCCCAATCACGATCAATTTTGAGTTCTCTTTCTGAATTTTTTCTCTGTTTCTGAAGGCACAGCCACTCTTCAATGGTTTCTCCTCTCTTTCTTATCCTCCCATGCAAATTGGCATGCTCATTTTCCCACTTGCCTTTCTTTCTCCATGCCTTTGTGCCTTCCTTCCTCTGTGCTATTGCTGCATGTTTGTATGCCATGTTAGTGTTTGCAGCGAGATCCATCAAACAGCAGCCACTGACATGTGGAGCGTGATCTCACTAGCTTCTCTTCCTGTGTATGTCTGATCAAATGTGCTTGTAAGCATGCGGTGGCACTCCTGCATCTATGCGCCCCTCGGTTAGAGCAGCTGTGATGTTCATTTGGGTCGACCAGTGGCTCCGGCCTTATTAGAGAACCACTAGATTGAAGGACCAAGACCCGACCCTCGAGAACGGGAAAAGAAGGGGGAAGGCGGGTGGGGTGTGCAGCCAGAGTGAGACCAGAGCGAACAGCCACATTATCACATTTCCTGCCGCTATTTTCCAATTAGCTCGCTATCGATCAGCTCGCGAGCCTCTTGACGCACTGTGCTTTTCTCCGACTGGGCTTGGAGCCACTTTCTGTCCAAGTTCTGTCGAGATTTCACCACACAGCGGAGGTGGACAAGCACGCTTGCCTGGGAAAGCATCCAGGTATGCTGGGACAGCGTATAGTTGAACCTGGCTCCGTTGTGCGTTTCATATATTACTCCCTGTCTTTATGGTGAAAGGTGGGCAAACAAGTTTTTCTGACAGAAAAAGGAAACAGGGCAATGTCACATTGGCATTATAGTAATATATATATATATTTAAGGGGGTGTTTTTACGAAATAGATGACAAGGACTGAGCTCAAACTCACATCAACCTTGAGTATGAGTATTGGTTCTGTATAAAGGCACTGCCTTTTGCAGGTCCTTCGTGGTATTCACTGAATAGACCCACTTTTACTGATAACTCTTTACTGAAAATATCAGATGCAACATATTTGCTTTCCGTGTTTTGCTTCGGAGGAGCCGTTTCCACTGGTGTGTTGAAGAAAAAAAAAAAATCACTCTTCAAAACTAATAATCTCACAGTCAAACACAATTCCTCCACCAGCTCCAAGCATGTTGTATGTATAAATGTGCCTGCACTCAGGAATAACAGGGCAAGAGAGAGAGGTAAGATCAAGGCCCAAGTGTAAAAAAGTGGGATTGTGCTGATGACCCCAACCACACTATGAGGGCAGGGAGTAGAGGGAATGGACTGTGGCTCCTATCTCCGTCTGTGCTTGCTCTTTGCTATGTAAATGTCTCTTTCATTTATCACATTCCTGTGTATCTCCATGCTCCAACAGATTGTACAGTACCCATTTTTCACAGCTGTCAAGCAACTTTATCTAGCACTGGATTTTAGTGCAGTATAAACTGATTTTTGGCCACCTGGAGGCAGCAGAACAAGCTGTGAACACAACAATACCATATTATTGTCTTATAATTAGCGAGCATTTAAGCAAACAATTGACTATTTGCACAAAGCACAGGCTTGGAGCAATAGCAATAATTTGGGATGAATTTTTACTGGCCACATGACAAATATGAGTCTTATTTTCAGAGCTGTAGTCTCACCAGTAACTCGTTATCTTTGTCTGTCAGTTATCTATTTCTTTGCAGGTTGTGTACAGAGAGTTTATGTGCAACTTGAAAAATTGTTGATGGGAGCTCTGAGAGTGACCCAAAAAGTAAATCCAAAGTGTCAGTATTTGACAGCCCAGGGACAACTTGGGGTCAATCAACTATCTTTCTCTAGAGAATCACATGTTGTTGCTTTAATATAACAATATTGACTGTTACACCTCCTAGCTTAATTTTAACAATGGATCGGACTAGATTTAAATCAAACATATTCTGCTCAGTGGGAGGGAGGAGCTTCTGTTGGTCCAGACCTTGAAGTTTTATAACTTTCAAGGTCTTTTACAATGTGCAATAACCAATAAAAAAACATAAAAGTAGTACTTTTAGTTACATTGCATATGTTGGATTTTCAACTGAGATACCAAAACTATCACGACCAGACAGCTATGGATGTATTTTGTTCTGTAAGAAAAAACTTTGATACCCAGCCTGAAAGCAGATGCTAATAAAATCATACATTAATTTTGAGACACTTAAGAGGCAAATTTTCATTTCAAAGTGGTGAAATAAGACAACAGCAACCATTCAGGTACCTCCATTGTTTTTCAATATAATGAATCAATATTGTCTGCGCTATTACTGTGATGGACAGACAAACAAAGGCATGAATGGCGCCCAATCAATGGTTCCCCTCTACACACACTCATACACACAATTTCATTATGGAGAGGGCATTTATTACAGCACATTAGTAGATTTTCTCCACTTGTTTCAGGGGAGTACAAGGTTTGAAGAGCCAGAGCTTAAATCAACAAATGAATCAGATGCTATCTTGCTGTTTCATGAATCACACCTTTTGTTTGTTTTTTTTGTTTTTTTTGTGCAGCAGTGTCACCTACAGCAGCATAAAGCTCATGAGCATGGGAAACAAAAGCTCCTGTCAGTGAGGATCTGGTTGTGTGTCCTGAACGGGCTGCACCCTCTTGTCTGAGCTCAGCAAAAGTCCCCATCGATTGGTCCGCTGATTGTGCGTCTGTCAGCCTACCTGTCCAGCCCTCCCTCCGCCCTTCTCCTCCCTCCATCCATCCTCCCTCCCCCTCTCCCCGCTGCCCAAGGCCTCATTGATTAGCCGTGCCCTGGCTCCTGCCCGCTGATCAGTCAGCTTGATGTCTTTTGTGTCTGGGTGAAGTGAATAAACTATTGGGCCAATCGAACGGGAAGCGTGGGGCCAGGAGAGCCGGCGCTCGGCCCTTGAATGCAACACTGAAAGGTGTGAAAGAGGAGGGATGAAACAGAGGGTTAGGGAGGCAAAGAGAAGAGGGTGAGGGTGGCCAATTGGCTCAGTTCTCAACAAGATCAGAGAGACATAACACAGAAGGGTGGAAAATGAAGAAATGGAAGGATAAGAGATGAAGGGATGAAGAGATGGAAAGGCTGTACCTCCCACAGGGCCCAAATTCACAAAGCTCAGCAGGCCTCTCCCACCAAAGGGAGAGCAGAACATCCATCTCCAATCCACACGCTGATGACAAGCTCCTCAGATAAACACTAGAAGCGGCATCCAATCCGTCTTAAGACTGTCAGCGTCCCTGTGCTTCTTCACAACTGTGGACATAGGGAATAATTGCGTCCATGAGGCTGCATAAATTAGCTGGCAGTTGCGGCAAATCCATAGGCAAGTGGATGAGGTCTGCGCACGAGGATCAGCACCTCTTAAATTTCTTAGCAGAGCTTGCAAGTCTCAGATGGGCCGGATTGATGGGAAGAGACCCGGATAAACCATCATTTCCATTTCATCTCAGTCAATAAGCGTTTGATAACGGGGGGAGGGAATTGTTATTATCATAAGTGAGGCTTTTATGATCATATTTTGTAGCAAGGTGAGAGAAAATTGCACTGATGGAGGCGCAGACGGATGATGTGATAGCGGCATAATACGGACATTTGGTGGAGGGAAATATCAAATCGCAATTACTCACAGTCAGACAGTTCCAGCAATATATGATGGCAAAAAAAGAGCTAATGCAACAGTTGTTTTTGTTTTGATACTCCCCAAAGAGAAAGAAAAAGTATTCTAGTTGATAAGGGGTTTGAAAACATCTTAGGCACACAGTCCGAGCTGTGTTTTTTAGCTTACTCATTATTTTTGGCCTGCACCGACAGAGGATGTATTTCTATTCCCGCTTATAAAAACTGAAGACATAAACAAACATTTACCCTGGTTGGAAGCCCCTGGTTTGCTTGGGGATTGGTGCATTTTCTTTCTGTCCTCCATGTTTTCAGTCAATCGGTCCTTAGATAAAAAGAGCTTAGAAAGATTATCCCCCTGGCTTGCATGCCATTATCATTAATCAGTGTGTTATTGACTTCTCTGTCCTTTCCTGTTTCAAGTTCAGGCCTCCCTTAATCCACAGATTTTGCCCAGAAGACACACACTCGACTCCGGGAGGCTCAGTGCAGCTTGAACCATGCCCACCCTTGCAGGCACCAATCGATTTGCAGCGGGCCCTCTCCCGCCTACCAATCAAAATGCCCAAACATTGAGGCTGGTGATGTAAATTCCCACTTACAGTATCTAGAGACTCATTTTAGAAATCTATTACAGAGGCCAGAGGACTTTCAGCTCATGATTGCTGATATTTTAAATGTTATACTGAATATGAAAAAACAAACGTGGGTCAGGATTGTTCTTTCAAGTAAGCTGTTCATTTAAATATTACACATCATATCTTGTTGATTTAAAAAAAAAAAATCAATAATGCAAAAAAAGGCACTAAAAATATAACTTGGAGCACAAACACTTCTTAGTTGGAGGGATTCTGGTGGATAATTAGCAGCTCATTTGCATTCCCTCCACATTTGTCTCTTAACTTTGTGCTGCCAGGAGACTTTCTGAGCTCTGCTCATGCAAGAGGCCCTTGTAAATCAGTTTTTACCAACCAGGGGCTGGTGGACTTGACAAGGGGTATGTGCAAAGACAGTGGAGTAGCTTAGCTAATTTAAAAAAATAGGGACTGAGATTTGATTAAATAATACGTCCACATATTTGTGCTTCGGAAGAAATAAACACATATCTATCTAGCTATAGTTATCTTAAAGATACCAGCTATGAGAGATAAAGTTCAAAGGCAATGCTTCCCACAAACCTAATTCAGCTGTAATACAACACAAAAACTATTTAGGTAGGGACCAGACAAGTCGAAATAGTTAGCTAAAAGTAAAAGCTAAAAGTTATGAAGATTTGTTAGCTTAACGTTAATAGAAAATTGGTTGAACTTGTTGAAGTTGTAAGCTAAAAATAATGGATAAATGGTTGAAACTCTCAGCTAAAAGTTAATGGAAAACTATGAAATCGCTAAATTTAATGGATACATACATGTATTATTATATTAAAAAAATGTACCCAGTACAAAATAACATCTGCTTTAAAGGTCATATAGATTAGATTTATAATACATTTACAGTGCTTGTAGAAGGATGCAGAATAAAAGTAATATCTTTTACTTCAAAACATTATCATGATTGTGAATTAATAATCAAAAAAGTTTAGTCGTTCACTAGCGTTAGCCACATTAACGTTAGTTAGCGAGCGTTGGCAATGTTAGGTAGTGCAACAAACTGGCAAACACTTGAGGGGGCAGACGATTTGAACGATGCCACTGCTGTGAGCTACTGTAGTCAGTGTCTTTTTGCAGTGGTCTGTTTTCCAGTGATAATTGTTATGAATCTAAAATAATGACCTAAAGATGGCATGCAAAAAAGTCATTCGAGCACCGCTATCTCGTTCTCAGGCAGATGTGTAAAATGACAAACACCATCGACACTAAACAAAGCGCTCCTGAGTGAGACGTTGAACTCGTAGCAGCTCGCCCGCTGCGCACTCCTCTGCAGTTCAACCTTAAAGTGTAAAACACACAGTCACAGGCGTTCCCAGGCGTTCCCTTGCCATACCATGGGAATTGATGTTGCCAGGCATGTTTGTGCTGGAGTACAAATCATGCTGTCACTTTCAGTGCGCCTGTCAAAGAAGCAAGACATCAACAAAGCCAGACGGGGACGACAGGAAGCACACTGACATAGCATGAGCCGTTGGGGAGGGAAGTAGCCTTGAGCGGTGATTGGAGTGAAGCTTGTGTGTGTTGTGTATTGAAAAGCGTGTATGCATGAAACTGTGGAGCTTCGACCGCGTGTGCCTGACCGATTGCGCTTGTGTGTATTCACATCCCAGGGTCGTGTATCTGTCGGTAAATATGAGCTGAGCCTGATCAATAATCTCAAGCGAAGGGAAGCTTAGGCTTTTACCACATTAACTCTACACTGTGGAAATCTGTTGCGCCCAGTGTTTGCGTGCTTGCGAGCTTTATGTGCACAAACATGTCCGTGTGAGCACGCGTGCAGGTATGCTTGTTTACAGGCAAGGCATGTTGGCTTAACTGTGTTTGTGTGTGTGCCGCTGTTTGCGCTGTTAACATGCGTTGCGTGAGGTGTTGTGCAGCCCAGACTTGCGCTCGCCTCCCGCTGTTGACTGCAGCTGTTTACCGACTTTTGCTTTACTGACACATACAGCCTGGTCAAATAGATAGAGATAATCTATGCAAATGTAACACAGTGTTTTCTCAATCAAAAGCTATTTAGCTGCCTGTGTATCTTCCTGCATGTGTTCATTGAGACAGTTCCCAGAGGGCCTCCAGTGGTGCCGGTTTGTTGATACGAGTCTTATTAAAAACATTACCAAGGAGTTTGTTTAAGCTGTGAGAATGCCAGACAAATTAGTGTTCTTTTAATGTACTCCGAATCTAATATCAGGAGGATGTCAGGCGCTTCTTTGTTCATTTTTCACGTCAACAGAGCACATACCTGCAAAATAAAGGGTTTTTTAGGAGGAGATGAAGTTAAAGCCGCTCTAATCAATCAATAATCACCAGCGTGCAACCCAAGTCAGCTTTACAGGGCTTTATATTTATTTTTTCTAACCTTTAAGGTGGCTGAGCATACCGCTTTCATACTGTAGCAGCAGCCTGTTAACAGTTTAGTCGAAATGTATCAACAGAATAACAAGAACAGACAGAGTCGATAAATAAACAGAGGAAACTGACAGTGAACAAGGTAGAGGCTCGGGGAAAGAAATCGCAGGCACGTACAGGTTGGCTCTCGAAAACGGTCTAATGGTTACAGAGGTATAAATGTTTAGATTTTTAGTGACATTGCAGATTATTCCATGAAACTGCACAGTAAAAGCAAAGGCAGATTCATAGCATCTTTCAGCCGATGTTTACTCTCAACTTTGTCTCCAGCAGCAGCAGCAGGCAGCTGTGCCCAGTAAAAAAAAATACAAATAAAAAAAACACACTGTACACTACCGGCCCAGCACAAAGCAACAGCCAGATGAGCAAGGTTAAAAGTCAGCGACAAGTATGTGAATTTATAATATAGTGGTGCATTTAGCAGCTAAAGAGCCTGGATAGTTCCCTCAGGAGGTATTGGAAACCATTTTCAGTGTGAATATTAGACTTTGTTAGACTACCTGAAACGTGACACAACAAACAAATTTTGTACTAAAAGAACAGAAACTTGTCGATTCTTAGAGCCCGACTGATATATCAGTAAGCTATTATTATCTGCCAATATTGGCCTATGACAGATGTATCGGTAGCGGCATATATGTTGCCCAATAGATTGGATTAGAACACAGACAAAGATGCTTCAGGTGATTAAAATAAATGACAGACTCACTGCATAAAGATATGCACTTGATTTGGAGAACCGGGACTGTCCTTGTCTTTTACACTGGAGTCACATTAGGAAAGCATCACTTCACGGCCAGTCTTGATATTCAGAATAGTTACAGTGATCAAAATCTTTTTCAGCGCACATACTGTATGCGAGTTATACACAAGGGCAGTCTTGAACCCGACCGACTACGTGTTTTTGAAATTCTACTTCAGCATGTGATTTCATCAGTTAAACTCAATGAACTGACAAGTTAAGCTGCTTTTACGCTGAATAATACATCGCTCAATGTCACTGTGGATTTTGGCGCTTTCTACTCAATGGAGCTTTGACCATGATCAGCAATCTTTACCAAGTGTTTAATGCCAAAGTGAAAATGACTTCAAGTTTAGCTTGAGTAGTATTTCAACCTTGTCACATTTTTTAACCATCATTTGCGCTTATAGCATTTAGCTGTCGCAGTCATCCTGAGGGATTTTTAGTGATGTTAGCTGTGGGTCAGTGTCTTGCTCAGGGGCACCTCAACTGATGGATATATTCTGGGCATCATAATGGTCTCAAATGGGTCTTAAACTGCTTGGACACCCTCCTACATGTCCGTGTCTCCTCGCGGTGGTCTTGTCTTTGCCTACAAACCCCATCAACACCATTCTTTTGTGCACACCAAAAATCATTTGTGCCATCCTACTTTCTATGCACATCCCCTCTCCGCAGCCCAAGGCTGAGCTCTGAGCCAGGAACCTGCCTCCCAACCACACACACCTCCCCTCCCTCTTTCCTCTCCCCCTCTTCTCTCTTCCTCCTCTCCCCTACCTCTCCGTCTCCTTGCCCTCCTCTCTCCTGCTACAAACTCCAAAGTCTCCTAATTCCTGTCATGCTAATTGGAGCTGACAGACACAGCTAATTATGCGCAGATAATCTGCTGCATCTGACTAATTATAATTCCCATTAGCTGCCGATAATGCTCATTAGATTAACTTTCTCCAGGAGAAATTGGAAATAATAGGCCGGGCTCGACGCTGCATCTTTCTGGTAATCACGGATCGGGGGTGCGTTTGGCAGCGAGGGCCGATGTTTGTTTGGTGTCGAGGAGGCAGGCTGGTTGCTTTCGATGGCCACGGTGGAAATAGATACGCCGTCTGATCCAAATGATGTCTGATATATCTCGACTGCTGTCGCCGAAATTGAGAGAGACAGGGAAGCCGTCGAGAGGGGGAATTACGGCATGTGGGTCTCTGTCAGGTCAGGAATGAAAACATGTGGTCTTCAAGGCCCTTGCAAAGAAAGTTTTGGAAGTCTTGCTTCAGGACAAGAGCTTTTCTTGGCGACGAATTAAGCGAGGACGAGAAGAGTCGGGAGTCGCAGGCTGAACGCACCTCTGGTAAAGGCGCTGCTGATAGCAATCATACACATACCACCACCTATCTGTAATGAGTCATGAAAGTTCACGCAGGAGACCCTCGCTGGCTGGGTTCCATTAGCCTTCTCTGCTGCGCCATCACTGCAAACCACCAATCACACGCACTTCCCCGCTGAACAGAGCAAACTATTTATTTGTTGCCCACTCAATCTACCGCTGTGCAATCTGCTCTCGCTTTTGCTGCATGTTACAACAGTTCTGTTACTTTGGCTCACTAGCCACCACTGCCAACTGCCACCTGCTTAGATCCGCTTTAATGTACTGCGGAGGGGGATATTATTTGCCCCCCGATAGGTGCGTCTCTGCAGGGAGAAAATAAAAGCGGGTCTATTTACCGCTCTAACTAAAAAGTTGTAAGTAAGCTGTCCTGCAGCTGAAGTGCGCTGACTGCATCAAATCTGATGCTGATGATGAGAGTTTTGTCATGCACGTGTGGTCAGAAATGTATGTGTTCATGCATTATACATGTCCTTCTCAAAAGAAAAACCTCCCTTCGAGCGGACTGGTGTATTGAGGAAGTGATCAAAGATGAAGCGATAACTAACAAACTGATGAAAGAAAAGTGTGTTTACATTCATTTTTAACAAGAGGAAGTCATTCAGTAAGCATCGATGCCTTTTGAGTACATGAAATAGAGAAGTCCTCTGTTATGGTTGCCAAAGCTTGCAGAGCAATTGGACACAGAGAGCAAATGTAATTTATTGATGCAGTGTGGGACCGAGGAGCCCAAAGCCTGGGGAGCACACAGGCCCTAAAACCCACAAATGGGATATTGATCGCTTTGAGGGGGGAGAAGGAAAAAAAGTTATATTTAACCATGAAGTGCCTCACTTAGTCTATCGAGTGGTTAACATTCTCTCCCTCTCTCTCACTGAGTCTGCCTCCCCCGTCTCTCCCACAGCCACTTATACGCCTGCTACATTCAACAGCGCCCTGACATTCAACAGTGTATGTTCTTATGACAACCCATCAAATCGCCCATTGGGAGCAAGGCTGACAGCACCTGAAGGTGTTTCAATGAGAAGAATGATCTGAACTATAAAAGATCCCACAGTGGATGGGCTCTGTACTGTAATGTACTGTATCTGTGATGGGACCAAAAGAAGAGCTTCTTTGCTCCAGTTGTGTGTATTCATCTTTGTATTCAGCCCCTGGGGCCAGACGTAATCCACTGTGTACTATGTGTGTGTGTGTGTGTGTGTGTGTGTGTGTGTGTGTGCTGCACACGTGCCTGCTCGCCTCTGCACATGTACACCCACATTTGCAATGTCCTGAATTTGATCATCTTAACCAGCACATCTCGCAAACAATCAGCACCAGCGACGGTGAGAAATAGAACATCCACTCCAGCTTCAAAACTGGATATGTTGGCTAATCGCGAGCAGAGGAGCGTCGCTGCACTGTTCTCTTGCATGTGTGTTAAATCGCAAGTCAGAGCTGAAACCATAGCAACAATGCCTTAGCAAAGAGGGAAACAAAAGCATAGTTATTGTGTGCATGAACATTTTCAAGCCCACCTAAACTCGGCTGTCTCCCCGCACACGTCCAGAGAAAATGCCTTTAAGTGGCAGTGTCTCGGAGAAAGGGAAAATAATAGAAGTATGATTACAGGGCCGCTCATTCACTGCTAAAAAATACAAAGAGGGTTTGATTTGATCCTGCATTTCATATATGGGTACCTGCAGGCGTTTCAATCTTCTCTGGTACAAAACAAAGAGCAGATCTTGTGTGTCCTCGGCACACGAGACTCTGAGCTAAAGACACAAAACAAAGTAAACTCAATTCAAGTTATTTACATTGATGTTATTTATGTCTAGTCATGAAATGTTTCTGATACTGGCTTGAATTTCCTTTTCTAAAAGCTCTGATAAATCCACTGTTTGCTACCTCCATGGCAACAAACAGCAGGCAAGGTTAGCAACAAGGTAGCATAGTGGAGCATTTAGCAGCTAAAGCGGGAGATACTTCCCTCTGGAGTTGGTGGAGACCAAAACAGAGCTCAAAGAAAAGATTTTTGACCGGTTACATGATTCTCTAGAGCAGTCAGAGGTAAAAAAGTGCACGTTGGATGGAATCAGGGCCATTTTGGTGCCCTAGACGAGATTAGGAGTTGAAGCCCGCCATCACAATATATGGATAACAGCCACCGGAAACATCATCAACGGTTAAATTACTTCTCCAACAACAACAAAAATGAGTAAAACAGTGCAATAGACGATGCCCACAGTAACATACAATTAAAAGAACTCACCTGCTTCAGGCTGCTTTTCGCTGGAGGTAGACGGCAGAGTAGAAGGCCCTTCTTCAGCAGCTGGTGGAGGCTTCTGCTAAAATGTCCTGAGTGCATCTGGACAGGTATAGAGTAGATAAGCCTGACTATTACTGTACAAGCAAAAAATGTAGCTGCAGCAGACAAAGAAGGACAAACAACTGCTGCAGCCTGCACCAGTGGTTCAACATAACACATTACTACCTACTTGTGTATATGCATTAGTAAAATAAAAGAGGTTCCGGTATAATTAAATAGTTACACATGCCCAACAATATGGGTAACTATTTGTCGATATTGGTCAGTGAATTTCAGCACAATGTCAAACACTGTAGGTAGGAGGAACACTGAACAGCAGCAGCAGTTAGCCAGACAGCAGCAACAGTTAGCCAAATAAGCTAACAGGCCTGACATTCAGGTGATTCAGAAACATCCTTAGCAGCTAATATAGCTTCATTAACTAGCATTATTAGCTAGTTTTGCTCTAATTTTTATTTAAACTAGCTATTACAAATGAAACGTCTTTATACAACACGGTGTTGTTTTTAATGATATAAAAGATGACATATCTGTATAGTGGGGTTTCTTTTCCTCCTCTCTTCTCCATTTTTAAATTGCGCACCTGAAGATTCGGACCTTGAAATGTAAAAATAGAAAGCTAAAAGCTGCTTCTTGACCTCTGTCAGTCAGGCCTGCCGCTCTCTCTCCTCTGAGCTGATGCAAAGAGTTAGCTTGCAAACGTTACCTCGAGCCCAGGTACGTTATGCCATCAAGAACCACTGTCACCGGACACACAGAAGAGCACTTTGAGAAGAAGAACGAGGAGCTAAAAGTCGACAAGCTAACCTTGTTAGCTCTGACAAGCAACTGCTGGACAGCTCTCACCTACCAAAGTTAACTTAATTAACTGGTTAGTTACCTGTTTTGAGTGTCGGCTTATCGCAAGGAAAATGTTAGCCGGGTGTGTAATTAGGCAATTGTTTTTAGCATGTCAGCTACTTTGAAATAAAAAAGTAAAAATAACATAGCTAGCGGATTAAACAAGATACAATTTGTTAATAAGTGAACTTATATTACATAATTACTTTTTGAGCTGGAAATGTTTAGCAGTTTGCCCTGATTGTAGGCTTTATGCTCAGCTAAGCTAACCAACTCCTGCCTCTAGCGCCATAGTTAACGCACAAACATGAGAGTGCTGTCAATCTACTTGTCAAACTCAAAACATGGCAAAATGAGTTGAGTGATGACTATAAAACAGGAATCCTTAAAAGAAAATGTGGTTTTAGTAGCAGCGCCGTGTCTCTTGTCTGCTTCGCCACCTTTGGTTCAGAGTGCTAGGTAAACATTAGATTAATCGAGGGTGAAATAAGTCAGAATTCTCCTTTTCTCAACACATCAGGGGGACCATGTTTAACAGAGCAGGCAGCTCATTTTCTGACGTAAGTAGCCACTTAATTAAATGCACCAGCAATATGAAGTGTCTTAATACAAGGCCCTCAGAAGTTTATTCTGTTGATTTGTCATTTAATCCTCCTCTGCAGTTTCGCCAGCAGTAAGTAAAAAATACACGACTGGGTGAAAAGGCTGTTTGAAAAGGAAAACTTCTAACATGCACAAATAGTAATAGACCAATTTGAGTTTTGATGAACAAATACAGTAGTGTGTTAAGAGTTGAGGATGTAGAAAAGGAGTTTTTAGATGTTTAAAATAGAGATTTGGAGTCAGTCTGCTCATCTTTTGGCCTAAAATGTAAATCAATAGGACTGACTTGTGAAAATCCTGGATCACTAAAAGCAGCTTCAGTATAGCTCAGCATGGGCATAAAACATGGGAATGTCTACCTGACATTTGAGAGGCTGAGATACTGTCCCACTCCTTAAAAAAAAAAAATCTATTATTTTGTGTTTTGTTTTCAGCAACACTCTTATCCAGACCGATAAGAGCGCGGGAGGAGGTGAGGTTTCAGTGTCTTCGTCAAGGGCAATTTGATGGGACATGTGACACATTTGGCTGCCGCCTGTGAAAACTGCTAAACTCTCTTGTGTGAGTGCGAGAGAGGGAAAGGGGGTAGAGAGTGTGTACGAGGGACAGAAAGGGTAAGATTAGGGAGAAAATTCCATTATTTTTTTGCTTTGTTGATTGTATAAAAAACCCCACTCAAATAGAGAAACTTGTGTTTAAATTGGGTGGAGGTCTGGTGACTGAGATAACCACTGCACCGAGTTTGTTTTGTTTTCATCTTCATCAAACCAGCCAGTAATTTCCTGGGGATGAGGGCGCAGAGCTCCTGAAACAAGGAAATATAAATACATACTGTACGCTTCCTTATTCAGCTGTTCTTTCTTCCAAGCAGTTCTGATCATTCTTGAATCAAGGACACTACATCTCTGAAGCTTTTAACGAAGCTGATCTCACTAGTTTATGCTCTTTTGTAGAAATACATCAGCCACAATGTTAAAAGGACGAACAGGTGAAGTGAATCACATTGATAATGTCGTTACAGTGCAACATACTGCTGGGTGACCTTGGGTTCTGGCATTCATGTAGGCTCTAAATGAAGAGCACTGTCCAGTTATAACCGTAGCAGGCCGAGGACACCCCTTCATGGCAACAACGCTCCCTGATGGAAGTGATGCCCCAGCAGTACAACGTGACCTGCTACAACACAAAAACTGCCCAGGAATGGTCTGAGGAACCCCAAGATCCCAGTCCAATCAAGCATCCATGGGACCTAGTGGAACAAGTCCGATCTATGGAGGCCTCACCGTGGATTGGACTTGGCTATGACCTGTTGTGGCATGGACACAGGACTTCTGGTGGTATCCTGTGGTGTCTGGCACCAGGGCAGTGACGGTGAGCCCTGTGGGTTGCAAGGCCATCCATGTATCGGACCTCTTTGGCAAGTACACGGATGTTTGATGTGCGTGTCATGTAGCATCCACGTGAATGCCAGGACCCAAGGTTGCCAGGCAGAACATTTAAGTAGATGATCAATGTTACCCGGGCGTTGGCGGTGAATGCTTTGAGTCCTGTGGGTTGTGAAGTGGGGCCTCCATAGGTTGAACTTTTATACCAGCAAGTCCCAAGGATGCGTGATGTGCCTGTCAAGTAGCATCCATGTGAATGCCAGGGCTCAAGGTTTCCCAGCAGAACATTGTAAGTAGATGATCAATGTTACCGAGTGTTGGTGCTGCCGAGTGATTGCACCAAGTCTGCATTTTTTCCTCTTATTCTCAACAGACTGTAACTTGGACAAACATGCAACTGAAAGGACCGCTGGTAGAGGATGGTCCTTGAAGGTCTTTGTGTGACCAGATATCATACAACCACTCTGCTGGTTGGATAGATAGCTAGATAGATAAAAAGGCAATGACATTCGGTCAGAGGTTCAGCGGGCACATTAATGCAGCACTTAAGCAGCATTTCCGTTCCCATATCCCCCAAATTAGGAGCCTTTAACAACTGTGTATCTCATTGTGTCTGCCGTTACAAGCTACACACTAACACTTTAAAGTGCAGCTGTCATTTTTATACGCCCTTATAGAGCAGCACATGAACGCAGCTTTCATGTGCAACACCACGAGCCCTTATCATTGGTCATTGCTGGGATGGGGGTTTGAGCTGGTGGCAGTGCTGGTGGTGAAGGGGAGAGATGAGCTAATGAGGATGTTAGCGGGGTCCTTTAGCCCTGAGCCGTCCGTTAATCAGACGGGAGGGCCCTGTGTAAAGATGTCAGTTCACGCTTGATACACATCTGATGATTATTGCCGTCGCCAGCCTGGCTTTCGTATCCTCCGCCGCTGCCCAATTGGCGCGCTGTGCTGATGAGAGGTACAATAACCGCCTTGAGAGGTGCTTAGCGGCTGTAACAACGAGTCTGAGACAGAGGCACAATAAGAGGATGGGGAGCTAGCCGTAGGAGTGAAGGTCTCCAGCCATCAAAACTAAGTACACCTCTGACTCCTTTGTTATGCAGTAGTACATTTTCAGTCGAACATGCGCACACAAGGACGCCGGAGCAAACAGAGCAACACTTGAAGCTGTATTTCATCATGAAGTCCGTTTTTTTTTGGGTTTTCTGTCTTTACATCTGCACTCTCGTCATGCCTCAGCTCTTTTTTCTCTCCTCGTATCTGTTTTTTTCCTCACTCTCAAGTGAAATGTGACAATAATTGACCTGCAGTGTCGAGTCAGTCTGTCTCCTTTCTCCTGTTTCCTCTCCTGTTTGCCTTCTCTGCGGCTCTAGATCCCAGCCGAGTGCGGCAGGATTTCTATGAGAGGAAACAAGACATGGAAATTTTCAAAAGGGAGCTCAACTGTCTAAAACGAGCTTCCAGCGAGAGAGGAAGGACTATAGCGTCCTATTTGCATGAGCAGACAGAAGGTTAATAACACAGGCCCTGCTGTGACAAAGGAGAAAAAGAACATAGAGTAGGCAGGAGGGATGGAAAGTGCTGATCCTCCACTTCTGACTCCTGAGAATCCATCTAAGACACAAGGGAGGAGCGAGGAAGTAATTAGAGCCCTGGATATATGATGGGTTTCATGTACCAGCACCACCTCCCCTTTCTCTCTGCAGCACCTCATTTCCCAGAATGCATGTAGAGAAGGGACAGCAGCAGCTGCACCAGCGGCTACAATCTGAAAGCGCGCTTGTGTTTTACATCAGTAATTACCAGCCAGGAGTATTTGCGCCCCTGGGGGTATTTCTACAGTGCCACGGGGTATGTGGAAAGAATATGGAGTAGCTCAATTATTTGAAAAAAATTTAATTATAATTTTGATTGAAAAATGAATGTATTTGTTTGTCTTGAGGAGGAAAAAAACACAAGATTAGACTACAAATTAGTGTGATACTGATCTCGGATGTATTTACAATAACCAGCAAACTACCACCTACAATAAGGTAACTACACAGTGCGCAATGTTTTTTTCCTCGGATGGCAACAGAATCATCCAATCATAGCAAACCCTTTAAAGCCCACCACAGCTCCACTCTAACCCCAATCATCTCAGGTTTGATTTCAAGACTTGTTCATTGTGGCTGGATGAACAAACCTTCTGTAACCACCCTAGGAAAAAAAACTTTGCATACAGTACTGTACATACTTCTCACCTGAACCAGATGTAACACAATGTGTTGTAAGAGTGTGTGAAAGCAAGTTAGCACACCGAGAAGTCAGAAAAGGTGGCTAAACATAATGAAATGGTTGGAATAGTGAGCTAAAAGTAATTGCTCAATTGTTAACTTAACGAATAATGGCTGAAAGTCATAGATAAATGGTTGAAATGGTAAAAAAGTATTGGCTAAAAGGTGAAAAAGCTAGCTTAAAGTAATGACAAGTTCAAAAATAGATGGCTAAAATTATTGGCTAAATCGTTGAAATAGTTAGCTTGGTTTAAAAATGGTTAAACTGTTGACATACTGTATATGACTAACAGTAGGCTAACAGATAAATGGTTTGAACAGTTAAAAGTATTGGTTAAACAGTTGAAATAGTAAGCTAGAAGCTGTGGAAAGTTTCAAATAGTTAGCTAGAAGTAATTGCTGAATTGTTTGAATAGTTTGCTTAGAAAAGGTTAAACTGTTGACACACTGTATATGCCTAAAATGAATGGCTAAATCATTGAAATAGCTGAAAAAAAGTGTATAAATGGTTGGATGAAAGTACTGGATACATGGTTAAGTTTGCTAAAAAGTAAGCATAGGCTACATGTGAATGGTTAAAACAGTTAGCTAAAAGCGTGTACACATTTTTTAATTGTCCAACTTCTGTCACGCCAACTTGTAGTAGTAGCCTATGACTACTTTTCTAATCAAAGCAACCCAAACACTGACAATCCAGTTGTGTAAAAACAAAACAGAATGCAACACCACTGTCGTAAATACAAATCCCAGGTCTGTGACACTTAATTAGACGTAACGTAGGTGCTAACTACAAACAGAACTCATTACGTCATAACAATGTTATGTGTTAAAAACTTGTATGTTGAAGTACACATGTATGTAACGCTGTGATCCTACCCTCTCACTGAAGTTACATAGTGCAGAAACAAGTGAGACAGAGACACCATTCACCCTGTTACAAGACACTGTACCATCAACATGATTTTAAAGCTGTTATTTTAAGGGATACTAGAGCCCATCTGATGGGGCTATGCAGCACATCAGACAAATAAGGCTGAGAACCACTGTCTAACGTGATGCAGGGAAAAATAAGGATGAAAGCTGTTTGTGGTGGCTGGAAAACAGGTTGGGTGTGACAGGGAGACAGTTGTGTGTGGGAGGTGGCATCAAATTAAAGTCTCTCCTGTCCCTTCCACTGTTCTTTTAAGTGCAGATGCCAAATCACTTCCTGACAATAAAGCACCTTTGAGCTGAACAAACACACAGGCAGTCAAGTACAGTTGAAAGAGGGTAAAACAAACTAAAGACACGTTATCGGTCTGACGTCTGTTTGTGCAAAGCAGACAGTGACGCAGCTCGCTTTGCAAAAGTTTAGAGAGCTTCTTTTCGGTGTCCTCTCCCTTTTTCTGCATTGTGGCTGAAGAGTGCGGTTCAGAAGTCACCAGAGGGAATTGATTATCAACAGGCAGGGGCTGGATCCTCCCCAGCTCTTGGCATAATGAAGCTCTCTATTTCGGGACCATCAGGTGTTTTTTAAGGCTCCTTGTCGCTATTCCTAGGCTCTCTCTCTCGCTTCTTCTCTGCATCCTCGGATCATACCAGCCCAGATATGAGTGCACTGGGAATATGGCATGAATACATTTTTTAAGTCTAATTCAAAGTTACAAAGTTACAAAGCTCTGCTTTTTTTTCTGCTTTTTTTTCTTCATGTCTGGCAACAATGGCTTGCAACCGAATCCGCATTGCGATAGTTTGGCTATGACAGTATTTCAACCGCATGATGGAAACAAACAAGGGGGGGGGGGGGGGAAAAGCTTTGACAATTAAACACACACACACACACACACAGATGCAGGTGCACAAGCAACAAACACACACACACAGAAAAAAAAAGACACAAACAGCCTATAAATAGCAGAGATCCATGGCAACCTGAGATTTGTTGTTTGTCGTCACATGCTGCTGAGAGCGAGAGAGGAGCGGGGACTTAAATAACACTGGGAGATTGGTTTGTGTGAGAGGCAAAGTCAAAACAAATTACGCCTTTTCTATCACTTTGGGCCCACCGGTAAAGCATCTGAAATAGCTTTGTGCCTGGGGACATTTTACCGCTGAAAGAATACGGCAGCAATATCCTCCGAGGACCTTAAAAAACAAAGGGATGAGGGAGAGGAGGAGAGGACGGGGAATGAGAGGGTTTAGTTTTACTGCGGATCACAGGTGGCGCCTTGACCACCTAACTAACTCTTTTCACTTTATTCTCCCCCGTCCTTCCTGCCTACGCCTGTCTCTTCCTATCTCGCCACAGTGCACCGCTGTCACTCCGAAGGTCTCCTCTATTGAAAAAACGTGTGATACCATTACACTGATGCGTCGTTATATATATTCTTTAAAAGGGCGGGAGGGTGGTCCAAAGTGGCGGACGACATTCAGGCATAATAAATATGGTATTCATGCTCTTGAGAGGCAGCCCTGAAGGTTTTTATCCAATTTCTATCAACTCCAGCCTGTTGATGTAACTTGATTTCCAGGCAAACAAGTCAGAAAAGAAATTTCTGCCTTTCTCCATTTAAACTGACCTTCAGCAAACCTTTTACTTTCCTCTCTCCTTCTAATGCAAATACCCACTTGTAAAAAACAAAAAAACAGAAAAGCACCAGCTTTGCACTTTCCCCCGCGTTCTGTTTTCCTCCTGCAACACGAGCGCCGTAGCAACGTGAGATATATATCAGGCCTCTAATTGATTTTTGTTTTGCAAGATAAAGTAATTCGGTGCAATTGTTGCAGTTTGGCGGCGTATTTGCACTCGCTCCCATATGCTGTTCATTAATTTGCAGCTAGTGGGTGATTTATCAACCTATTACACTTGGGCTTGTGCCCTCGACACACACACACACACACACATGCACGCACACAGTTTGTTCCCCCACCGGTATCTTGAGGAGGCATACATGTGGCACTGCTTTGGTGGCTGGTGCTGTAATGGCTGTGCTAAAGGGCTGGGAGCGAGCCAGGCCCTGTCCGGCTGCAGATGGATGGACCCACGGGCTGAACACACACACACACACACACACACACACACACACACACACACACGCTCGTGCCCAGTCTAGCCTGGACTGGCTACTTGGGAGCCACAGCGAGGCTAAGTGGGGCAACCGGGCCAGGACTACATCAAAATGCTAATACCACAAGATTTAAATCACTAGTAATTACTGGATTCTACAGCACACAAAAAAAACTGCACCTATGTTTGTGTTGCATTAATTAATAAGTCGTGACTGGGCGCATTAATGGATTCATGAATAAGCACTTCAGGATGCAATCTAAAGAACTTAAAGAGCCCTAAAATCTCCGGCTTCTCCAGGCGTGCAAAACAAAAATCAATACGGTATAAACAGAGGAGAAAATATTGAGGCCTCCTGATCTTTCCATGAAATAAACAGACTAATAAGATCCATGGAAACATCGTCATGCATAACTATGAAGCAGAGGAATGATTTTTCTTTTTAAACCGCTGAGAGATAATTCGTTGAAACTGGATGATGCAGCTCAATAACTGTGTCTTAATATCACCTAGCTTTCCTTCTGAATATGTTTAATCACCGCTGACATGTGTGGTGTGATATCGTGCTAACTGCTTTGCTAAATCCCATGCTGTTGTTTGTGAGAGGCGCTGATAAGACAGGAAGAAAAATACATTTCTGTTGTTATGATTGCTTTGGAGAGCCGGCTAAATGGATTTTTTTTTTTTGTTCTTCACGAGAGGCAGTTATAAAATTACAAACTGAACAATAAAGCTGTCGCTGGGTGCGAGTTTCACAGGTTTTTTCACATGACATGGGGAGGGGGGGGGATGCAGACATGTTCGTCAGATTGGATGTCGATGCAGACCGCCGACGTTTCGCTCACAATTTTGTTAAATAGCAAGAAATCAAAAGGAGAGTATCATAAGACGGGGACGGCAAACAGTCCCTGTGTTATTGATTTTAGTCTGAAAGGCCTGAAGTCTCGCCTTTTGAGTCGGCTGATCTTTACCTCTCAGCGTGTAACTACATCAAAACAGGACGGTGCACAGCCACCGGCAGCCACTCTCTGTCAAAGAGAGCGTTTCTAAAGTCTCACAGCAGAGAAAATGTCCACTGAAATGTTCTGTGGGTGGGAGTGAGAACTTCTTGGATTGTTTATGTTTCCTAAGCAAAGAAATACACAGAGGTGACGATGGCATCTACATATGATTATTTTTAACAATTAATAAAAAAAAAGTCACAACTTCCAACACTTTCACAGCCTGTCTCTCCCTCCTTCTAACTAATTACAAGTGTTGTTTTGACAATTTAACAGCTTTAAGCTGTGCCTTTCCTATTCCTATACGAAATAGATTCATTTATAGAGAACGAGCTCTCTTTCCTTGAGCAGTACAGTGTCTGACAATGGACACCAAACTACACAGAGGTCAGCCAGTGTTCTGATATCTCCGAAGAAAGAGCATACATGAAGTAGGTTTGTACTTTGGTAGGGTGGGCAGGGTCACTGCGTTCCAATTAATACATTATAAAAAAAATATGTTAAACCAGTGATTTTCAATGTCGAGGGTGCAGCCAATGAATGAACAAACTATATGAACTTAGGTTAAACGCTAAACTAAGACTGACACCTCATCATGACTGAATGTATTCATTAAACTAAACTGAATCTGGGCCTGAGATCATCTGACTTCTCTTAATTCAGAGTAAGCGCAGACACATAAAAAGAAGCTCATAAAAATGCAGTCGATAAAAAAAGTGAAATAGAGGGAACAAAAGAGCAGCAACTAAAAATAGTTCTGAGAATAGAAGCATGTTGTACAGAAACCAGCACATGCACAAGAATAAATTATCCATTCTTACACCAGTACATAACAATTTAAACTCTTGGCACTGGATATTTCAACAGTTTAACAATTCCAACCATTTATTTAACCTTTACGTTTTGCAACTTTAGCAAACAATTTAAAGGGGCACTCTGTAGTTTTGAAGAAGAAATTCAAACTCAGGATTTTAATATTTACAATATTAATGAGGTAATAATACAAACTCAGAAATGTTTATTTTTTCCATACCTGAATAAACAAGCTGTTCTCAGAGGAAAATAAAGAAAGGTGACAGGGTCCGCCACATATAAACAAAGTAAAACAGGATGAAGCTGTGTTGTTCTTTAAGTTTAGTTTGTTTATTCAGTCATGAAAACAAAGAGAGTTTGTTTCTTTAGTTTGTTTAGGCTTAAAAAAAAAAAATCAGTCCATGAAGATCTTTCTCTTCTGATTAAAATTTCCTCTCCAAAACTACATACTGCTCCTTTAAACCATGAAGTTTACATTTAGCTATTACCTTAAGCTAACTATTTCAACTGTTTACTTTTGGCTAACTAACGACCATATATCAACCATTTATCCTTTACATTTAGCCTTTAGCCAACACTGAGCTAACTACTTCAATCATTTAAGCATGGCTCAACTGACTATTCCAGCAATTTATCCATTACTTTTACTTGACCTTTTCCACTTCTCACACTCTTCACTCCCGACATGTGGTCCTACATGTAACATGATTCTGGTAACAGTGGGCACTGGTATAGGAAAAATCTTAATGGAAATCACAGGCTGTGATAACGAGTCTCTCGTTAACTCATTAAGACAGCTTTCCTTCATGGCTGAGCTGCTGGACGTTGATACAGAATGGAGGGAAGACCTCCCTCTGTGAGACCTCCACACAGAGCCACACAGAACACCATAAATCCATATCAAAGACCTCTAAGCCCAGAGTGCATTTACTCCTTTTTTTTGTGCAAAGTACTTGCAGTGGTTTAACCAACCTTAATTAATTTTATGCAAGTACTTCTACTTAATGAGCTATAACATGCAAAACCACTACCTTTTTTTCCCGTCTTAAGGAATCAATATTTCCACTAAAGACTTTTCATTAGCCGACTCTCACAATGGCCCGGCTCTCCTTTTTAAAAGGGGTGCCATGACAGATATTGCAACTGAAGCCTATGTTAGGCACAAATACAGATTCCCGAGCCGGATAATACTTCCTGTTTCTTGTGGGCATAAGTGACAAGAGCCTCGTTTTCAGCTACTACTGCATTATACAGAGCGGGGTTAAGCCTCCAGGGGAGCCTGCACACACGCACACACAGCGAGAGGAGACTCAGGACCGGTATGCAGATGAAATCATAGTCGACATTAATAGGTAAACACACCAAAGTAAATAAACTCCATTAAAAAGCTGACATGTTTAATTTAGCTGAGCTTTTTTTTTTTTGCCTTATCGGTGTTTTTGTTGAGAGAGAGAGGGAGTCGGTGGAGGGATGCGAGGAGAGAGCGGCGAGAGAGCGCTGCAGGTAATTATACTCCATACACTTGTAATCTGGGGGTCAGCCCGAGTCCCTCCCCTTTGTTCTACAATCAATAGCCTCGGAGGAGGTGGCGGGAGCTGGGAAGAGAGACAGAGACGAGGCGAAGGGAAGAGACGGAGCAGAGAACGTTGGTGGGTCCTTATTTTCAGCGTTAATCATTTAACAGCATGACTGTGGGCAGGTGGGAGAGTAAAAACACAGTGGAACACAAACACTTAAGTAGTCAGGTGCAACAGGGAAATACCTGGTGGCATTAACAGGTCCCTGCAGGAAAACAGGGAATAGACCCTGCAAATGGATTGGTCGGAGGAGGAGGCACAATAAAAGAGCTGAAGAGGGCTGGAGAGAGAGAAATAATCACTTTGACTTAATCCACAGATCTGTGGGGGAAAGAAACAGCAGCGACTTTACCGTCTCCATCCAGCGAGATATCTTAGTCAGTTTATTTGACAGGAGAACGGCGTCAGATGCAGTAATAAAAAAAGAGGCAGAGGAGGAAAGAAAGTACATTACTATTCCCCCTCTAACCTGTTAGACAGACCATCTTTTATTTTTTTAACAATCTCCTACCTGAGCACTGCATTCTCCTTCAGCTGCACCCGGAGTACCAACCACAGGAGGGACGTTATATGGACACACCCCCTTCCCAAAATAAGGACCTCAGTGAGTAATCCTCCACTAAAGAGTGTACATCTGTCCCACCATGATCTTGCTGGCTCTTCATGTGTCTTTATGACCCGTTTGTGGGGAAATCTGTTGACCTGGCTGGCTAAAAGTGCTCCCTGAATTGAGATGCGTCCCTGCTCCAACACACCTGATCCAAATGATCAGCTCGTCATCAAGCTCTGATAACGACTCACTCATTAGAACCAGGTGTGTTGGGACAGGGAAACATCTACAACATGCGCGTCAGGGGGCCACAGTAACAGAATAAAAAAACGCTGAAGGTAACCTTGGGGCTTCTTAAAATGCTATAAAGCACTGCCAAGCTCCATAAACCCACTGATACGTTTCAGGGCTACAACTAATTTAGTTCCTCTATTGATTTTTCTGCCAATTATGTTCTCGATCAATTGATTAATTGGTCTATTAAATGTCAGAAAAATGTCACGTCACAATTTCCTTCAGTCCAACGTGAATCAACAATCAGCTCATTGGTTTTGCTGATGTCGAGCACTAGATTGTTCTCCGTGAACTGCTCCGCAAGATTGTTTATTTACTCCTGGTATGAGCTTTCTTCATTGTTTACAATGTAACTGATGATGGTGATGTAACCCGCATCTTCATAAGAGAGTTTTCTTGATGTCTATGAGTGCAGTCATGGGTGAACAGGAGGGGGCCGAGCACACAGCCCTGGGGGTTTCCGGTGTTGAGTACTAACGTAGAGGAGGTGTGACCGCCAGTCCGAATTCTCTGGGGTCTGCTTGTGAGGAAGTTCAATATCTAATTGCAGAGTGTTGTGCTCAAGCCCAGAATGTTTTCCAGTCAGCTTCATGGGTGAGACTTTGTTGAATGCTGAGCTGAAGTCAACAAACTGGCAGGGGTGCTGTCTTTGTTGTGCTGGAGAACCAGTTTCTCAAAAAACGTCATTGGGATGGAGTTGAGATTTTTTTTATTAGAAATGGATAACTTTTATTAACTTTAAAAATTAAGAGGCTCTGTTGGAGCTATACCTCGCCTGGAGGTGAGCACTGCCTGAGAAGAAAAGTTCTGGGGAGTCCTTTCAAGTGAAGTTGAGGAAAGGTTTATTTGTAGAGAATAAAAACTTCATGTTCATTTGAACTTGGCACATAAAACTGATTATGAATTGGATTATGTGAAAATATGAAAACTAAGAGTTCTCCTACCTGACCCGAATCCAGGTACTAGCTTTCAAGATGAGTTCTGACCCTTTTGTTGGTGTAAAGCCTCAGGCTACAATCTTTCTTTGTTTCCCCGAATGTGATTTATTAAGAAATATTTGTCTTTTCTCGCTAACAGTGGAAATCGTCTGCATCCATGCATGTCGATCGTTGCAAGTAGATATGCAATTCAGATTGGGGAGAGGGAAAGAGGCAGAGCGTGGCCAATTTAGCACGGCAGGCTAATGGTCAGTAATGGATTAAATCCAGCAAAGAGAATGTTTCAAGCTGGTTCTGGTTCTCAGTTCCAGGCCTGTGCAGAATGAATTCCAGTTTGACTTTTTTTGTGGAAGAATCGCAGATACATGAAAAAGATTTATTGAATTTGTGACAATTTGTGTAATTGCAAGATTGCGGAGCACTCCCAGAGGAGTAATATATGATCGAGCAATGTAAGTTATTTATGATGCACTCCTAATGCATGAGACGATAACAAAGAGCCTACAGGACACAAACACAGATTAAAACCAGCACATCACGCTGTGTTTGTTGTGCACACACACACGCACGTATGAATGGATAAAGGACGCCGGTTCAGTGGTGCCTCCACATGGAATCAAGATAGAAACCCATTGTTTCCTTCTCGGCTCAAAAAGGAATCTGTCTTGGTCTGCATTCTCCTCCTCCTCCTCCGAAAACAGACAGAGATAAGGAGGGACTCTACGGCAGTAATGTCAGTCTTCAGCCAAATGGATAAACCTGGACGGCAGGCTTTTCACTGGCGATAAGGATGTTACTGCCACAGATCTGTGGGAGACAAGAGTCGGCTTTCTGAAAAGCCGATGAGAACGGGGGCCCCGGCTCGCGTCCCCGTAGCTTCACAATGCGGAGCATGGTGAACTGATGCCACAGTTTTCAAAGATCTGAATGGCGTCGCAGTAACGACGAGCTGGAGGTATCTTTATTATGGCTGTCTATGGGATTGATGGGAGCTGGAATAAAAATGTGCTCTCTTTATGTAGACCCTGACAGCTATTGTCACTGTGGAGAGCGTTCGGACGGCTCAGACTCGAGCCGGGGTTTTATTTCAGGCACCATGCTGCCATTTATGGACGTAATTAGGCCTTGATGTATACGGGGTGGGGAAAAGTTTGCGCCCGTTATGCAACCCGGATGTGCCACGCCACCTCACCCCAGACTGAGCAGGGGTGTGGCGTTTCTGACAAGCTCCGCCACAAATCATTGTTTTGTTTCATCTCATCAGTGCTTTGAAGCGTGAGGCGCCAGCGGGGGAAGTGCGATTATTCAGCTAAATTCTGCAAGGGAATTTACAGCTCTGTGGCAGCAGGTGCATCTACGATCACCCCTCCCTCCTCTCGCTCCCATCCTCAGGCATTAACAGGCACGCAAACATGGACGCATATGCCACAACACACACCTGTACATAAAGTACATACGCACGTATCAAAACAGGCTCGCACAGTCGCACCTGCTCTTTGTTTCTGTCTGTGTTTCACATTCACAAATCCTCCCCTACATCCCTGCCGTCGCTGGAAAAGAAAGAAAAAAAAGGCAGCACAATCACCCAGCGACACAGATCCGCACATGATCTCGCCACAATGCAGCAGGCGGGCAGGCGGGCAGGCAGGAGCTGCTCCAGAAGAGGTAATTCTGTTTCTGTTTGCTCAACAGAGAAAAGGGAGGGGAAGATAGGAGTAAGAGAGAGGTGGGGGGGTGGGGGGGTGTAAATCTAACATAGGGGCCCGTGGCAGAGCCCCTAGGATCAAATCCAATTCTGGCAAGATACACATTAAGCCCCGTCAATCACAACAGTGTCCTTGGAATGCGGCAGAATGGTGATGAGAGCGGCGGCGGGGAGCCTCTTTTCCACGAGAGCCGGGATGAAGCCACTTAGACGCAACGTCCGCGCAGGCACACGCTGGCGTCGCCCCCGAGGGGTCCTCGTGTTTTAAGCCCGCCCGGAGACACAGGCGACTGTAGGGACAACGATCCACAAGTCTACACCTCAGAAGAATGAGAAGGGAAATAACATTTACAGAAAATGAACTGTTAAATGATAAAATAGGAGTAAATCTAAAAAATTTGATCATTTGGCAGATTGTTCTTCTGGTGGCTGGTTAAATGTTGGTGAATGCAGCAGAACCAGAGATCGCTTTTGCATTCCATGCATTCCTCGTCTAAACCTGCTGCCTACAGTACCCACGATGCATTTCGACTGCTGCAGATCGGACCGAGATTAGGATGCGTTTCGCTGGCAGCGGCTAATGTAGCTTTAGCTGCTAGCCTCGGGCACAGATCAGGTAATCTCACCTCTCTCGTCACTTTCTCCGGAGACACAAAAGGCTTCATACGACTCTCCTCACATATGCAGCAGCACTCCCTGAGACCTGCAAACACACTTTGATGTGTAAAACCGGTGGAGCTCCACTTCAAGCGTGCCAAAACAATGGAGGGGAACGTGTCCCCGTGAACCGAGCACGCGTCCAAACCGACACATTCATATGGACGCCACGACCGGTGCTGAAAAATGCACGTCCTCCATCTAATTTTAGGAAAGTCACACGCTGCTTGGCTCGCTGCTGGAGTTCGTTCGGTGCTGCAGCGGAAGCGACAGTTAGCCTATTTGCTTTAATTCTGGACTTTTGCTAATTATCTTAACTACACAAGTAATTATCTTCCACATCAAAGGGCCCTCGCTCTGAGCCCCCCAACCAACCAACACACCAACCCCGACACACACACACACAGCACCCTCGCCACGTTTCCGGAGCCAGCTGAATCATGACATTAACAGATAATTAGACGATCGCGCGGGTGCGTTTGATGGTGGGGGGGCTCATGTGACGAGGAGCAGACGTCGACGAGTCGGGTTGCCGTTGCTGTAGTTTGTTACAGATTAGCAGTAAATAAATGACACCCCGAGGGACCATTGATGACTTATTATAGAAGAGCTCTTTCATGCCGATCATTAGCGCCCGTCGTTCTGATCACTCTGATCAATGATGCCCGAAAGCAACGTCTCCACGTCCGTGACTACACGGCACGTTCTGTATCCGTGTGCACACGCTTTGATTCGCTTCGTCTAATTCATTCACCGCCGCCTCCGGGCTCCTGTTTTTTTTTTTTTTTTCTGCAAACACACAATAATCAGGTCATCTGGCATCAGGCGCGAATCCTTCATTAACAATCTAACGATAATCTCTGCAGAAACATGTGACTGTGGGAGAAAATTTACATGAAGTGCATTTAAATTCCTTTGAAGTTGTTTGTTTTGCTCACCTTGGAAACACACTATTTCGACTTCCCCTCTGTGGTAAGAAGTAAACGCACCCCATAAATATGTATCTACCTAGGGCCCCCGTGCTATTCTGGCCCAGTGTTTTGAACATGGCCACTGGAGATTGGGCCTATCAGGGACCCGCCGAGAGAGAGAGAGGAAAAGAGAGGAAGATAGGGAGGAAGGAGAGAGGAGGAGGAGGAGGAGGAGGGAGCTGGAAGGATAATATTTTTATGTGCGTGCTCAAAAATGAAAATCGGACGGCTTGCGAGATGTTTAATGCAGGAGGATCGGGGCAGGGGTTCAGAGTACGTTTCCTCTACGAGTCACCTCACACACCTTCCAAACTTTCTGTCACAAATAAGTCTCTGCTGCATTCTGAAGAGTTGTTGTGCTTGTAGGGAACTGTTTTTTTTGTGTGTGTCTTAAAACTCAAGGTGAAAAACATGTTTAACCTCTTACAACCCCACTGATTCACAAGAAGATCCCTCAAAGAATCTTTGTTTAAAGCCACAGAATATTCTAGTCGAGTCTCCAAAGCCTGACATCGGATCTGTCAGGCTGAATCTGGAGGCGAGGTGGAAGAGTTTGGATGTATTTGATTTAAACACACAGTGTGTATACATGAAGCTTCGATAAAGAGCTGGAACAAGCTGATATTCAATAGACATGTGTCACAGAGACAAAATAAAGAGATTTTTCTAACCTTAAAGCTACTTAAAGGCAAAATATAAGGGGAAGACTGGGTTTACAATAACAAACATTTATATTATTGATCAACCTTACCTTTTCAAGATATTTTTAACCAAATTTAAAGGGGCACTATGTTATTTTGGAGAAGAAATTCAAACTCTGAATTTTAATATTTACAATATTAATGAGGTAATAATACAAACTCAGAAATATTTGTTTTCTCCATAACTCAATAAACAAGCTATTCTCAGAGGAAAATAAGGTCCCCAGAACACTGTTTGAAGCTAGAAAGGTGGCAGGGTCCGCCACATATAAACAAAGTAAAACAGTATGAAATTGTGTTGTCCAGGGATCCCAAATTGATTTGAAAAGGGAACACTGAACACCCTCAACCAACTGTCAGGCTTGTGTACTCACTTCAGATGGGGTGCGCGCTAACACTTTTAGCTTAGCAGCTACAGTGAAGATTGTGGCTTAAAAAAGGTTGTAATTAGCGTCTTTTCACGTCAGTTTGGGATCTCAGGGCATCCGGAGACTTTGATTATGCCAGACGAGCTGTATGGAATCATTTAATTTCATGTTCTCAGCTGCTTTTTAACATTTCAAAACAAGTCCCCATCTACTTCAGTTGTTTAGGAGAACGCTGCAATGCTGTTTTGCTGTGAAGCTTCAGAAATCTTTTGTGGACTGCAAAACTTAACTTGACAATCCAACGTGGGGGTGGGTGACTGAATTTTCATTTTTGGGAGAACTGTTCCTTTAAGGACCTGGTAAAATGTCAAAAAAAACTGTGAAAAGATACCCATAAATATAAAAAAAACATTTTAGAAGCTGAAACAAGAGAACGTGCAACATCCTTCAACTAGTTTTCCGCCTCTGCTTTGAGTTTGTTGTCAGAAAACCAACAATGGCTGGAACCAAAATAAAAGCAGCCTTGTAACTCGAATTAATCTGGCGAGAAAAGTCAAAAATGCCAAGAAAATCTAAGAGAGGAGCTTTTTCCCCCCCCTCTTCTTCTTTTCACCAGAATCTTGGAGGCAGAGGAAGCGTTATCAGGAAGAAGTTGCCAGGTCTGACACTAGTGCACAACCCGGGCGATACTCGCTGTCACCTCCTTGACGTCGCGAACCGAACTGCTGGTGGCACAAGTTCATATTAATTAGATGCCTAAATATGGAATATGAGCGCTCACATTAAAGCTATGAGCCGGTGCCGCTCTGTGCTGCCTGCCTGCTGGTGAATACATGCAGAGGAGCGAGTGGGAACGTGACATTTCCTCCCTGAACCCTGGTGACACCTCTGCACGGAGGGGGTGTGTTGGATTATATATTCCCACACGCACACACACATTCACCCGCTTACTGGTGAGCTCTGCAGGCTTCCGCAACTTCAGAGTCCTCTCCACCTGGATGTTATTGCAGCCCGCGGCGCCCTGCTCCGCCACTCTAATGAGCACCGCCTCAACTCAGTCAAAGTCATCTGATGACACTGATGTGGGGAGATTGATATTCACGCTTGACTCGCCGTCCTCTCCACTTGACTGCTGTGTTTACCTCCCCACACAATTAGTATCTGGAGAAGACAGACAGACAGACAGACAGACAGACGATGAGAGGAGAGAGCGGGGGGATGGAGCCCGCTGTGTGTTTGCGTGCGACTGCATTAGCCGCAATTGTTTATGAAGATGGGAGATGTCTTTCAGCGGCGGCTTGAAGGTGGCTTTTCTATATCGCAGGGCCATTACCAGCTCGTTTAATCCCCATAACGCTACTTTACCTTCTCTGAATGTCAGTAGCTTGAAATAACAGAAGCCGGATTGGCTTAAGTAAAAATGCATATTTCAACAGTTCTTCTTCGCGAATTTGCATCTGAGAAGTGCCTCGGCTCTGGCCTCTGAAGGATCCGCTTATGAGCGAAGCCACGGAGCAAACGCCGCTCCACAAGTGTGATGGTGCAGGTTCAACTCCTGCCCACACAGCACTGTTTACCCCCACCCTCCATCTCCGTTAGCTAACTTTCATCTGAATATCAGCATAGACACAAATAAAACACTTAGGAGGAGAATTGGCTGCCCACTCTGTGTGAATACAAAAGAAAATGGAGGAGGAGGAGGAAGAAGGGGGGGGGGTCGGCCGGTGATTGACGTTAGCAGACTTTTAGCCGAGCATGAGGACGGAGAGGAGGAGAGAGGAGAGAAAGGCGGGAAAAACCAGCAGCCATGTCTTCAGACTGATTTAGCTTTAATTGACATTCTCTCTAATCGGCGCATTCGCCATTTGAACACAGTGATGAAAACGGTTTATATGCTGCATACTGATGCCTACCTGAGTGAGTGAGTGAGTGAGCGAGAAGAGCTGAGCTGAGCAGGTGGACACTCAGGTAAGAGCGCCTGGTGCCTGGTTTGGGAAGGACTGCTTGCCAAAGATGGAGGGAGGGCTTTTTTTGTGTGGAGCCACAGCGCCCCAGTGTGGACGGACTCAAAATGGCCGCCTCTTCTTGCTCAAACTTGTAGTTCTCAGTTAGCTTGAGCAGGAGGGATAACAGCTTCTTTTCCAAAGGGATTTTTATTTTTTTCAGCCTGCTACATTTATTTTACTTGTTACTTTTCATATTTGACATATTTATAGGCAGTGGTGGAACTAGACTGGTCAAAGTAGCAATACCACATTGTAAAAATACTCTATTACAACCTGCATTAAGTATTAGCATCCATACATCAAAAGTAAAAGTACTTGTTATGCAGAACGACCCATTTCAGTATAATGTAGGTCTGTATTAGTGTTTATCCTTGAATTGTCCTTACTGATGCATTCTATGTAAGCATCATAACTGTTGCATCTGGTCATATATTTAACAGGATTATGTAATTAGGGTACAAAAACAGGTAACTGTTTTCCAGTAAAGTTACAGAAATAGATGTAATTAGATTACAGATACATATTATACCCTGCTGGGTAATTTTATCTACAGCAATGCATCATATTCTGTCAGATCATCGTATGTTTGTGACCTCACATCTCTAAAAAAAAGTCAACTTTTCTCTTGTTCTCAACTTAGTGACGACGATTTTCCTTGCAGTCAAAGGGTTTTTTTTTTAAATTTTTGACGTTTATTTAGCTTAAGAAGGAGGGGCACATAATCCTTCAGTTTATCAGAAAAATTCAAATTCAAAATCATTTGGAGATACATGTTTGTTTTTTACCGGACAGGTTTAGAGACTGAACTGCAATCTGAAATGTAACTGGTACTGCAACTGCAGGTGTCAGACAAATGTAGTGGAATAAATAGTATGATATTTGCCTCTGAGGTGTAGTGGAGTAGAAGTATAAAGTTGCATAAAATCAAAGTACATCAAATGTGTACTTGAGTACTTGAGTATGTACTTAGTTACATTCCACTGCTGTTTCTAGGCATCCCTTGTTTCTCTGCATAATGAGCTTTTACTTTGGATAACTGCATTTACCTGATAATACTTAATTACTGTACGATAGCTCGCTGTGATAGGTTTGGTGGAGGTTTTAGTAGAGGTGTGTGGTGGTCCTGATCGGCACTCGCTACAGGTTTGTGAGGTACGTCAAAAAAGCACTAAAGATCAAGCTTGGGAATCAAGTTTTCATAAACACAGCTTCTGAGGCTGTACAAACCCGCCTGAATTCTAAAATCCTACCTTTTTATGTATATTAGTTAGTATAGATTTTTCCACTTGGGCCTGATGTGGAAATTCAGAATATTATATATGAAAGAAGCATCAAAAAATGACCAGAGAGGGAATTTCCTGCAGCTGATATCGACACAACAATAGCTGCATTTCCTGGAGAAAAAGCAGGTGTGATCGCTCACAGGTGAAGATTTCAGCTCATGAAAAATAAGAGAATCCTCAAACTTAAATGGGCTTATGGCACCGCAGGGACTGAGACTTATAATGCCAGATCGACAAGCAGCAGGCAGAGCAGTTTCGATTTATTCTTGGTCCTGGTTTAGGAAGAACACTGCTCCACAACACACTGATGAAGTCCCAGAAAGGGCTGTAAAAACATCATTTTGACTTAAATTGCGCCAAAGTTGTAGCAGTAAACAAGACACAGATTACAACCTCTAACTCTTGTGAGCATTTTGAACAGAGTCAGCAGCTGCTCAGAGAAGCAAAGCCGGGTGGGTCTCTATCAGTCGTTTCTTTTTATTTTATTTTATTAGTTACCAATGAAAGAGATGGAATAAAAATAATAATGAATAAAAGTGGCAGGTAAAAGTAACTATCTTCTACCAGAAATCAGATTTTAGACTTCAGGACATGCGTAGTGCACAACAACCTGGCAACATCACGTCTGCTCCACGCCATACAGCGACATGTCCCGTCACAGTTCATAAGCCAACCCCTTCTCTGCAGCCCCTATTATGTTGCTGGCAACCTATAGGGCACAATGTGCAATGTGTGTGTGGACAATCATCAGCTGAATAGATGAGCAGGGTACGGTGCCATATGGCAGGTGGGAGGTTGAATTAGTGTATGCAATCTGCGAACCATGAAGGACAATTTGAGTCCCTCTTGTGCCCCAGATATGGATATAAAAAAATGTCGATTTAATAACGAACCAAAGTCAAATTCTGAAGAACAATTTAAAGAAAGGTGATAAATTAATTACAGTCTGAATACCGCATTATGACACCGAGATACACTTTGTTAAAACACAAAATGAGGACTCAGTGACACTTTATAATAACCAATGAGTCATTTATAGTTCATTTAACTTTAGTTAATAATTATTAAACTGTTAACAAACAATAAAATGCTTTATAAGCGATGTATGAAGCAACTGTAAAGGTTTATAAACATCAGTTGCAACGTTATAATGGCCATCTAAATAATGTTTATAGAACTGCAGTGTTTATTACCTTTTACAAAGTATTATATATATATAACATCAGTTGCAACTTTACAATAAACAATTGCTTAATAAATGGCTTATAAAGAATTTAATTGATTGTTAACAGTGAAATAACCAACTACAGTTTAAAGGTGCAATATGTAAGAATTGGCATCTTGTTGAAATCAAAATAAAACAAATACAGGGCATTTCAACAGAATAACCAGTAACTGCTGCTAATTGTAGCTATTTTTAGCTAGTTAGCTCAGTTAGACGTGCAGGTAGTGGTCCTGACTGGGAGCATGGAGCACCAGGGGTCTGTTCGTGTTTACACCACTAGCTTGAAAGCTTTGGACTGAGCCCCCAGAGGCTATCTGGGTTAGCATGCTAACATGCTAACTGTCATAACGTCACATCAGGATGTTTTGAACTAAAATTCTAAAACTAGAAATGTCCCATTTATCACTGATGGTTATTTTTAAGTGTTACCAATGTCTCTAAAAACATGAGAGGCACATGTGTTCATATTTGTATCTTTTATTTTTTGCTTTGCTACAAAAAACAGTCCCAGCAATATTTCATATGACCCGATTAAAAAAACTACTACAGTTAAGTACAAAATGAAATATACCAAAACTACCCAATGCTACCCAGCAAAAAATAGGTAATAGTATAAAATGAAATGTCTTGAAGTCTACTACTACAAAAAAAGTTAGAAAAGGTTACTTAAAAAGAAGGCAAGTATCCACCACAAAATGTGCCACTTTACCACAATCAAGTTTGCACGTCTTTCCTCGGATATAAAGTAACGCAGATACTTTACAATAAGTTAACGCAGGCACGTCCTCCTACGACTACAGCGAAACCAAGTAACAGTCAAATGTTTCACATAAAAAATACACTTTACTTTTTTTTATCCTTTTTTGGCAACAATTTCACACATCACACGGGGAAAAAAACAAAAGAAAAAAAAAAAAAAATCAGCGAGAAAACTTCTGGGTAGCAACAATTTTTGGTTTCTTGAGAACAATAAACGCTCCGTGTCCACATCATCAGACTGTCTGCATGAGCTCCAGAGACTTACATACTGTGTCACTGTGTATTCAAACCATATAAATATATATGAACAAAAATATACCAAACTATTTGTTATACAAAAAGGATTAATGCCAAATGGAAGCTTACGATTATAAACTTCAATAACTTAAAAATGGGAATACTTTCATACTTTTCAGAAACATGATATTTTAGCCCTAATCTCCTCAATACTAAGGCTTTTGCATGTTTTTTTTATTTTTCTTGATCATACAGCACTGTCAAAATCGCACTCGCTCCTCAGCGCCATGAATGCATCAAGTATAAATACTAAGAAAACTCCTGTACAGTACCCAATCATGTCAAAACTACAAAATAAGTTAGTGTCAGGCAGCTGTACACATTATTTACAGTTAAATACAAAGGAGGGTATTTGTAAATGCAGATGACCGGGGTGTCAATATGTAAAGGCTTTGGCTATTTAACACAACGGGAAGATTTTTGTCCACTTTAGCTAATTAATCAGCTACTAGATGCTACTTTTTTAAATAACATGTAACAGAAATGATGGTTTGGCTACGTGTCGAGTTGAAAAACGAATCAGCCGCAGCCAAAAAATGCAACGGTCAGTGTGAAGTTCTTGTCCTGACACCGCAGACGCATTTGGTAAGGCTACCAACATTTTTTTTTTTTGCCTTGAAATGATGAATGAAAATGATTGGTGGAGTGAAATAAGAGCAGTCTCTAAGCACAGTCACAAGCCTGGAGGAGGTGGAGAGGAGGAGATAGACACATTCATTTCAGCAGCAGCCGTATCCCGTCGGCACATGGTAGGAGTGTGTGCGAGTAGGAATGGATGAGGAAGAGACACACCACCTGTTACAGCAGGTGCCCAGTAAACATTTGAGTCTCCTGCAGAGACAGAGAGGAGGGGTCGGGGGGGTGTCGAGGAAGGTATTTGGTACAGGAGAGGTACAAGTTTGTGTGTGTGTGTGTGAGAGGGGAGAGAGTCAGTGGGTGTCATCAGTCCACGTCGCTGAGGTCGCTGACTGGCTCGTCCTGCACTATGCTCAGGTGGTTCATGGCGCGGCTGAAGGCGATCTGGACTGCCTTGCGGATGCTGGACGTGCGTCCTTCCATCATTTTGATTTTGTCTATGGTCTTGTCCATTCCCAGAGGAACCATCTTGGATCTAGGAAGCCACTGCCTGAAGGCGAAAAGACAACATCTATGTTACAGCACCTGAACAGTAGATAGGCTTAAAGGCTTTTTCATGACACAAAAAGTAGTTTGTCCCAAGAAAACAACACTCTTTTCACAAGATACATTTAAACATAATAAATAATAAAATGCTGTTTGTTGTAATTGCTATTTTTTCATTCGCAGTGAGAAAACACCCTACATATCTGTCACAGCAACCATATTAGCATGAAACTAAACTGGAATAAAACCACTCCAGCTGAAAAGTTGATCCAGTTATAATGTTGTAATGACAGTACTGTAAGGTCTGAGTTTGTGTGGAAGCATTGGTGAGGTCTGAGGTGGTGCTGCAACGATCAGTCAATCAAAAGAAAGTCTTTTCTAAGCAAAAATGTCAAAGATCCGGGGGTTAAAGCCTCTTAAATGTAAAGATTACTTTATTTTCTGCTTGTTTTTGATAGAAAATGAGAAGAGGCTTTGGGCTTTGGACTGTTTGTTAGACAAAAGAGTTCATTTGAAGACGTCCCTTTGGGCTCTGGGATATTTGATGAGCATTTTTCACAATGCTTGGGGGCATTTTTTAGACTAACTTATGAAAATGATCATTATTTGCATCCCTAGTTTGAAGGTCAAAGATTATCTTCATTATCTATTAATCCTAAGTCTAAATAAAAACAACCATCACATGTTCTGAAAGCCAAAGATGAAATAAAAAAATCACAGGATTTCTGCAGGTATTTCTGCAAGAAACCTCAGCCCTCATTATTAACACTGTCATTCTCTCTTGAGAATGAAATTCAAAATGTGCATAAGTACAAAAAGAACATGACAATTGCAGCTTTCTGTCTGCAGTATCTTCTACCACTGGATTCTGGGCATAAGCATGTTCAGAGCTGTGCTTATTTTTATACACATTCCTACAAGTTCAAGTTGATAAATTCAACACTTGAATGATCGTATGCACCTGTTACACACACATCTGTTGATAAATGAGGGCCCTGGAGAAAACTGCGTCAAAACTCCCACTAAATGGCACAACCTCGGCTCCTGGTATTCAACTCCTGATAGTAACAGTAGTAGTAAAAAATAGTTGTCCTAAAACACTACTGTGAGTAATAAACTGAGTCATCTTCAGTGTGCAGAGCTCTGTGGGACTGAAAGTGTTTCTTTGATAAAACAGGAAAGATAACTGACTCAGTGTGTGCCAGGACACAAAACAACACCGCAGAGGGTTAAATCAACTAATACAAATCTTTTTCTATCCACTTGTTGGAAGTTTTAGGATTATTAAGCTCACTTTAATTATCAAATAATATGATACGTTGATGAGTATTCTTCTCTAGTAGCAGATATAAAGTGTGACACAAAGGCTCCAGCACCATCACCACCGTTAAAGACTGAAAATCATTTCCCCAGCGACGCCAGTCCAGGTGAAATTTTGAAAAACCATTAGTTGTCTCTTGACAATTGATGCCGCGCAGCCACGGGAGAATAATGATCAGCTGACGGACGGGCTGACAGGTTTACCCTTGTCGGCCGCTGCAGCAGTTTAAATCATCCCCACACTCACCAGCTGCGCTTGTTGTCGAAGAAGAGGACGAGGTAGAGTTTCTCTTCGGCTTTGTACTGCATCTGTTCTCCGATGCGGAGCACGTCCATGGGGGGCATGGGGATGGACACCCCGTTGTGCTGGCAGCCCACACGCGGCATGTGGGGGTCGATGATCTACACGCAGCAGGGTGGGGAGGCGGAGGGTGAGAGGGGGGGTTAAGACATGCACGCTCATGAATGCAAACATGAAAAACATACATCCATCCACGGAAGCAATCGAGCAGAGATGTCTGTACTGTATACACACATACAAATGCATTTACACAGGCTTCTTTTTCTCATTTGTCCTTTCATGCTAAGGTCAAATTAACCTGGTTAACAGTGAAAGACTGCCACCTAGAGGAAAACCAGGACATTTTGGAATCAAAAAAGAAACAGCTGCAGTAAACTATCGCCTCTTCCTGCGGGACAAAAGTGTCATAATCAGGTTCCAATGTGCCCAAACGTCAAGAGACGACAAGGAGATGACAGAACACAAAGACTTTAGTCAGCGATTGTCATGCTTTCTGTCCCACAAACACTCACCAAGGCAGGGTAGGAAGGGTATCCACTACATTTGGCCCAAACTAGCTTTAGGGGTTCCAATGCAACTGTTGCAGCACTAGCGGGCATCCAAATATTGCTGTTGCCAACCTCTAAAGAAGCGGGAACAACACCAAACAAGTTACGAGTGGGTTTAAAAACACAGACAGAATCACATCTCCAAAGCCGAGCTGTAAGTGCACACAGCAGATCAGGGTGGGAAATTAACTTTTCGCCGACAGATATTAAAATACACCAGCCACTTTGAGCATTTTATAAGCCAAATATGAATCTTTGACAAGGGAAATGTCTCCAGATGCTGACTGGTCACATGCCATGATGGCAGGAAGAGTACAAAGAGTCACCGCTCGCTGCCAAAAGTCACACCGAGCTGGCTGGTGGCTGCTGTTAATTTCCAACCCTGATTCTCCCTTAATGTGTGTATGAAGACCAGCTGTCTGCAAGTTCTACCAAGTTACACTTTTAGCAGAGAATTAATGCTGAAGGTCGAATGAAACATGAAGCCAATTCTCCACTTTAATAGGAAAAGTAAAAGAACTCTGCACTTTTCACAGCTTCCATAACATGATTTAAGACATTGAAGATTTTAAAGGACCTGCAGACATCTGGAGATATACAACGCTACTTACTGACTGAAACTGAGTGCAACAGCCTACAACAAATACTGTCTTGTTTGAAATTCAGTGAAAGTCAGCTACTGACACTAGCTTAGCACATACATATCAGTATCTGTGCATATGCTCTGAACTTTTTTTTACGCTGCAATTTGAGGTATATTCGACCTTGTTTTTTATTACTTGACAGTCCAGTAAGGTTTTATTGTACTGTTTTCTCATATCTACTGTTTCCTTGATGAAGCAAGATGTTGTAAGATGTCAAATCTCTCGCCCAGGTAAAAATCTTTCAGTATGAGCCTAAAAATATGTAGCAACGAAGTACCAAAACTGAAAATATCAATTAAATATCAATATTTCGCTGTATATTTATATGAAATGGTGGATAATCTGTGTGCATGCGTTCAGATTCTTTGGATACATAATGCAGCAAACTCACCGGCGGCGATGCGCGCAGCTTTTGCAAAGTTCCCGGTTTCGATGCAGGCGATTAATTCGCTCTTATCATCCACAGTGTTTCTCCGGACCAAGGCGGGTTTCCCCTTCCCGCATTTTGGAAGACTGAGAATAGTGCTGAGAACAAAAAAAAGACACACCAGAGTCAACTTTAGAAAAGTAACACCAGGTGCCAGATATATCAAACTCTGTAGGTTCACGACTAGACAGAGACAGAAATATGCAAACGCATTCTTTCAAGGGCAACACATCTTAAATTTCCAAGTCTGTGTGGACAGAATATTCACATTTCACTTGTTTATTTGGGTCACAACACAACATTTTGTGAGATGAGCCAAATAAAAAAGTGAAATGTTTCCCTGAGTTGGATCTTTGAGATGTGCTGCTCTTTCATGTTTTTTTGGAATTTGCTCACTGGCTTTTTTGGGTCCAAAACTCCACTAAGAATCCCAACTGTTGATGCGCGACCTTTTTCTATTCTATTTTATAAATCTCAATCTTTGTGGAAATGGGCGCACATGCTGAAATTAATGCTAAATGAATGCAAAAACAACCTTAAACATCTGTCTGTATATCTTCAGTTGTGCCCGCTCAACCACTCATTAGACCAGGAAGAACAGAAATTAGACAAAAATATAAAATCTTCTATCTGGTGGACTACCTGGTGCTTCCCGGCAGACTGCTACACGAGGAGATGGAGGACTCAGAGGCGCAGCGTCGTCGTGGCTCCACGGGTCGACTGGCTCTACTCGAGTCTTCCAGCTCCTTCTCCTCCTCCACCTCTAGAAAACCACTGGACAGACCTGAGAGGAGAAACAACATCAGAGGAGGCAAAAAGATCTGAATCTGAATCCAGACTGCTCCTGGTCAATGTGGAATGTTTGTGCACCGGCTACAGGTTGTTCAATCTCTGGTGTCATTTAAGAGAGCTGATTTCAAAGAGTATACAGGTGTGATGAAGCAGTTTACCAGCTCATTACAGTGTTTGCACTGCCAGTTTCAGTTGTTAGCAGCAGAGCTAAATATTGCTGTGCGAATGTAAATACGGTCTTGAAGAAATGTCATTCAAATTCAAACATCGTCATTGATGCAGCGCTGTTGTTTTTTCTCTTACCAGTGTCGAGTCGTTTGACGGGGGACTCTCCCTCCTCTTCGTCCTCCCCTCCTCCCTCCTCCTCACTGTCTCTGCTGCCACTGTGCTTCCTCTTCTTGCTGTGCAGTAGCGTCTCCAGCCTGGGTATGACCACCGACAGGAAGGATTTGGAGCCCAGCTGGGCACCGTCTTCATCCTCCTCCTCCTTCTCGCCCTCTTCTTTACTGTCCACATCGTCGGCCGCCTTGTCTCCTTCCCTTGGAGGCTTGTGGGGGCTGGCGGCCTTCGACTTGCGGAAGAGCACCGCGGTGCGGCGGTTGACTGTGCCTGTGGGCTCGGCGAGGGTCGACGTGGCCACCACGCTCACGTCTCCGTCGAGTAAGGAGCTCTGGAGGCTGTCGTGGGAGTAGCCATTGAGGCGTGGGGCAGAGGAGAGCAAGTCTGGAATTTCGCCATCGAACTTGACGCGCTTGCTGGGAGCTTTGTCTTCGCAGTCGGGGGCGGCGTCGATTGGTTTGAGGGTGGGGGGCTCGGGGTCTGTGTCGGAGTGGATGAGGGGAGGGATGGAGTCTGACAGCTCCAGTTTAGGAGGGAGAGACTTGTCTCCTGAAGGGGAGAGGAGAAAAAAAGTTTTACTGTTCAGCTATCATTAAAGGAGCACTATGAACTTTTGGGCAAATTTTGGGACATTTTAAAAGGTGCAATATGTAAGATGTGTAATGAAAACATTGACTTAATTAAAAATTAACTCAAATTATCAATGTGAATAGTTTTGACGTAATGAGGTCTGTGCATTGTCTTGCATAGATATCTACTGAAGTTAGCATGCTAACCAGCTAGCCTTGGCCCAGCTCGGCCTGAAGATTCAAGCTCGTGGTCTACACCAACACTCCCCTGGTGCTCCAAGCTCCCATCCTGGACTGCATGGCTAACTGAGCTAACTTGTTAGAGGCAACTAAAGTTAGCAAATAGCGGTTGATCTAGCAATATACTGCGCCCTATTTGTATTGAGTATGAATTCAACAGGTGGCCAATTCTTACATACGGTACCTTTAATAAGAGGAGAAAGATCTTCAGTGACAAGAGTGAAAAAACTCTTTCTGTTTACTGAATGAACTAAATAAACAAACTGACCTTAAAGGACAACACAATTTCATACTGTTTTACTTTGTTTATATGTGGCGGACCCTGCCAACTTTCAAGCTTCAAACAGTGTTCTGGGGGACCTTATTTTCCTCTGAGAACAGCTTGTTTACTCAGTTATGGTTTGTATCATTACCTCATTAATATTGTAAATAATTCTCCAATACTACAGTGCCCCTCTAATCATTCAAACTGTGGAACAACAGATTACATGTCCCGGTGCACAGGTTGTTTTTATAGTTATTTTTTTTGGGGGGGGGTTATTATTTTTATTTATGTCTTTTTCCTTTCTCTTTCATTCTACTTCCATCTCCTCGTGGTGCTATAGAAATAAAGTATAATAGGTTCTGTTGTGAAGGATTAGCGATGCAAAGAGAGCATAATGAAATCTTTGGCATCCTCTTTTGGAAAAACAATGAACAAAAAGCTATTCATAAAAAGCACAAACATAAACAATATGACAAAGTGACAAAGACAAGAAATATGACCTGCAGTATAACACTATTACCGACAGTAATGCGCTGCAGCACTCATACTTTGTGCTTGCTGACACAGCACATTATCATATGGCTTTTGGGTTTATCATAAAAGTAAAACAAGGCGCTGTTTAGCATAACACTGAGGCACGCCAATAAATAAAGAATGAGAGCAAAATTACTTTTTCCTTTCTTCCCGTTCTTTCTCCTCCCTCCCACCAGCTCATTATAACACTATCTATTCAGGGATCAGTTCCACAGAGAGACATAAGAACGTTGTTAGGATTCAACAGTAACACTTTCTCTTCCGCTGCTGGAGCACAACCATCATCACCTCCATGTAATGCTCAACTTGTTCCTGTCTGCCACTGTGATTCTTGAGTTCACAAAGAGGTTTTCTGTGTCACTGAGCATGTGGAATAATTTTCAGTTACGTAAAGTCTGTGTGAACCATCTACGAGAAGTTGCCCTGTTGAAAGCACATTTTTTAATAACACTCTCTCACAGTTGGAACCAAGTGCATCAGAATGAAATCCACGGCCCTGTTCACATTTGGCATTATCGCACACTTGTCCTGGGCCACACTGAAGAACCGCCTACTCAGCTGACGTACTCCGCGAAACAACAAGAAGCCAACACAACAGGCAGAACGGGTTATGCTCTGTCTGATTTTTGTGAAGATTCAACTGACCATGGGACTAGTAACTGCAATATCTCCAGACTCCCTCAAGTGATTTTAAGACTTGTTGCATGAGGAGAAACTGAACAAACTTTGCAAACAGCTACAACAAATTCTAAATCATTTCTGCCTTCTTGTAAATTCGGCATTTAATGCAAAACATTAAGTTGTTTCTGCCCTGTTAAAAGCTTCAAGTTTGTCGTGGCACGGCTGTACAAGCCTGTCTGCTTCTGTGTCTAAAGGTGCGTCACCTCCACACACACTGTTTCAACTGACAAAGAACAGGTTGTTGACGGCAAACATGTTAAATTTCACTTATACGGTAAACAGAAACTAAAACAGGCTACTTCTATCAGTCTGTAAATAAAGTCCCTAGACTACCTTTAAAAAACGCTCAATTGGGAGACTTGTTGCATTATGAGAGGCTTAATCAACTTTGTGAAACGCTGTCAACAAAAGATTCTCAACTATTTTGGCCTTCGTGTTAATTCGGCATTAAATGCAAAACATTAAGTTGTTTCTGTCCTTGTAAAAAGTGACAATTTGTCACGCCATCGCTGTATCAGCCTGTCTGCATCTGTGTTTAAAGTGCATCACCTCCCAACGTTTAGAAGCTGTTTGAACAACTGATTTCACCATTTACACCAAATTTATGAGAGAGGACATGTTGATGATGTTAAATTTTTACATTTTACAACTACAGTAGACAGTTACTGATACAGGCTACTTCTTTCTGTTAGTGGGAGAAATCCCCAGACTCCCTTAAAAAACCCCTCAATTTTGAGACTTGTTGCATTAAGAGAAACTTCTTTGGCCTACTTGTTCATTCGGTATGTCAAAATGTTGTCTCCGTATGTTCTATTGATGCACATGTATTTTTGCATATAAAACGGGGAAGTGAGATTTAAGTGGTCGTGTGAGGTGCATATCGAGATGCATCAAAATGCCGGGTGTGAACCAACAGGCTTAACTCTGTCAGATGGTGAGACAGATGGTGATACCAAATGTGAACAACCTCTCAGACCATTTGAACACAAAACCTACACTAGTAATAAGATTAAGATATAATGACCCATATATCAAATATATATACTTTATTGGTGCTATAAATATTCCTGATTTTGAGCCAATGACAGCTATTACACATTAACAAATAATATTACCACCAATAATCCTGTTTCATCAGTTAATGACATACTTAAAATTTGGCTTTCTTGATTTGAGAAATAAAAGTTGATGTTCACAATCACAAATACCAAGAACAAACACCAAGAAGTGTGCGCAAATTTCTCAAAAACAGCAGACAGATGCTAGCCTCATGACAAACTGAGCAGGGTTTGTAATGATTATGTGTTAAAGTAGCCATTGAGTTCTGGGAGGCAATAAATCTGAAACCAGGCTACTATTGTAGTGCTGAAAGCATCAAAGACAAATTATGTATGGAGAAGAGCATGTGACTTTGCTCTCAGAGGTTGTGTTTTGGGTTGCGGGCTAATCTCTGACCTTTGACCTGTGCTTCAGGATATTAAGGACATGTGACTCTCTTTTAGTCAAACACAGAACACTCTTTCTAATAAATCCATACGTACCCTCATCGTCTGGAAAATGTCCGTTGGGCTGTGATCCCTCTTCTTTAGGTTTGCCTAGCTCTGAGTGGGAGGCAGCAGCTGATGAAGATGAGGCCGATGTGGAGGCGGTCGTGGAGGACGAGGAGTGGTGGTGGTGGTGGTGGTGATGGTGGTGGTGGGAGGGGTGGACTCTCTTTAAGCTCATTTCATTGCGCACGTCGTTGATGGTCTTTTTGAGTAGTTTTAAGCGCTTGCTGCGGGAGGGGCTGGACTTCATGGCGCAGGTCAGGTCGAACTTCTCCAGGAGCTGCTGCAGCTGCTTGTCCGGAGAAAGATGCTGCCGATTGGCTGGGACAAGTAGGCGATCGACTAAGGAAAGAATTAAATAATCATCAACATATTTTAATTTTAATGATGCATCGGAGAGGCGTGTGTCTTTACTGCCGCTCTTACCGTCCTCCCAAGAAAACGTTGGTGCTGATTTCATTTCAGGAGCTTCTGACAGATGCATGCCACTTTCCGTGTCAAAGCCGATTCTCTCCACGTCTTTCCGAGCTTTTCTCAGCAGGGCCCCGCCCTGGTCTCGGAGGCGCACGGCGGCCCGGTAGAAATACGTGTCCTTTGAGTTATATTTCATGCAATTATCAACGATGAGGTTGAAGTCGCTCTCAAACTGCTCCAAGTTGTTGTAGCCCTGTGCGTCGATGCGCTGACGCATGGTGGAGAAGTCCATTGGGTGCTTGATGTGGTCGAGGTAGTCAGGCACCTACAGGAAACAGAAGATTAAAGATTTTTTTTCCAAACTTACTTTAAAAATTTTAAGCGAATATCATTGTATGTCGCATGTCAATGCTGCAATATGTAAGAAGTGGCCACCTCTTGAATTCATACTCCATAAAAATGGGGGCAGCATATAATCAGAGTAACTGCTAACTGTAGCTGTCGTTAGCTAGTTAACTCCGTTAGCCCAGCAGCTAGCAGTTTGGACTGGGAGCTCAGGGTGGTATCACGAGATAAGGACTGGCTGCTGCTAGCTGGTTAGCATGCTAACCTCATCAAAATTCTTATTTCTTCACATTCTTTGATAACATTGGTTAGTTTTTGAAATTTTTAAACTACAATTATTATATGTTGCACCTTTAATTTAAAGTCCTTAATCAAATATCATTATTTAAGTTACAGCGTCTAACGTTATTCATGTCCGCAGAGGCCGGGCTACATGACCTGACAACAGCACCATCTGAAAAGACTCTAAACAACTTCATCACAACATCTTCAAACTTAGAAACTTGAATGCAAATACAGACACATTTCACACATGCTCAGGCTGCCAAGAAAACAAATAACGTAGTAGTAACGTATTGGACTCCAGAGTCAAAAGCTAACGCCCAACGTGGGGCTCGAACCCACGACCCTGAGATTAAGAGTCTCATGCTCTACCGACTGAGCTAGCCGGGCATGTTAAAGAAGGAACCTTTGCCTTTTTACAGACGTTTGCCTGTGGACCTTACTCTCAGGTTACACATTCATCATACCAGGAAGTCACATTGCTCAACCCTTGTAACACAGGGGAAGGGGGGTTGATTTATACCCTTGTGTCACTGTGACCAGAACCTGACACGGAGCGAGCGAGCAGTCATCTGCTGGTTGTAGTGTTTGTGGTGTGTTCAAGTGCAACTTCTAACGGATGTGTGGCGATACAAGAGAAAACAAAGCGTGGAATTCTTCTCTCTTAGGTCTACGAAGTAAAGCAGTTATCTGGCAACCAGCCAGACAAACAGGTCAAACAAACTATTGCTGTTAAAAAAACAACCGGCTGAGCTAAAATGCAAACCAGCAAATCCAGCTTGAAGGCTTATCAAACCGGAAGTTTTGTTATCTGCGTTTTCTTGGTTGAGCTTGTTTAACACAGCACAATAAACAGCAGCAGTGCAGTACAGCTGCGACAGTTACAAGGAAAGAAAGTTCTTTTTGATAATAGATTGATGGTTTCAGTCATTTTTCAAGCGGGTGCCAGCTTCTTAAGCTTGAGACCAACAACCGGCAAGTATGTTCTTTGCTGCTTTTCTTTGTCATTGATGACAGTAAATGAAGAGTCTTTGGGTTTTGGACATTTGCTTGGACAAAAGAAGCTATTCAAAGATGTCACTTAGAGCTCTAGGAAATTGTGACTCAATTTTTTTAAACAACATTAATCAAGAAACTATTCGGCAGATAATCTACAATCAAAATAATCATTAGTTGCAGCCCTATACCGAAACAAAACGAAACACTCATAAAATGCAATATTTACATCAAGTAAAATGTTGGGTGAATTTCTGGCATTCAAAGGGGGAAAAAACACAAGATTCCTTGTGGACGGACGCAACAACAGAACTTAAAAGTATTTAGGTATCTACTGAAGTTCACCTCAGTGACGTCAACCGGCTGGGTGAAGATCTTGGCCTGGTCTTTCGCCTGTAGCTGATCCAAAAGGGCTCGGAGCAAAATACTGAAGGGAGTCAACTGCATCTCCAGGAGGGTCTCCTGCTGTTTAATCTAAAAAAAAAACGAGCCAAGATGGGAAACATTAAAAGATCAAATTGATTTCTTTATTTTACCTGGGTTAGGTCAAAAGTCAAATCTGTCTCCTACCTCTTCCCTCTTGAGCTTCTCCCTCTTGCGGATGAGCTCCAGCAGCAGCCGGGCTCTCTCCAGGTCGTGTCGGAGGCGATGCCACTCCTTCAGCTGCTCCTTCAGTGCCCTGCTCTCCTCCTCGTTCTGCCTCTGGAGAAGACATTGACATACAAACACGTTAAGGAACAGAAAACTGACAGTACACACCTTTTTCCTATACATCTTCAACAACATCTATTACTTCATGGCACACATCCACATTTAGCAGGAAACTTGCTTGTATACACACAGCACTGTCAAAAACCTTGTTGACAGCTGTAATAACATGTTTAAAAGCATACTAGGAAGAGCATTAAAGGGTTAACAAAGGTGTTGAAAAGATCTGGCTGTATGAAAAGTATAACACATGTTTCAAGTTCTAAAAGCTACTTAGGTAAAAGGCAAAGCGAAGACTGAAAGCCTTCTGTGGTTGACTGACGGTTGAACAAACCGGCTGTGCATTCTTCTGAGACTGCAGGCCTGTCTGGAGGCGTCTGATGAGGGGAAGCCCGTTCCTTGATTGCCTCTTTAGCGTCCAATAATTTAGGACCAGCTCCACAAATGCTTTCTTCTTCTGGATTGACACCTGGTTCATGATGGTTTGTAACCTAGAGACGCCGGCAAGACAGGTATTAGAAGGATATAGACAGAGAGAGAAACCAACAACCAGCAAGTATGTTCTTTCAGAAAACAGACTGTGGGAGCAGTGGCTGGTCACCTTGTGGTCCTGGCTTTAAACTTAACAACTACAGACAAAATTTTAACCAGCATCTAGCACTAGCACTTAACAAAAACGTGTTCAGGTAGGTCACTGAAACTTCTATCTAATCCTGTAACACACAATGTTTGTACATCAACACACATAAGTCCTATCAGTGTCTTGAGAAAGACAGGAGAGCCTTCCTCAATCACAGACCAGGCATCAACTCCATCCCACCAATGATTAAAACTCAGATATACCTGTGAGCAGGAAAAGTAGGCACGGTAGCAGGGGTTTCTTCTTCACTTTCAGGTTCAGGCTCAGGCTTCTTACTCTTACTCTTCTTCTTCTGCTTCCCTTTCGAATGTCCCTTCCCTTTATCCACTTTCTTACATAGTCCATTTTTGGGTTTGGCATCATCGTAAATCGTGAGAGGCCTCCGTACGCACCCGTTAGGCGTGTGAGCTCCACAGTAAGCCGTCTTTTTCACAGAGAACGTGGGCTCTCCCGTTTCCGTCACCTCCTTGATCGGCTCCATCTTCATAAAGAGGCCAGCCTTTTGGGCGCAGCTGACGTGGAAGGCGGTGTAACAGTTGGCTCTGTGGCACTGGATGCACGCGCCGACGCCTTTCTCCTTACAGAGGTAGCAGGTGAGCTTCCAGCGGGCCGGAGGAATGTGGCTGACCCCGTCGATGGGTTCGATGAAGGTGGTGTTGGAGAAGCCCACCTCGGGGACCCAGAGGGCGCACACCACGTGGCCCCAGCGGTCGTCGTCGGTCCTTTTCACCGCTCCACCCTTGTTAGGACAGAGTATGCAGTCTGCGGGCTGGGTGGATGCCTGGAGGCAGTGTCTGCAGAGCCACTGGCCCTCAGGAATGTAGGGCACACCGTAACATTCTTGGTGCACGGCCACGTTGCACATGTCGCAAAACAGGATGGCATTGCTGTTGTGACACTCTCCGTCCATGCAGATGCAGCAGACGGCATCCTCATCGATGGGGGCGTGCTTTTCACCGCACTGGTCCAGACTCTCCAGGTGCAACTCTTTCTCAAAGCGGTCAACTAGAAACTCAAAGACGTTGTGAGAGACCTGACTGACCCCCTCGCCTCTCCGCTTTTCATTGACCAAATCCAGCCAGGCATAGTCTTCCTCGTCCATGTCGTACTCCGTCTCCTCATCCAGCTCTTCCTCCGTCTTCTCCGTGAATTTAAAAAAGGCAGCTGAACGCTTAGGAACTGCTGGAAGATTATATTCCACTGTTCGAAATTTAGGCTCTGGAAGCTTTGGTCCGGCGTTAACACCAGCATTATGTCCTCCTCCCTCTCCAGGACCAGTAATGCCCAGCGCTGCGTTCCTCTTCTCCTGGTTGTTTTTTAACCTGACCGACCTCAGGAGGACCTGCTGCTGCGGTTTCTCAGCGTTCTCCTTATTGCTGGTGCACTCCATCATCTCCTGCACCATGGGGTCATCGTCTGAGATGACGTCCAGCTTGTCATATATGCTGACCCGGTGGACGCGGCCATCTATATCGAACTCCACCATGCGCTGCGCCTGGGCGTAAGTCAAGATCTGCTTGTTGGGGGAAGGCTTGATGGGAGACGGGGGCCTCTGCGGCACCGAAGGCCGGTGCTGCCGAGCTTTCTTCTTCATCTTGACGCTCCGTGTTGCTGTGGAGACGCAGAAAGGGAAAGGAAAAGTTGGAGATGGTGAATGCTGTTTATTAGAGTAGCTGCCATTCAGGGGTAACAAAACACAGACCTTGATAATTTACTGAAACAGTTAGGGCTGCAACTAACGATTGTTTTCATTGTCGAATAACGTGTTGATTATTCTCTCTCTATAAAGTGTCAGAAAATGGTAAAAACGTTGATCAGTGTTTCCCAAAGCACAAAATGACGTCCACAACCCGAAGATACTCAGTCTACTGGAGTAAAGGAACTGGAAAATTTCACATTTAAGAAGCTGGAATCAGAGAAATTCAACTTCCTGTTCTTCTTAAAAAATGACCTCAACCTCAAATGGTTCTCGATTCATTTGATTGTTGAAAACGAATCGATCAAACAATCAATCAGCGCAGCTCTAGATACTGTAACCTGTAGTGTAATCCACACTTATTCATGACTGACATGGTATAAAACATATAATTGAAAAGGCCTTAATCACTTTCTTGAACAACATGAGTAAGGTTATCAAATGACATGCAACCCGCAAGTAAGCCAAATAGATAAAATAGTATAGTATTGACATCTATTACAGCTGCTATAATGTAGCATATCTGCTATATCTTGAGAAATAAGGTATTTTACTTTAATGTACGCCGCACCAAAAGACAGAAAAAACATTGTGTGATTTGAATTTATTATATTTTAAAGGAGCATTATACACTTTTGGTGAATACATTTTAATCAAAAGACAAAGATCTTAAATAAATAAACAAACTCTCTTCAATAACTTCAATAATTTAATGACCGAATAAACAAACTGACCTTAAAGGACAACACTATCTCATACTGTTTTACTTTGTTTATATCTGGCGGACCCTGCCACCTCTCTAGCTTCAAACCTTACTTTCCTCTGAAAACACCTTGTTTATTTAGTTATGGACAACATAAATATACCTGAGTTTGTGTTATTACCTCATTAATATCGTAAACATTACAATTCTGAGTTTGAACTTCTTCTCCAAAACTACATAGTGCCCCTTTAACAGCCACGATGACTGATGCTATGATAAGGTATCCGCTCTACACTGTGAGTCATGAGGTATTTAAGTTTAACCCAATGTTCTCTGCACCAAGTGACAGAAACAGTTTAACACTGTGTGATGTGAATACATTATATTAAAGGTAAGCTAGCTGATTAAGAGAGCAGAAGGATGGTGTGACTTTCACTGCTGTTACTGCCTCAGACTAACTTCCAGTGACTTGATGAGTGTGTTGTGATGTGTAATGTAGTACGTTACAGTTTTGTCAATGAGCTGAGGCATTTAAATGCGGTGGGAGGCGGTCACACACGGCGCTTTCACCGTGACTGCGCCGGAGTTAGCACCTGGCCCTTTGGTGCAGAGACGCAACTGCCCTTTAACTAACGACCAAACAGTCCAAGTTGCTAACAATAACATTAGCTAGCTAGCCAGCTAACTAACTAGCCAGCGGAGCTAGCCACCACCCCCCCACCTCTGAACGGAGCAAATGGCGTCAAGCAAAACAAGAGCTCTTTAAAAAAAAAAAAAAACAACGTTTGTTAATTCAGACACAATGTGTAGCGTTGAACACGCATTTTGCAGATGCATTACGTGCCTTCTCGAGGCCACGGAATAAAACACAGGAATGCAGAAAAACCAAAAAGCACATACCTCGGATCCACGAACAGTTTTGCTAGCAGAGGAAGACGGTAGCTAGCCAGCAGCCTTACAAAGCAATGGCGACACGGCCTGCTAAGTGGCTCTAATTCCGTACACAGTGTTCTCATCCAACGGGCGATACTGGGGTCTTTTCAGATACTGATGAAAAGATGAAGAGGCCTGCTGGGTGCCTGTGAGGTTTCGATGTTAAATCCCACACAGAGCACAGTATTATTTTGCTTTGTGGACCATTCATAGGTTAGAGTCGCTCGCTAGCCACAGTCGACCAGGAGCAAAAAGCAGCAGCAGCAGCAGCAGCACTACGTACGGGCTCATCCCCCAACACAACAATGCGTTTCACCAGACAACTCCCACCCGTACGCACTACTCTACGTGTGACGCTGGAGGTCATGTTGGTGGTGAGTCGTAGATTTCACACAAAAGCCCATCTGTCACACAATCAATGCATTGCCTTTTGTCGATCCTTACTAGCAGTACGCTAGACACAAAGCTCCGAACAAAGCGCGAACCGGGGCACTGTCTGAGCAAAGCTGGGGACGGTGTGTCTTGTTTTGGCTCTCCGGGACCGGGGGGGTGTGTAGTCATAATCGACGGGTATGACTTTCAGATCGGTGTGTGTTGTGTGTCATGGTCCGGGCTATTGATTCAGCATTTCTCCTCTAGTCACAGAGGACACGGGCCAGGACAACAACAAACCACTGTTAAATGCCCCACCCTGGTGACCAGTTCGCCCCAGATCGTATCCTTGAGGGGGAAGAACAAGAAATCCCCGTCGGGTTACAAGAGTTTTAATGTTGTGTTGATAAAAGCATAAATATATTTAATTATATTCTTCAATCAGAGCTGTGGCCCCAAACCGTGAACGCACCACGGAGCAGAAGTCGTGTGTTAATTGAGGAGTAATTATGTCGTAGTAACGAGCTGCCGAACTTTGTTCGATTAATTGAACGAACCGCCGTCATTGGAAGAAGAATAATAATATGCAAACTGAATCATCCATTAACGAAAATTAACACTGTATTATTATTATTATTATTATTATTATTATTATTATTATTATTATTATTATTATTATATTAGAGTACAAAGTTACTTATAAAATAAAAAATGTACCCCCCAAAAAATATTGTTACTGTTGTTCGCGCTTATTATAAAAAAATAAATATGTCACAACAGACCTGTCAGCTGTCATTTTAATAATAAGTCGCCCACTGCTGTTTTTGATAAGTGAAAAATAAAAGTGTTATGTGACATCTTGCTTAAACGTGTTGCCCCCTGCGCCCGGTGACATCATTAAAACATGTTCCTTCCGTCCGACGCTGTGTGGAGCTGCTCCGGCCGAACGTGAACTGCTAGCTAACCAGGAGACAAAAGCAACAAAGTGAACCCCCCTCCGGATCAATCAAATGTGTCATATTTAACTGTTTAGGAGCCGAAACCTTGTGTCCCACAACGCCATACTTCACAGTAAGTATCCCGAGCACATGTACGCGTCCGAGGAGAGGTTTAATTCGGCCGGGGACGTCGTGGTGAGCCCCGGTCTGATTCGGATCCCGTGTGGTTCGTGTGTTGCCACGGCTGGGTTCTGCCTCGCCAGGTTAGCTTGTATGTCCTGTGTGTGGCCTAGCTGGCAGCTAACCAGCTAGCAGTCGTGGTGTGGTCCGAGGTTTACCAACCGCCTTTACCCGGGATATCAGCGCGTTAATGGGATAGTTGTGGAAGTTTCATTGCGTCGAATATTTGTGCCACAAGCCCATGTGACAGCGGTGTTGTACCCTATGTGTTGTTTTTGTGTGTTTATTAGCCTTGTGGCTAACCCAGTTAGCACCAGGATAGCCACCGTGGTGTTTACTGATGGTACAGCCTAACTGCCTGAAATATTTAATCAGAGCGTTAAATATTGACTAGCATGAGGGTCGCACAAGTGTCAGGTTTTTGTGTTAGCTGTTGTTCAACGACGGTGAGTCGAAAGCCGGCGTGTGGGTCACCATTTACAAGTTGGTGTGTTGTGTGAAGACGAAGGCTAGTCAGCGTTGGCAAATATCTGCTGTCCTCTCATCTTCCTGACTAGCACTTGAGCCAAACCCGGAAAAACTGTCGTCTGTCACTGCTCACTTAGGAAATGAATTACTTTTGCTTGTTCTTTTGAAACGCAATCATGTATTAATAATCAGTTATACAGTTTGTTGCACTTGTCACACTCACGGGGTTAGATTAAGATCAATTAACGGTACATTTTATGAACGTTTGGTAGAGATTGATACAAGTTAGTCTGGATTGAAGGGATCATGTTTACTTAGGCAAATATTGTCAGAGCTTAACGTTATGTGTCTTGCACGCACTGTATTGTGCAATGTGAAACCTGTTTTAGGGTTTGTTTGTATTGTTTGTCTCATCTGTTGTAAAGATACAATTTTGTAGTTTAGTCTCAGTATTTCCCCTTACTTTTTATGTTGTATATACAGTATGCTTGATCTTGAGCACATTGGTCCACAGTACCACAGTACTTACTGTCTGTTACTGTGTTGTTAACAGACCTCATTTGACCTGATCCTACAGCTAAGGATTTTAAGAGAAATATTTTTTAAATTTTTTTTAAAAAACAAATTACACACCCAATTCAACCCAGTTACCAGTGTATTATGCAAATTGATGTAGTCTAATGCATTTACTCCTTATACTCCTTTCATGCAAATAATAGAGAGATGGTAGATAGTGAGTTGTGGCTATAACTTAATTAAACTGTCATTTGGATGTTGTAAACTGTACAGCTGTTTAACTCTTGCACTATAATGAGAGATGTGTCTAATATTTTGACTACCCCATTAATTTCACCAAGGCTAGCTTGGATATTCTCTGAAACGGTTTCAACAAAAGCTGAATAATGTAACCTTAAAGGTGCACTATGTAGTTTTGGGGACAGATTTTTAATGAGGGGAGTAAGATCTTCATTGACTAATCTTTTAAAAAAAATTAAAAATTGTATTATTTTTTATGCCTAAACAAATTCTTTTCATTTTCATGACTGGATAAACTGAATAAACAAACTGTCCTTACAGGACAACACAGTTTCATACTGTTCTACTGTTTATATGTGGCAGACCCTGCCACCTTTCTAGCTTCAAACAGTGTTCTGGGGACCTTTTTTTCCTCTGAGAACAGCTTGTTTATTCAGTTATGAAAAAAATAAATATTTCTGAGTTTGTATTATTATCTCATGTTTATTGTTAATATAACAATTCTGAATTTCTTCTCTAACGCTACATGGTGCCCCTTTGATTAAGGTATTGTGTGTTGCAGGGCTGTTGTATTAGACTGCATTAGCTTTAGCTAAGTGGAGCTAACAAACTGGCAACTGAATGTATGTGTTTTGGCACATTTAACCATGTGTACTGACCATACCTATGCATGTAGATCTACCTGTATTATGACAGGATAATTTTGACTGTGTGGTGCTGATAAAGAATTAATGGTCTAACAGTGTCGTGGCAAAAATGGTAAAGTGGGTGTCCCTGCAAACATGAGTCACGTGAGTAATGCACTACCCTGAGATGATTTCAGTCATTAGTTCCTCTATATTTACCAGTCAGTGCTGCAGTGTGGTTGAAATGTTTCAGTGTAATAAAAAAGCACGTTTTATACATGGATCCACATCCAGTTTAATTTAAGCACCATGTTTGAAGAGTTGTAGGACATTTTTCAGTTGTTTATAGATCTACTGTACCATTGGTCAGTTATACATAATCAAATGTGATGAGATAAAAAGGCATTGGCACCACAGAACATATCAAGTCCCAAAAACTGTAAATTTCTTATTAACAGTATAACTAAATGAATATGTCTTTGGTAAGCTTTACTATACACCGATCAGCCACAACATTAAATCCACTTACGAGTAAAGTGCATAACATTGATCATCTTGTTAAAATGCAATGGTTTGCTGGGAGACCTTGGGTCCCCGCATTCATGTGGATGCTACTTAACACTCACCACCAACCCAAACACCATTGTAGACCAATTAAATAACCTCATGGCAATGGCACTCCCTGATGGCAGTGGCCCCCCAAACAAGAAAGTGCGCCCTGCTGCACCCGACAAACTGCCCAGGAATGGCTCAAGGAATGTGACAAAGAGCCCAAGGTGTCGTCCCCCTATTCCCCAGATCCCAATCTGATCGAGCATCTGTGGGACGTGTTGAAACAAGTCCGATCCATGGAGGCCATCCCCTAACCCACAGGACCCAAAGGATCCACTAATGCCAGACACTAAAAAACAACCTCATAAGTCTTGTGTCCATGCCTTGACGGGTCAGAAACCTGCAGAATATAAGAGAGAAAACCTGCAGAATATAAAGCAGGCGGTTTTAATGTTGTGTCTGATCAGGGGTGAGAAAGTGTATTCAGTTTGTGGGAATGAGGACAGGGGATTATGATTCAGAAAGCTGAATAAATCGAGCAACAGTTCTGTGGAAGAAGCTAGGAGAGGTGTATCTGCCCTTGATAGATGACTACAGTTTCCCTGGTGGCTGCTTGTGTATGTAAGCTGTGGGCCATGAATGCAGGACTTGAAGGCCAGGCTGATCTTGCACATGTAAATGAGACAGCATAGCCTCACAAAGACCAACATTAAAACAGTCTTTGGGTGGTGCTTGCCAATTTGCAAATTCAAGCATTTCAAAGTTTATAACCAAAAATTTGCATTTAAATGAAAACCAAAGTGGTCAACAAGGGAAGAGTTTTGTGAAGCTTGATTGTACAGCAGGAGATAGTTGTGACTTTTAACATCGACACACATTTACACATTGAACCTTGTGTAAAGAGCCTGGTCAATTTGTTCTAGAAAATAAAAATGTAAAGACTTCCTTGTCATAACAGAATATCTACACTGATCAGCAACAACTTTAAAACCACCAACTTAATATTGCGCTGGGTTCCCCATGTGCAACCAAAATAGCTCTGACCCATCAAGGCATGGTCATAAGACCTCTGGCGGTGTCCTGTGGTGTCTGGCACCAGGACGTCTGTAGTGGATCCTTTTGGGTCCTGTATGTCTGGGGGTTCGGCCTCCATGGATTGGACTTGTTCTGGCACATCCCGTAGATGCATGATCGGATTGGGGTCTGGGGGTCCGTTGCCATGAGGGGGTGTACTTTGGTCCACAACAGTGTTTGGATGAGTGGTGCCTGTCAAGTCGTGTCCACAAGAATGCCAGCACCCGAGATTTCCCAAAAGAACATTGCATTATAATAAGATCAATGTTACTCACATCACCTGCCAGTGGTTTTAAAGTTGTGGTTGATCTGTGTATTTTACCTGTTGTTGTTTTTGGAGTTGTAATTTCATAAGGATACACTTTAATCTATCTTCTCTCTCCCACTCTCTAGGTTGTGTGCAGAGTGGTGGAAATACTTCAGTCATAAATGGAGAGGGACAAGCAGGCAGCCTGTGTCCCAGACAGCCACACACTCATTACAACACCTGCTTGAGGACTGCAGTATCGATGCCTACACCTGAAATAACTGATTGCATCTGACGACAACAGACCTGACGATTCTACAGAAACCCTTGGGCTGCTGCCATGGATGGCGAGGAAGATGTCCCTCACATGAGTGAGGATATGGTCAGTGAACCTAATGGCTCCATAGAAAGTAAAAAGAGAGAGGCAAAAGGGACCTGCCTGAAAATTGAGGGCCAGGATGGCTATGTGTTCAAATCCTACAGCATTACTCCCCATGAGGCTGCAGATGCAAGGTCACCTGCTTGCTCCTCAATAACACTGGATAAAGACTCTCCCCCTTCTTTTCATTTATCTTCTCAGGACGACAAACAGCTGGAGTCAGACCAAGCAAGCGAGACTGATCCAGCATCTCCCACTCTGTCAAACAAATGCCTAAACACTGATACTGAGGAAAATATGGAGAGTGAAAAGTATGAAAATGGCAATGAAGAAAGTCAACATATCAAAGAGGAGACTGGGGATGCTAATGGAATGGAAGAGGAAATCCAGGATGATGAAAGGCTCGCATTTGGTAGCTCAATTGGCCCTTTTGTAACTAGAGATGTCGATGAGTATAGCAATTTATTAAGTGGATACACAAGCACCCTTTATGATGTTGCCATGGATGCTGTCACTCAGAGCCTTTTGTCATCTATGAGGAGTAATACCAACCCGAGGAAAAAATCTCCTGCATGGAACCATTTCTGTATATCACCACGAGACAGTACCAAAGCAATCTGTTTATACTGCATGAAAGAGTTCAGTCGGGGGAAGAATGAGAAAGACCTCAGCACAAGTTGTCTAATGAGGCATGTACGAAGGGCTCACCCCACTGTGCTTTTACAAGACGGGGCAGACGCATCCTCAAATCTGACTGGCTCGCTTTCCTCATCTTTGATACCTCCCTCCCCAAACTCACCAAAAAATGGAGACTTGACAAATAGCATTATTTCTTCTGCCTCAAAGAACACTTCACCGTCCACCTCCTCAGCTGAAAACTCAGATCTGTCATCCAAAGAAGTGTTGCCCAAAGTCGAACCAAAACTAGAACCATATGCCAACACTGACACTGTTTGCAGCACGCTCTCATCCTCACATTCCAATGAAAACAACCTTGAAGACATGTCAGACGGAGTGCCCGAGCGCCTTCCTGGGACACCTAAAGGCTCGAGCTCCCGTCGGAGATCAGCTGTATGGAAACACTTCTACCTGTCGCCTGCTGACAATTCCAAAGCAGTATGTATCCATTGCATGAATGAATTCAGTAGGGGTAAAAATGGGAAGGATTTAGGGACAAGCTGTCTTATCCGTCATATGTGGAGGGCCCACAAAGAGGTTGTCATTGAGGAAAATGGACAGGGCAATCACATTCCCCCACCCTACACAAACCCGCCCTCACTACTGTCCCGCACACAACTACAGGATCCACTGGAAATTAAAAAAGAATCGCCCCTTCTTCCATCTTCACCAGAAACCATATCTGATGAATTACCCCAAAGCATAGAGGAAAGCATGGATATAAAAGAGGAATCTGAAGAGGTCATGCATCTCTCAGGACAGGAGTCCTCTCTCAATCTGTCCTTCAAAACTCAGGGGGAGGATACACCCTTAACTTCCTCACCATGCGACCTCTCTGAGGGCCCCAGCCTCAATCAGGATCATTCAGTTTTCCAGCAAAACAAGAAGATCATGAAACGGGTGAAATCTGAGGTGTGGCATCATTTCATAGTGTCACCAGTTGACCAGTTAAAAGCACTGTGCCGTTACTGTCCATGCGTCATCAGCCGGGGAAAACGGGGCGACTTTGGTACAAGCTGTCTAATGAGGCATCTTATGAGACGCCACCCAGACGTCCTCAAAAACCAAAAAAGCACAGATGAGAAGGACTCCTCCCCTCATCCCTATGTCAGTCTCACAGCACCGGATGCAGTTTCAACCAAAGAAACTGAGAGCCCTGCAAGTGAGAAAAAGCCACAGCCCCTGCCTGTTTTCAGCAAAAAGACGTCAAAACTGTGGAACCATTTCTCCATTTCACCTGCTGATCCCACAAAGGTGGTTTGTTTGCACTGTAGCCGCACAATTAGCAGAGGCAAAAAGACTACAAACCTCGGCACAAGCTGCCTCTTCAGGCACATGCAGAGGTTTCATGGACATGTTCTAGAAAGCAACAATACTATCTCAGGTGATGTGCCGTCTGCTGAAATTCACGTTAAACAAGAGCTCATGGACACTTCTGTTTATGAAACAGAACAGACTCATGAGAGGTTTGATGAACACCACCCGGTTGCCAAAAAAATCACCAAACTTATCGCTGAAATGCTCGCACTGGATCTTCAGCCATCAGCTATGGTGGAGAATGCTGGACTGAACAGACTACTTGAGTACCTCCAGCCTCAGTATTCTCTACCACCTTCTTCTTACTTTACCAGCACTGCCATACCAGATATGTACGAAAGGGTGAAGGATGTTGTGCTGACCCACCTTAAAGAGGCTGAAGGTGGTGTTGTTCACTTCACGACTAGTATTTGGGTCAGTAGCCAGACAAGAGAATACCTGACCCTCAGTGCCCACTGGGCAACGTACGAGTCAAGTGTCAGACCCCAGGGTCAGGACTTTCACTGCTCCGCTCTCCTAAGTGTCTCACAGATAGACTGTGATCACGATATGCATGACATCCCAAAGCAGCTCGAGTATCTGTGGGATTCTTGGATCACCTCATCAGGGCTGAAAAAGGGGTTCACTGTAACTGATAACAACACCATCAGAAACACTTTGGAGGACCATGGCCATGTCACCATGCAGTGTTTCGGACACACTATAGACCTCATTGTTAGCGAAGCCATAAAGAGCCAGAGAATGGTTCAGAACCTTCTGAGTATTGCACGAAAGATCTGTGAACGTGTGCACCGCTCAGCAAAGGCCAAGGAGAAGCTGGCTGAGCTCCAGAGGGCCCACCAGCTGCCAGAGAACCAACTGATTCAGGATGTTCCTTCAAAATGGAGGACTTCCTTTTCCATGCTGGATCGGCTGGTGGAACAGAAGAAAGCCATCGACGAGATGTCGATCGAGTGCAATTTCAGGGAAATGATCAGCTGTGATCAGTGGGAGGTCATGCTATCGGTCTGCAATGCACTGAAACCTTTTGAGGTCGCCTACAGGGAGATGAGCAACCGCACTGCCACTCTGGGACAAGTCATACCACTAATTCACATCCTCAATCGAAAGATAGACCTGCTGTTTGATGAAACTGTGGGCATAGACAACATGCTCAAGTCTCTAAAGGAAGCCATGGTGAGCAGAATGTCCGCAACTCTGCATGACCCACGATACACCTGGGCGACCATGCTGGACCCACGATACAAGACTTCATTGTTCACAGAGGAAGAAGCCGAGCAGTGTAAACAAGATCTGATCCACGAGCTTGACTTGTCCTCTTCTACCTCAGTAGCAGTTAAGCCTCCGCTGCCCAATGGCTGCAATGAGGCCCCCGTTTCATCTGACACCCCCGACTCAAACAAGGACAACCTCTGGTCCCTAATGGCCGACATCCGACAAAAGATAAAACACGAGGAGAAGCCAAAGTCCTCAGAGCTGGCAGTGCTGGAGTACCTTGAGGAAGACATACTTGATCAAAGCTGTGACCCCCTCGACTATTGGAACCTGAAAAAGTTCCTGTGGCCCGATCTTGCCAAAGTAGCTGCCCGTTACGTGGGCTGCCCTCCCAGCATCGTCCCAGCAGAGACACTGTTCAGCACAGCTAGTGTCAACTGTACTCTAAATCAGCCCAGACCGCTACTGGAGAACATGGAGGGTCTGCTGTTCCTCAAGGTCAACCTCCCTTTGATTTATTTTCAGTACTGATTATCGCTGACCATTAACTTGAAAACCCTTTATCAAGGACCAAGTTGCGTAGCTGTGAAATGGGGGTTTTCTGTTGGGCAAAATGTAAAATATCAATTTATACACTGATTGATTCTCAATGCAAAGGCCAGATTTGAGGGTTTTATTGTATTCTGTGTACTACTGTTAAACACTTTGGAGCTGTTGTGATGAAAAGTCTCAGTCAAAAGTGTATCAGGGAGGGAGGGTTTTTCTAGCTGTAGGGGTTGGTGATAACGTGTTTGCTTGTAAATCGATGTTTTTTTGTTTTCTGTGTCTACTCTCTCCTTGTGCCTTATCCAAAACTACTTCAGGTCAAAATGCTGTAAATATTTTGTTAAATTGCGCAGATCACTTCAGGATGCTTTTTTGATGATTTATGTATTAAAAGTTAGATGCAGAGTTGTTTTCTGGATGAAAACATGGCCCAAAAATAAATGCTGTGACTGAAAGATGTTTTTAAGTTAATGTTATTTAATTTTCATTGTGAATTTGTGGCTCATGGTACTGTCGTTTAGAAATAGACCTGTTTTTTTTTAACTCGCTTAAATGTTTTTAATAAGAGTATGTATAATATTGCTGTATTTTCAGAATAAGCAGTTTGTTTGGAATATACAATTTGTCTCTTAAGCACAATTTAAGTTTATGTCCAGGGGATTAAATTATGGGTTTATTATTGAGTAAAACAATGTACTGTACATTTTTATATTAAATGACTTCTGAACCTAATTTGATAAATGTTTTAGCATTGAGACTGGAACCATGCAAATTTTGTGGTCATTTGTAAATAAAGGTTTTCCTTATGCAATATTGCAGGTATTGAGCCGTTTTCATTGGTTATTGGGGTTTTAATGTTCAGACGAGTTTACTGAGTAGTGTGTGACTAGAGAAACAAAAGTGCAATTCAGGAATCTGGTTACTTCCACTCATTTTCAGCTTTATTCATCTACAAAATATAACATCACAACCTGGGGTAAAAAAATACAAATCTGTCTGGAGAAGATGAAATAGCCCTGCACTTGTCTGCAAGAAGACATTTCATTATTTCCTTGCTTTTCAAGGGAAACAATGCATTACTCCTTAGCATGACAATAGAGAACCATTTTAAATAGCAGAAAAGATTTGACAGTTCAATAAAATAATTTTCTTGGGTAGCACATAAGCAGTTGTATTGCAGACAAATGTGACAGATGAAAGATGTGTTATTGTCTTCACAGTACCCTCCTTGTTTTGGTCACCTTCAGTCTATTTTCTTGGTCACTCCTTAATCCAATGCCCTTAAGGTCCCCCTTTTTGTTGCCCGCTTGCAGTCTTTCTCTCCATTAGCACTGTTTTTCTGTCCAACCGCACACTGACGGGAGGGAAGTGAAACATGTTGAAGGCAATGTTGCTGTAACCTTCTATGAAGGTCAGAGGCTGATGAGTGTGCTGAAGCAGCTGTATCTTGGTGGTGTTGGCCTCCATCAGTAGGTGTGAGTACATTTTGATCTCAGGATTTGTAAGGTTCAGATCCTCACGTTTGTCATATCTGTTGTAAAATGAAAGTGATGGCATTACAGAAGGAACAACTGTTTTTTGACAGGTTTTAGTTTGAAAATTACACCAACCTCCAGTTTCTGTTCTGCTCCAAGAAGCGAGAAACTCCAGTTTCAGCAGCATAAGTGTCGATATGAACAAAGACATCTGAGGAGAACAGGGCATTGTTTAACTGAACACACCTTGTATGTTTGAATGACTGAGTATATTAGTATAGTATTTTGTACGATTACTGAAAAGTACAATCATTATAGTTAACATGGTTTGTGAACATGCTCAAATAAAGTTTTGATTATTTTAGATTTTTGCACAACATAGAAAACATTAAAACTAAAAGACAATCTGAGTGTTACCCCGAAAATTGCATATTACACGCACATATTTTCTGACATTTTCAATGATTAAATCCTAAGTATTGATTCATGAGCTCCTCTTAAAAGGTGGCAGGAATTAAAAGTGTTTCTGACTTCTTGTTTAAGAAGAAACAAAAATTGAAAGTGATTCCAACCTGCTGTGACTGGCAACAACCTGTGTAGTTCCTGCAGCCCTCGGCCCCCTGGGTAATTGTGGTGGGAAACATATAGGCAAATACTGGAGTATGCTGCATTGATCAACAGCTGGCCAACCACAACTGCAGAGCCCAGTTTATACATCCAGGATTTCTGGTAGTTGCATAAACTAAAGCACAAGGGAAGGAGAAAGTGAACAACAGCTTTTGCTATCTTTGAAATGATTTTTGTTCTCTGAAGGTCATATTAGTATAATTTCCTGCCCTGTGTTTCGAATGTAAGCATTGGGCTAATTTGTTTCGACTTACATGAATGAACAGCCTCGCGCAGCCACCAAGCTGAGCACAGGGAAAGTGTACATGATGAAGCGCATCTCCTTGTGGGGCAGCAGCGAGTAGAGGAGGATGAAGCCCACGGTGGGAAGCAGCAGCAGCTTCATCCGCCTGTCAAGGAGGCCGAGGGGGACGAAGAGCAGCGTGCAGCCCAGAGCACGGGGCACAGCGGAGTAAAAGTACCACAGAAAGGGAGAGGTTTACTGGGGAGATAGAGTCAAGGAGAACTGGGGGTGGGATCATCCTTTATGGTTTTTAGTGATAGTAAATGAACAAAACGTTGAAGTGAAATGTATTCTTGTAAATTAAAGGATATTCCCCAGTTGGAACTTTTGTTGAGAATAGTGTTGTACCACAAAACCTGACCTTCAGGCCACAACAACTTCCTCCAAAAGATGGTGTCGATGGCCACCGTCAGAGCTGTAAAAACAAAAGGAAGTTAAAAACTGTTGATGATTTATATTACTATTCACACACTGTACATTCACAACTCACCCAGTGACATGATCCCAGCAGGAACAGCATAGTAAAGCAGCTGCAGCAGTCCCAGCTTCCTGCTCAACAGTGATATCAGTAACATGAGTCCCATTAAGATGCAGAGCTCCGACCGGAACACGATGATGACCAAAGCAGAGAGGCTTATGAATCGGCCATATTTCTGAGCCATCCAGGACGTGAACGCGACCAGAACTGGGAAGAAAAATATAACACCATCATGTCACTGGAAAATATAATGCTTAATCGAGACTCATTTAATTATGTTTTGTATTACCTAATCGCTTACCTAGTGGCAGTGCAAATACATTAGGGAGCGTCCTGGTGCTGTAGAACATGAGGTGAAACTGAGAAGCACAAGTCAGACAGAAGAGCCCTGCGACTGTGGAGCCAAACTGCCTCCTCACCTCCCTCTGCATGTGCCACAGTGCGCCGATGACACACACGCCCAGGGATGCTCGCACTGTAAAGAACACATCAAGAGATTTATTTAGACTGTTTAAAACCAATGAGGCAACATTGTTTTTCACACAACAGTGGATTGAATGAGACCAATCAGTAACAGTTTACCTGTCAGCTGTGTGTAGAATTTCGGTGCATCCAGCAGAGAGGACAGAAACACAAAAGGGGAGCAGAGCACGGAGAGAAACAGGGGGCCGAGGAAGGTCCGCGGCACCACACCAGGGAACTCATGGTGGTCATACTGAAAGACAGCAAAGGCTCTGTTTTCAGAAAAACTAATACAGCCACATCTTAGTACAGAAAATGTTTTTGGGCAAACTGTTTTCTCAATTCTTTCAAATATTGTGTTGATTATTATGATAAATACCGACACGTTTTAGAGAACAAGTACAATATGTTTATTATGTAACAGTGCATACAGCAATGTAGTATGATTAAATGATAGCGTAAGTAAGACTAATATATAGAAAGTACTAAAATATAAAAATAGCTGTAAACAAATATGTATGTAAAACTATATATAGTTGCAGCCCTGTGTATGATTTGGGGATATACAAATAAAACTGATAGTCATACGTTTCTGGGGTTTTTTGGGCTAATATGGTAATGATGAAACATTATTTCTGATGGCAGTGAGATTACATTTTCCAGTATAGCAGAAATAATTTAGCTTTGATTTCTCTGACTATGTGGTTCTTCGTAGATCTAAATAAAGGCTTCCTTGTATTTATTATGAACATTGCTCATGGCTCTGTATTACATTAACTTTCTATTTTATTCAAATTGTGGTGCTGTGAAGGAATTTCAACCCATTTCCACCTTCTACGAATGACAACAATATAAAACTGGGAGCCTATAAAATACGTACTATCTTTAAGTGTCGTCTGCGTGGTCTGAGTAACGTTTTCACAAAGGTTGAATTAGAAAATAATAATAATACTTCATTCACTGGTGCTGTCCATAGCTAGCTTATTAGCACTATCCAGTACCTGCATCTATAACACCTGCTTACCTTGTCAAAGTTAAGTCTGTGATACAAAATGTCGTGCGCCGCTTGTAGATTAAAGCTCTCCTCAACTTTGGTGAACGGACAAAGCAATAAATGCAAGAGAGCCACAGCTATTAATAAAAACAGCAGTGGCAGCCCCAAAACATTCCTCTTTTCAGCCATGACAGCTGAGAGACATCTACCACTTCCGGTCAAGACCGGAAGTGAACCACGCAACACGTTTAATATCGATAAAAAATATTAAAATTACCTTTATAGTAATGAGGTTAAGATATTATTCAGAGGTTTGATTAAATGCGTCACCCAAAGGGGAAAACTAAATTATTTAAAATATCTACTACGAGAAATATTGAATTTTCCACGTGTGTAAGGACCTTTTGGTCCCGCGCGTGGCGGCTTGTGATTGGCTGCACACGTGATTGACAGGCAGCGCTAACAAATCAGCGCAAGCCACAATTCGATCAAGAGGCTGACGCGGAAATCTAAAACCGCATCCTTTTTTCAGCACCCGGCATGTAAATACCACTTTGTTGCGCTTTGCATAGATAACGCTAACTCACATTTAATGTTTAGGACGGCTCGTTTCGATGTGTCCGAGCCGTGCAGCGCTGTAGTATTAGTTGGAAGCTTGCTTACGAGTGGCTGAAGCGTGTGTCCTGTTATGAATTGAACGGCTGAGATGCTGTCCACCGGTCCAGAGCTGCGGCTGCTGCTGCTGCTATTGTCTTGTGTAACTCTTGTTTTACTTTTTCAAGTCACCGACGCCAAGAGAGATTTAAAAAGCGCCTGTGTGACCTGTCAGCAAATCACTGACAACTTCAACAAGGTGAGAGGACATTTCTAAACCCTTCCTTTGTGTTGTTTGGCGGTTTATACATAACTTGCTTTGATATTGTTGGTGTGTCCTGCTAGCTTAAATGCTGCCAAATGTCTTTAACTGTACAAACAGTGACTGTGTTTTGGTATTTCAGGGCTTTGACAGAACAGCAAAGCAGGGCTTTGGTGGAGGCAACACAGCCTGGGAGGAGAGAAAACTGTCTAAATATGAGACAAGGTGAGCCTGTCCTGTCCAAACTACAGGTCACCCTGCCATCAGAGACGTGTTTGCTTTGCACCAGAGCTGAAGGCTGTTATACTTGGCACAAGGAGCGTGTCAACGTTTTAGATAAGCGATGTTCATATGAATATATATCTAACTGTGTGCACAAGTGACTGGCAGCATATTTAAACTGTCCAGCTGCAGCAGTTGGCAGGTGCGATTGTTAATTTCCCACTCCTGCAAGGCCTACCTGACGTAACCCTTCACACGTGCAATTCTGAACTAACTGTGTCGTGTTTTTCCTCCACAGTGAGATCCGTCTGATGGAGATCGTGGAGGGCCTGTGCGACAGCAGCAGCTTCGAGTGCAATCGCATGCTGGAGGAGCATGAGGACCATTTTGAAACTTGGTGGTTCAAGAGGTTTGCGTCTGCCAATGCAAATGCTTTCAGGGTCACCATGGGTGGCAGGTTATTTGTGCCTAGAAGATTGTTTCACTTTGTAGATTGTGGTAAACTCATCTTTTCCTGTGTTGTTTCCTGTTCAAACGCAGGAAAACAAAACATCCTGATCTGCATAAATGGTTCTGCATTGAAACCATCAAAGTGTGCTGTCCAAAAGGAACATTTGGACCGGACTGCAATGGTGAGGGAAAGCACGAGTACATTGATTCTGTTATTTGCACAGTATAACCTAAAAATAAACAAATAAGCACAAGAACATGTGACCGGCGTTGATGTTAAAAGTATTACTAACAGAATGGTGTTTGTATTTGTGCTATCTTTCTGATTTTATTGTTTGAAGCCTGCGTTGGGGGCTCTGACAGACCCTGTCATGGAAACGGGATGTGCGATGGCGACGGGACTCGCGGCGGGAACGGAAAGTGCAGCTGTGACAACGGTTACGAAGGGGAGTCCTGTCTAGACTGCATCGAGGGCTACTTCAACGAAGTGAGGAACGACACCTTCTCTCTGTGCACAGGTACACTTCAACACACTGACCAAGCAGCAACGCATCACTTTCCTTCATATACACGAGAGAAGCAGCAAGTAGTACATCTGTCATGATTCTGAATTCTGGCTTCGCCTCCTCATACAGGATGCCACGAGTCCTGCAAAACCTGCACTGGAGCGACCGAGCAGGACTGTGATGAGTGCAAGGAAGGCTGGGAGGAGGATGACCAGGAAGCTTGTGTCGGTAAGAGGACCAGTGAAAAGTCCATGTAGTATATAGGGGGTTATTTTTGCAGATGATACTAATTTATTTCATCCTAATGTTATTTGCAACAACTTTTAGACACAATGGAAATGACATTTCTAAAGAGTTAGTTTGCTTTACTATTACTGAATTTAAGTAAGACAAGAGTCCTAGTTTTCTGCAAACATGCAACAAATATTTCACATTCATATTAAAGTCAGTTTCAATACAGTATAAAACTAGACAGTCTAAATCAAGCTTCATTAAATACCTTATATTGTTGTCTTACAGTTCCACATACAATTTAAGTGAGTGAAAATCTGGGAAATACATAAAAAAACAAACAAATACGTGTGTAATTTCATTCTTCAACGGAAAGTACTTACCATGAACCTTCCAACTCAGTTTATTAAAGTAAAGTATTTAATTTCTGTTGATTTAAAAAAAAAAAGAAAACAAAAGAGATAGTTTGATGATGTGTGAAATGTGAAAAGTTTTAATTTAGAGTGTTCTGTGATTTAAAATCAATGCAGTTTACCATCTTATTCGGGACGCATGTTCAAATCAGCCGTTCAGTTCACTTAACAGTCGCAGCATCTACTGTACAAATTCAGTGGGCATGCCACGCAGCTTAGACTAGACAGCCAAACATGTCGTCACTGATGTGGACATTTTTGAGTTCAGAGTTCAGAGAGCAAAAAATCTATGAGATTTAGCACAACAAATCTTATTGGAGGTATAGAATATCAAATGCTATAATTGTATATTAAATGTGCAAGTTGCCTGTTAAAAGAAGTTAATTGTGCAGACAGCATCACCGTATTTTGGAAGCAGAGACCAATCAAACAGACTGTATTTGATATGTAATTTGTCACATTTGACAGATAAACACTCATGTGTCATGTTTGTGCACCCGACTAATCACTTTACTGGATGGCATATTTGAAACAGGTTTTTTTAAATAGATTTTTTTTACATCCTGTTGTGGTAGAAAGCGTGAAGACTGCTCAGTAGATTAAGGCGTTTGTTTAACTCTTGTCTACAGATGTGAACGAGTGCTCCAAAGATCCTGCTCCATGTAAAGAAGATCAATACTGCCTAAACACAGAGGGCTCCTACTCCTGCAAGGGTAAATACTCATGTTGAGAACAACATTTTGATCTGTGAGATTTGGACACAACAGTAGCTAGTATATAGTAAAAAATGTATGTGTATTACAGTTATCATACTGTATTTAAATCTTCCTCTTTCGTAAATATTATTTGCTGATATCCATCTAATAGAAAGCTGTTTGTGTGTTTGTCCTTCACAGCCTGCAACAAAGTGTGTTCCGGCTGCACTGGAGCCGGTCCTGATAAGTGCCAGGCTTGTGCCAGCGGGTACCAGGACACAGAGGGCTCCTGCACAGGTACCATGTCAATATATCGCTACATGGGTAAAAGGTTTTAGTCCTTTATGCCGTATATCATTTATAGAAGAATTGTGAGATACGGTTGTTTTCCAGTTTTCAGGAAGTGTCTTTTTTTTTAAGTGTAGAACAGACAATAAGAATGTATTTAACTTGTGTTTTGGTGTATGCACAGTCCAACAGAGTAGTTAAGGATAAATCAGACTTTATTCTGTAACTTTCTAATTGTCGACAAATGCCATGAAGTCTATAAAACAGGTCAGAAATATATAGTTAAGTGTACTAATATATAGTTAGAGTTGCTTGATTTGACTTAACAGGTGCAGCATGCACACTCTGATCCAGTAGGTGGCAGTATGCGCCTTTTTTTTAAAGTGGGTTCAAACCCTCAGCTGTGCATAAACCACAGGTTAGGAACTTATTGTGTATGGTTATCGGTTATCTTCTCTGTACCAGCCATGAGAAGCAGGTCATCATCTGTATCGGCTCAAAAACATCCATATTGTGCATCACTAACTGTAAGCTGTAGATTAAAGATTGATACACGCCAGTAAGTATTTATGGTACCAGGATGGTATGAGATCGAACTAAAAATGGAATACACTGTCTGGGTTCATCATAATGGAGGATGTGTAGTTTATTGACGTGTTTTGGTAGTTTTTGGACAAAAATTTAGCTGTGAGTAAGACGGATCATATTATCACCAGACTTGTCTTTTTAAATTCTGTTTCATCTTTGAAACATGTCACCAGCACACTAAGCTAATGCTTGGTGATTTATTATAAATCTGCCTTCTTCTTCTTCTTCTTCTTCTTCTTCTTCTTCTTCTTCTTCTTGTATCCGGTTGGTGCTTTTATATTGTATAAGTGTTGCATTATGTTTTCCAGATATTGACGAGTGTTCTCAGCCAGAGTCCGTATGCAGTGAGGAGCACCAGGAGTGTATCAACAATAAAGGAAGCTACGTGTGCATCTGCTCGAAAGGCTACGAGGAGGAAGACGGCAAGTGTGTCGAAGCACCACAGCCAGGTGAGGGTTAGTGATGGTTTAAAGACCTGATTCAGATGTTGCTCTACAGATTCAAGGCAATGTATTTGCCTAACATGACGTATCAATATTAAAAGTGACCAATGAGATTATCGTTATTTATTTGTGCTTCTCTTCTCATCAGAAGAAGATGAAGAGTCAGAAGAATCCGAGACCGACGCAGGCCCACACGGGGAGCTTTGATGTAAAAAACTGACCGACAGGAGCGAATCATAAGAGGATCTGCTCATTTTTAAAATTAATGACAACATGCACTTAAAGTACCAGCTGCACTTAGAACCAACAGACGCTGCTCCAGCTGTGGATTGTGGATTCAAGGACAAAAAAAGAGACATTTTCTGCTCTCAGTACGCTGGTCGTTGTTGCTTCTCTCTGCTGTGCTCAAACTACCACTTGATGTCTTTATTTGTTGTATGGTTTTAAAAATCAAAGGTGTTTCAATAAAGGTGAATCATGTTCAATTTAAGATAAAGCCATGTCGACAGAATGTGTATATTTTATTGTATACTTTGTGTCTCTTTTGATTCTTGATCAGCAAACTGGATCACATGAGCTCTGGAAGTTGGAACGCAGGTTTTGTTTTTTGTTGCAGTTATCACAGATGACCACACGGTGGCAGTCTAAGCCTATGAAATAGGGACGCTAACTACTGTGTAAAGATGAAGGCCTTACTTTAATTGATCTAGAAAGGTCTAGTAGTGTGTGTGTGACTGTTTCTACCATTTTCATGCATGACCAGATTTGAGTGTGTTTTACTAAAAGCAATCATACTTTATATTCTATATCACGATTTCTACATGATTTATATCCCAAATTTTGGAGAATTTCCCACACACAACAATAATCCACAGTGTTCCTGCCATTCTATCACCACCACCATCTTTTGGCAGCACCGTCACCACTTGGGTGTTAGGATACTTTTCAGAAAGACCTTCCCGTGGCCCCCGTTTGGATCAAAGCATATTTTTCTAACCCAAGTCTCACCTTGCAATAAGGCTTCCTGCGGGATGATGTCAGCTGTTTTGACTCGACCGGCTTGCCGAGGTGGGGGAACAGCCAGTCGAGACCTGTCTGAGCTGGTAGTGAGGCAGCAGAGATGCAATCATACCACAGAGTCCCCCCCTGAGCTGCCCCTCCACTTTTCACTCCTGGATGTTAACTGCTATATGGAAAGACTGTATGAAGGAGGCTGGGAAAAGGTTCCTTCCCAGATGTATGGCGTTGTCATGGTGCTGGTAAAGATGCAACATCCAGGACTGAATAATAAGCTAGGACCCATAAATTACATTAGCTCACTCCCGCATGCTTTCCTCTTGGCTTGCAATCTGGAAAAAATGAGTAACAATGTTTTGGTACACAGACCTTCATCAGGTTACTTTTCTGTGTACCAAAAAGCACAAAAGCAGAATATGTTAAAATATCCTTATCAAAAAAACGAAATAATGCAGTTTCTACGCTAATATGAAGCCAAGCTAGTTGCTGGTTAGCTTAGCTCCACTGTCCTCAAACTGTGGCCCCCTGTAGTTGTACACAGAGACATCCCAGATTTCTTTTTTTTATAAATAAAATAGGATAAAATAAAAAACAAACAGTTAATACTATCAAAAACTGCAGAATTTCAAATAAGAATACTACTGAAATGTAATGTATGATTAGCTACAAGCTAAATCCAAACAATGATAAGATAGTAAGCGGAGGTGAAATAAATAAAAATAAATAAAACTACAAACGTGGCTCCAAACGGGAACTACAGAGAGAAAAGCGGAGCACGAGCAGAATATTTCAAGCAGCCCCGTTGAAAGTGTAAGTTGACGAGAGGGAAAGGAGCACGAGTGAGTGCTAGTGGCCATGTAAGCAGCACAGCTGAAGCGTCCACAGCACTTGCTAACATTAGTAGCAAACGACGCAAAACAGTGAGGCTATTTTTAATTTAATAACTATTTTTGCGTTATTTTAATGTCGGCCATTATAGTGGCACTTGCATCATATTTTCTGAGGTGAAAACAATTTTGAGAAACACTGGCTCATTAGCTTCACACAAGAAAAAGTGGAAACAAGGAAAGAGCTAGCTTGGTTCTGTCCATGGGTAACAAAGATGGCTACTGCAAATTCACACTGTATAACTGTTGTTTGTTTTTGTACAAATTAAACAAATTTAAGAGACACAAGGTCACTCGTGAGCTTCAGAGACGCCTGTTTGTCAGCTAGCTGTTTCCTCATTTCCAGGCTTGATGCTAAGCTGCTGCAGTTTCATATTTAATGGACAGAACTTCCAGAAGTTCTCCTTTAAAATGCCTTTATTATCACAATTAAACAACAAATTGATAAGGAAAAGAGACAGACAAACTAGCTTCAGCTACACAAAAGCTTCTAGGTCACATGTATCATCAGTACCTGAAGGGAGAAAGTGTTTGTGTTGATGAGGGGTTAGGTTAGACGAGAACCCAAACAGCAAGAGAGGGCACTGTGAGTCAGCACACTGACTAATACATGAGTCAGTGTACCACCTATTGATGCTACAACACCTATCAAGGTGAATTTAGCCTTTTTTTTCCAGCGAGGAGAAATATTTAATAAGATGCCTCATTGCTTGGAAACGAGAGCTTTCTCCACCTCCGTGAGAGAAACGACTCATCCAGGAAAGTTTGCGATCATGTGGCAGCAGGCTGATGCTGAGTGACTGGGTTACCGTGAGTAATCACTGAAGATTCACCTGGCTTTTTCTTCACTCAAGAGCTTTTCTCACTTATCACACACGCCCGAGCAGTGCAGCAGCAGAGATTTAGTGATTCAAGCTGGAGTTAGATAATATTCTCCACCCGTCTTATCGGCCTGAGCCACAAAGTGGGGCTGGAGTAGTGTTGTGTTTCATCTACGGATGTAGATTCACTCTCGGGTATTTCAGCCTTTTAAATGAAGTTGACGAATGAAAATTTAAAGGAAAACTTCGGCATTTTCCGACCTTTATTTTATATTCTCATAATTGTAGCCGCGCTAATCTCTATAAACAGATGTCAACACATGAATGCAGAATCTGTCTGCAAGGGACGTGATTTTGTATCTGAGGCACTCTGGTTTATGTTTGTAGTTCTGGTGGTGTTGACCAATCAAGTTAGAGCAAAAGAAAATGGGAAATGCATTGGCTGACATGTAATCTCAGGATCCATTGGCTATCATCTGACAACTGTTTAGCTTTACTTTAGCATTTTTAAAAATGCATCTGCATTCATTTGCAGATTATTAAGTGATGTCTCTCAACTCCATTCTTGCATTTCGAATTGCTAATCGGACTTTAAACAATGACCAGTGCACCAAAGAGGAAGTCTCGGCTTGGATGTCTGTTAGTCGGATTAGAGTACGGTTCAGAATGCTTTTTCTGTCTGAACCCGACCCAGTCCAAGAGTAACAGAGCCTGAACAGAACTCGACAGGTGTATTGTTGTTGATTAGAGCTATGTCCAGTGTAGATGACCAAAAAGGCATCGTTTTATGCACACGACATGACCAAACCGCATCCGAACCTGGACATCATTTCTAATTTTTTGTCCAAACCCGGCCTGGTCCATCGGGTCCTGATGGGTCTTGACAGGTTTGGGTAGAGTCAATGCTATAATTTGGATATGGACTTATACCGGAAGCCCGGAAACATCAGCCTTTGCTACCAGAGGCTATATCTTCATCAGAAAACAGCCGATGGGTTCCGAGACTGTGGCCAGTGTAACTTCTTCTGTAAAGTTGCAGGAAATGCAAACTCCAGCAAGTTGCCTCGGAAGTAGATCCTATCCCCAGTAGCGCACATATTGCAGAAGAGTTACGTCGGAAAGATGTAATCTGGGGAGTGTTTACTAATTGGGAAGACACTGACCAACGTCACGACAACGTCTTACCAATTAGCAAAAACTCCCCAGACTACATCTGTACTATCTTAAGTCTCATGTTAGCTTGGCCCATTAGTTAAAATAGGTAACTAGGCCTAGTTTATGTGGTTACGTTCGATGGGACTCAGAGATATGTGTGTTTTCAATTACACGTAACACTGAAATTCATTTGGATAGTCCCGGGACGGTTGTGCTACTTCTCCCAACGTACTTGTTTTGAAGGAGTTAGCATTTCCAGTATCTCCTCAACAAGATAACAAGTGTAAAGTTAGCAGAAAATAAGCAGAAATTAGCAGCTTCCACCAGATCACTTACAAAATGAAAAGAGGTATTCAATGTTAGAGGTACGTCTTCGAGCAGGCAGGTACGTCTTCGGGATCCTGCTCGAAGTCCTGAGCATTATGAACTTGTGACCTTCCTGAGAAGCTCCTCTAACCACTGGGCTTGCCTGCAGTTGAAATTAGAGCATTGTTTATTCCACATGCTGGCCTCCCCTTTCGTGCGGTGCAGTGAATCCCTGGTTGCGGAGTCCACAAAATGTGCACCAAGACGTGGATGGTGTTTATGTGTCCGCACATGCACGGCATTGCCCCTGCATGTGTTTACGCGCGGCGGAGCAGCGTGCGCACCGATACTGTGTGGTTGGAGGGGCACCCTGCTCTTTTCTCCTGACTTTGTGGTGGTTTTCTTCTGCCAGTAAACCTCAGCTGTGGACCACATGGTCCAGCTGTGGTAGGGTGACTGGGAGGACACTGACAGGGTCACTCGGGACACCTGCTGAGTTGATAACACTGTAATCTTCTCCATTAAGAATGCTTTCTACGTTAGCAGGCCAACACCCTGCCCCGCTACTCCTTGGCATCAGAGCGTGCATCTGATTCTCCTCCTCATCCTCATCCTTCATCAGTGGTTAAATCTCAGGGCCGCTGTTTCCCAAAGCTATCCTTAGACAACAATCCTCTTTGTTCCATTGTAAGGCAGTGGGACAGGGATAATCATACATTGCTGAGGTACGCTGAGGGAAACAGCATGCTAAACTAGAAGCCAGATGTGGCACCATGTGCTTTTGTTCAGCTGACAGTGGCCTGCACCGCCTCTGATGTCAGACACTCCTTAAACTTGCTGCCCTCTCTGATGCGGTCGTGTCTGCGATTAAGCCAAACAAATTGGAAACTGCGCAGCGCAGACCCGAGTGGAACTCAAATATAGATTCTCGATGTGGTGTTTGGGAGCTTTCAGGGGCTCTGTGAAGGAAGCGCAGGGAGCCTCAGCGAATGAACCGACACCAGCGCTCCCGCTCCAAAGGCGCTTCATAACTTTGGCGGGAAATAACGGTATTAGATGGTGGACGGAGGAGCAGCTGGGGCCGCATGTGTAGCAATAGCTGCCTGCCCGGGGTGAAGGAGGGGAAATTGGAAATATGTGTGGTGTGCGAGAGAGAGATATAACACACTGACTGTGTGACCCCTGGAACACAGATGAACCCGAACGCTGGCTTTCACCAGAAGGGCGGTTTATGTTCTTATCTAGCTCATTTCTGAGGGTACAAACAAGAACACACGTGTGCTTTTACATGTGACCAAAGGCTGCAGAGGAATCGAAGCGCAGGCCTGTGTCCACTTATCTGCATAATCCTGACTCTTAAAGGATAAGTTCACCCAAAAATGAAAATTCAGTCAACGTCTACTCACCCTGAAGCCGATGGGAAGTCAGGGAAAGTTTTGTAGTCCACAAAACATTTATTTTTGGAGCTTCACAGCAAATCAGCATTGCGGCATTCTCCTAAAAAGCTGAAATAGATGGGGACTTGTTTTAAAACGTAAAACAAAAGAAAACGTAAAGACAACTTTGCGAAAATGCTAGCAACAGCACACATTCAGTAGCAACATTAGCAATCAGACTGAAGTGTGTTTCTGGCCTTCAAACAGATTGAAGTCCAATATTCATTCTCCTTTTGAGCCCTGTTTTGATCTCCACCAACTTGTTCCACCATGCTCGTTCACTAGCTTTACCTTTTAGCTTTCTTTACTAGCTTTTTTCTGTCTGCCGCTTGGTGCTGGGCAGATAGCATACACAGCTGAAAACAGGCGTCTGTTGTAGCTTAAAATGTGGTTGATGAGAGCAGTGAGAGTCAAAACAAAGAGCTGAAAGAGGCTGAATTTCAAGATATAATATTAACATATCCAAATGAATGTAAATGTATAAAAACAATCAGACCTTTTGTTTTATTTTTAGTTGAGTTGTGTACTTACATGATCCCAAATGTTTCAGAGAAATCAGTAATTCTGTCTAAGCTAACTGTGCCTTTCATTTGATCACCTGACGCTTTAATTTCCGAATGAGAGAGTCCAAGAGTGAGGAGGGAAGCTGGCCACCGTGACTAAAAATAACATGAATAACGCTACCTATATTTCCTCGTCTGTGAACATCATGTCGATATGTTTTCATCAGCAGTGGTGGTTGTTTATAACTCCCATGATCCTGCACTGTTTACAGCTTTTGTTTTGATTTAGCTGAGGGACTCCTGAAATCACATACTGTGCATTTAAATAGCCATGTAAAAAACATCACAGTTTATATCTTAATTTCCACAAGCAGGTATAATATTCATGCTGTGTGCTATGGCTATCTCCTCTTGATGTCACATGAATGTGTAAAAGTAGGCTATGCATTGCAGAGTCTGCGTTTACTGCCCGTGTCTTTAGATCAATGACCGTTTTCTGTCTTTTGACGGGAGTGACCGAGGAAACATAACGTGAATCTGAATTATTTACACCGTGAGAGGTCATAATACTTTTTTCACATCAGGGTGGTCACGGTGTGCCACGTCCTGAAGCAGCACAGAAAAAATATATTAGCTAAACATTCAATAATGTCGGTGTTTTCCTCTCATGTGTGAAAATGATGTCCTACCTGGGACTATTCTGTCCAAGAGCGGGCAAACATTTTAAATTATTCAGCGCGTTTTGTGGCCCCTGTCGCACTGGAAATGAGAATATGGAGGGAAAATAGTCCTTTCTGCTCAGGTTTTCTTGTTAGTAGATGTCACCGTGAAAGGCGCATGAAGTGTGTAATTTAACAGGGAATATAAGAAGTGTATAAAGACAGAATTGCTGCATTGTATATGGGAGTCTTCCATCTTCAGACAATGCACCAACGAAAGGAGGAGGAGGAGGAGGGTGAAGGAGACAGGGAGTGGCGTGGTGCTGGCTGGCACGCTCCCTGCTGCACACAGATTTCTCAGAGGTAGGACGGATTGATGTTACCCACCTCTGTTTGATCTCGAAGCCAGCGCCCATGTCTGTGTGTCTGCACGTGAAGGCATCTGCATGACAGCGTGATGAGATTTTGTGTGTGTGTGTGCAGCTCCATAGTGCGACTGCATCGTCTGGCCTCTGGTCTCTTACTCCCATCAGGAATGAGAGAAGACAGAGGGCGACTTTGATCTCGCGCTAAAGAGATGCAGCAGTCCTCCTCTCTAAAATCTTGCGTTTTTTTTACGCTAAGATCGGGAAGTCAAAGGAGGAAGAGCCCTTGATTTATCCTGAAATGGCACGTTTACTTTTAATTGACGCTCTAATCCTGTTCAGCTAACAGGTAGAGGGTTGATTGTCTTTCTTAGACTGACTCAACCATTCAATGACTCACCCATTGAATAAGGCGTATTGAGCAACCAGGTCACAGTCGGCTTTCTTGAGTAACCTGGTTGCGTGAACGTCATAAATGAGAAACAATTTTGCAATGGTCAGGGATTAAAGAAACCTGATTTCAAATGGAGAAACCCGATTTCCTCGTCGCCCAGGTTAAGGTCTGAAGCAAGCGTGCCACAAAACAAAGGAAAACTTGCACAAGAGGGAGTGACCTGGTTAAATGTTTTTTGGAAGGTTTGGGCGTTGATGATGAGATTTTCACGTTATTTTGTCATTTGTTCAGAAACTTATGCTGCAGCCAAATTTGAGTTTTGTGAGACAAGAGGACTCACTACAACTCCCTCTCCATGGTCAGTTTTTATTGAGAAACATTACCTATTTTTAGTGGGGACTCTAGTGGGGGCTAGGGCTGGACAGGTCTAAATGTCTGTTGGTCAGTCAACTACTTTGGTCCATTATTAAACATCTCAATAAACTATTGGATGGACTGTCATCAATTCAGACATTCATAGTCACCACAGGAGGAGGGTTACTCATTTTTGCCATCTTCAGTTTGTCAACCTTATTCTATATAAACAGTAACATCTACTTGTTTCATGGTTTCCAGATGTAGCCGTATGAATACCATGATCCCGACTACAGCCACCATTTGCATTTGTGTAAAATATCTTGCCAACTATTGGACGGACTGTCATCAAATTCAACTCAGACATTCATGGTCCCCAGAGGAAGAAGCATACTGACTGTACTGATCCCCTCTTCATCAGGCACCACCTGCAGGTTAAAGTTTTCACTTACTCTACATATCATTTCAACATCTTCTATCTTTATGGATTTATGGACACAGACTTTGTCATGGTTCCCAGATGTTGTATCCTGATGACTTTGGTGATCCCCTTGACTTTTGGGGAGGTTGACATTTGTGGTTTTGAGCAAAACTAGAGCAGAGCCTGTTTAAAACATGCTGTTCAGCACCTATTATTTGGTAATGTGAGGTCCCCAAAACACTGTTTGAAGCTAGAAAGGTGGCAGGGTCTGCCTAATATAAACATAATAACAGTATGAAATGTTGTTGTCCTTTAAGGTCAGTTGTTTATTCAGTCAGGAAAACAAAAAGAATTTGTTTATTTACTTTATTTAGGCAAACGTCAGCAAACTATCTCTTCTCCCCAAATCTACATAGTGCACCTTTAATAAGGGTTCATAAAGTTTTTTTGCGAACCACGACTCGGGGTCTGATTTTTAAAAAATGTCGCCACAGGATGGCAGATCTTGTGAGTCACACTGAAATGAATAAAAGCTGTGTGCATGAGGTGATGACAAAGTTATACAAAGACTGGCCTATTTCTTGTAATAAAAAATACAGTGTGCAGCCACTCATGGACAGCTTGTGAAGCTCCAGTTGTCGCTGGCCAGCTTCGGCTCGTTTTGGTTTGCCGTAACTTCGTCATGCTTTCTGTGTTGAATTCATTTGGAGTCTACTTCCAGATGCAAGGACACATATTTGCTGTGTGGATCAAGCCTGTGGTCTTTTAGTTGCCGGACCGTCTCCACCCTGTCACATTGAATTGAAACAGAATTAAGGATCAGAATCTGAAAAAGAAGATTTGTTTGACTATCAGCAGAGCCTCACAGAGAGTAACACTGACAGGTCGAGGCAGATGCTCCACACCTGGTTAGGTAATCCTCCGTGTCAGGACCCTGAAATCAGTCATGGGCTCATTATTGTCAACAATTGTTTTCATTGAGATCTAAATTGGGAGTTTTAACCTAAAAAAGGTGTATCAGTCATTGTGTAGGTGATAGCATGACCTACTTCACACAGAGGTTGTAAAACTATGAATAGGCAGTATTTTCTATTGTCAACCCATTTTAAACACCTGCAGTAACATAAAACGCTCACTGGCCCGCCACATCAAAGGCATATTTCTCTCCCACCGTTGGACACGACTTCAAAATATTTTCAGAGAACCTTTTTTCCCTCTAAAAGCAGTCGTAAAAGCCCCGGTGGAAGCGGGAGGCCCCTGTTCGCTTCTCATCGTAGCGCCGTGTGTTGCCATGGCGCCCAGGCACTGTTGACACTGGAGGGTGTAAACAGACGTGGAGGAGAGGGAACAAGGTGGTGGTGTGTAGGTGATAGAGGAGGTCACACACAAGCTCAGACAGACAACACAGTCTGGGCGGCAGGGGGGATTAGTGTTTGGTGAGACGGGAAGGTCACAGGTTTGATTCTGTGTGTACCTTCACTGTAAGCCGCGCGGTAATTCAGCTAAATCCACACTCAAACACTGTTGAGGAACAGACTTTAATTTGTCTGACGCACTTTTCTTATTTGAGGGATACTTGTGATGCAGGTGTTTGAAGGGAGCCGGATCTTATGGCTCCGCTCCTTTTTTTGTATTTACCAGGCTTATCTGCAAAATAATCACAAGGATATTGGTGGGATAAGATGTGGATCAAATATAAACTTGAACATCCCACCATTATAACTTAGTTTTGCATGTGTGGCCTAGGTTTAACAGTAAAAACTTACTTGGATTTCCAGACCTAATGTCAGTGATCTGCATGGTAAACAAAAAAACAATGGCGGCTGCTCAAGAGGTTTGTGTAGAAGATGTAGCTGCAGTAATATGAAAACTGGAGAGTATATGTCATTGAAAAGATGTGCAAAGAACGACACTGAAGACTTTTCCCGATAGAAAATGTGTTTTCACTCTTCTTCCTACTGATTTCGTCAAGAGTTTGATTGACTGTCGTCATGTTTTTTGGTTATTTAGTTCAGTTATTTCCTGTTTATTTTGTAGTCCTCTTCTCATTTGCCTTCTTGTGACTTTCCACTTCCTGTCTTTGTGTTTCTTTCCACCTTTTGTATTTCACCTGTCTCTTAGTCTTCCCACCCTTGTGTATTATGACACATGGTTTGTTGATCTGATTGGTTGAAGCCAGTAAAAGACATCGATAGACAGATGGTTCGTCCAATCAGCTACCTTGAAAGTGCCTTTTCCAAGGACGACTTCTTAGATGGTTCCATCTGGCGCGTCAGGTTATGAAATTCGGGCTCAACAAGAACAAGAATGACTCGATTGTCATGGCCACCTGACATATCTAAGTCCAGTGTTGATGAAGGTTCTCAGTCATCCAAGTCATGGTAACTCTAAGTGCTGTATCGTAGGCAACCGGACTTGTTTCAGTTTCTTGAAGACATTTCACCTCTCATCCAAGAGGCTTCTTCAGGTCTAACTAACTGGAGGGGAGTTGCAGGCTTTTAGACTCTGTGTGGGAGTGTCCTTACAGAGTCATTAAGAACATGTGTGAGCTCTGAGTTTCAGAGTCATTAGGGCCGCTTGTGGGAAGTTGACTTAACTGGCCTTCATGTGTTCATCTAAGTCCAATATTCACTCTCTTTGTAGCTCTGTTTTTGGTCTCCACCTCCTCCAGAGAAAAACTGTGGTTCACCAGCTAGTTTTTTGGCTGAAAACAATGACTTGAAACAAGGCTGAGAGTGCGTGATGACAGTGCATGAAAATAGTTAAATTGCAGGGCATAAAACCAAAACGATGAGATGAACAAGGCTAAAATGCTCAGGGGGCTGCAGAGTCAAGTGATTTGATGCTACTATTAAAATTAACCATGGTAACTTTTCAGTGGCTTTTCAAAATGTAATGTTTAAAATGTATTTTAACATTTAAGGAAGAAAACAGTGCACAGAGTTAATGGCTAACAGGTGGAGGTTTTAGCAGAGACAAAAACAGCAGTGCAAAGGGAGCTGGACATTCAAAATTTGGGAGGAAAAATACAAGAAATGTTTTATTTTCTTTATGATTTACTAAAAGTACCTTGTGGTGTCCAAACTGCTGTAAAATAATCGTGCAGTTTGACCAGTCAAATGCAGGAACTAGAAGACACATAGCGACATAATGAAACGGTTCCCAAATTGGGAGGTAGTGTTCAAAAACAATAGCTGATCATATAAAGTGTTAAAGCAGTAGAGGAGGCCGGATGTATGTGAGACTGCAGCCCTGTCTCCTCGCTGGAGACTGCGACAGACTCGCATGCTGTTCTGGGGGCTGAAGTGGAAGACTGGCTCTTGGCTGATGAGTGGGTTGCAAATAACTACATATGTATATAGCTTCACTCTCCAAGTTGTGGTGTTTGTTGTTGTTTTTTTTTATAAATGTGCACAATTTGCAACATAGTCTAGTCTTAAATTGCAGTCATGGTACTTTTTCCACTCTCAGTTTTGTCAGCTGCACCGTCAAAATACAACCTTCGACTGCTGGGTCATCAAAACATTCTCACATCTCGGCTCAGCCTCCGAAACGTGACTCGCTCTGATCCGCGTTTTATTGGGTAGTTTAGTGGATGTGTTTCATTGCAACGTAATAAGAGAGGACATGAGTCTCTTATGAAGCTTCAAAGCCACGCGGCCACATGAAAGCAAAGAGCGGCCCATCGCGGCAGCAACAACAGGCATCAAATCCATTTTCCCCTTATTATAAGCGACTGGATATGAAACAGGCCCGGGCTTCTGTGTCATTCTCCGTGGAACTCATTTCCTGGCCGTTATCAGTTCATATGGCTTTGTTTTTTCTGGACGGGAACCCTAGAAAAGAGAGAGCCATGATCACAGGAGGGCTCAGCAGCTTAGCCATGCTGACCACCCCACTGATGGCAGTTACGCAACTGACAGGGCTACTTTCGGTCAGAGCGAGGGGTGATTCACGTTCAGTCCGGTTTACCTCGGGGTGAAAACAAAATGTGTCCTTCGTGATGGCAGCTCAAGCGAAAGGCAGATTATAAAACCTCCTTTAAGTACGAAGATTTGGTGGAAACGAACACCAAAGTGTGAGTCGGTGTGACAGTCAGGTTTCCAGGGAAAGAGAGTGTGTTTTGTATTGAAGGCTGTGCTGATGAGTCTGCAGTCAGACAGAGTGAGGGGGCGAGGGAGCAGCACTGCTGGGTCAGCTAAGCCTTGCCTGTCACCTCTCTGTCAGCTCAGCACTTTTGGACATATATCTGCCATGTAGAGCTGCCGGGCCCGTGACATGCCACTCATTCCCCACTGAAGCCCCGCTCTGCTAGAGCCTCTCACTTCCTACATCCCCACTATGACTTTTCACACTCACAAAATACTACTAAGTTGATGTTTATGCCACCGGATTGTGATGTCGTGTGTCCAAACACATCAGTGAGGTCAGTCATATTAGTTTGAATATATAATTACACTATTGTAACAGTATAATTATATTTATATTAGCTAATTGTTTTGGTTTTACAGCCTTTTGGTTTTTAAAGGCGCAGTATGTAAGAAATTTAGTTGAAAACAATCAAATTCAGAAAAAAGAGAAAGATCTCCACTGACTGATTTTTGTTATGCATAATCAAACTGAATAAACAAACTTTCACTTTGTTTATATGTGGCGGACCCTGCCGCCTTTCTAGCTTCAAACAGTGTTCTGGTGGACTTATTCTCCTCTGAGAACAGCTTGTTTATACAGTTATGGGAAAATATGTCCGAGTTTGTATTATAATCTCATTGATATTGTTAATATATTCCAAAACTTCATAGTGCTCCTTTAAGTATGCACATATTTTCAGCAAAAGTACATGCATAATGCAGAAAATCTGGTTTTTAAGTGTTATATGTCATATATTCTGTTACTGTAGTTTTTTTACTCAGGCATTAATGTGTTATCAGTCAGGTATCTTGTAACTAGTGAAGTAAGAAGTGCAATATTTCTGTTGTAGTCTAAATGTATAAAGTAGCTTCAAATGACAGTACTTGAGTAACTGCACCGTGTTACTTTCCACCACTGACACTATCAATGCTACACTGCCTCACTGCCGTCTCTCCTCCTGTCTTCACACTTCTGGCCATTAGGTGGCGACCTTGCTGTAAGAGGCCCACACATGTACTGAGTTAATAGCCAGAAACATCTGGACACACGGGCAATTCAAAGGCTGGACACAGCTGTAGACAGAAACCATCCAGCAGAGCGTTCTCCTCCAGGCGGCCTCGTCTTTGTTTTACTGTTGAGTTGGTGCCTGCATGAGCCTGTTCGCCTCAGGACGTGAATCTTTTAGTTTACGACAGGCCGGTAAAAAGACACTGTTCCTCCTCACTGTAGTTACGTAAACAACAGCATGCCTCCCCATTATGTTCTCCTCTGGTAGAACATGCCCTCGGGTGATGATCTCGAGTCAGACCGGTTTTGTGCAGCACGTATGCTGTAGGAGACGGATCAACAATCAATGTCCCACAGATTTACACTCATTACTCTTCTGCTCCTCCTTCCAATCAGTGCTCTCTGATCTCAGCTGCTTTCCTTTCCCCTTGTCCTGGACGGTAGGAGGGAACGTGGCCTGAAAGCTGACCAGTAAGAGGTTAAACGATGGTGACATAACGCACCCTCTGTCTTTGATCTGCAGGATTTTTTCAGGTATTTCCCCTTTTCTCCAACCTGCCGTCACTACCAGAATTGAAAAGAGAAGAGAGGAGAGGAGGAGAAGGCCTTCCGGTGTTTCATTCCATTGCTGAAAATGTAAATTAAGCGTGTGACCAAATGACTACACAGCTTGATCTGGCAGGCTTACATAATGCTGGAACCGAGTCGGTTACCCGTGGCCAAGCAATTGCAGCTCCGGCTTGGCCTACATCCTGTTTCTGGGAGTCTTTAGCGATGGCTGTGAATGGCTCTGGTAGCAAAACGGCGTGGAAGTGTCTCTGATTGCAGAGAGAATGGAAGGCAGTGAACAGCCCACTCACCAGGCTGCTGCTGCCCCCGCACACAGACGCACACACACATGCACGCTAAAACACTAGAGCGTGCACACGAACGCTTGCCTATTGGCAACCGGGTCGTCTTTGGTGAGCTGTCATTCTATTCGAATCGTCAGGTGGAAAAAAATAGCGATGACAACATTAAAATCCCGAAATGAATTTTATTTAATCGATTGCACCCGAAGCGGATATGGACGATAGATACGCCAACACCGCTCACTCACACACGGTTACACACTCACTCACTTGACTCTTTCCATCTTGCTCTCGCCCACACACTGACACACTCTCACACATTTGTACATGCCAATAGAGTACTCCCAGATGGACTACTACCAGAGCAGGAATTACGTAACAAAGGACTGTTTCAAACTACAAACTTTAAACTGAAACAGTGAGGCACAGTGTGATTTTGGGTCCATACGAAGGCATGCCTGCCAGCTTTTGATAGTACTCGCCACCGATGAAAAATTACCACCATTATAATGACTCTGAAACAGTGAGATTCAATATTCACTTGTTTGTCTTCATGCAAAACAAGACCGTATACACAAAAAAACCCAAAACAACTAATAAAGCAACACTATGTAAAAATATAGTAAATATATTTGATTGTTGAGTCTCATTCCCAGATCATCAAATACCAATGCTTTGGGTTAACGGTTCGGGTTTGACGCCAAAGACCCGATTTTGTATTTGATTTTGATTAGAATTTGATGATCTGGGTGTGAGAGTGGCGTACACCACCTCTCGCCAATGTTGCAACGCTTGGATCAACTCCGGCCCATCGTGACCCTGCAAAGGATAAGTGTTACAGATGATGGATGGAGGAAGAGACTCAACGGTCAACAATTCTTGGAAAGAAGCTGTCTTGGATTAATTACATTGCTGAAACAAAGTCTGACAAAGTGAAAAACATTTAGATGGTCCAGACAGGATGGAAGCAAGCTAACTAGATTACCTAAACCACTTTTATGGAGGTAAAACAGAAATTGAGCGCAGGAAAAATGTTAGTAATTATCCCTTGTTGCACAGGAGAACAGTGTGGGAAGCTGGTCTGCAAGCTGAGAATGGAGAGACTCGCACCAGCTCATCGAGCTCATCTGTCGGAGCTAGCTTTCACTCGTTAGCAAAACTGTTAGCTGTTATGATTATGAAGTAGGTTTTGTTGTTTTGTGAGTTTTAATTTTGAAAATGTTAGCCTATCTTCATTTTTGTCATGTTTTTTTACATCTGAAAATGTTTGCAGATTAAATTAAGGCCTGCTACTGTGTCATGGAAAAATAAAGAAGCTGTTTCCCTCTAACTCATTTTCAAAGGAGAGTCGTTTATGTTATGCTAATGCTAGGCTAATAACGAATAACACTAATACAACATACACATGCTCCATTTCCAAATAAATGTAGCCAACCATGCTAACCTTGTTTTTCTGGATAGGTTGTTTTGAGCGTTATTGCTGTTAAGAAATCCCACCAATTGACTTTCTGAGTACATTAATTTCTAATTATCATATAACCAATCAAGTGTAAACACTCAACTAACCACTCCTCTAAACAAGGGTCAAGTCTCCCTCAGTTCACTTTACTGAAACCTCTAACTAATCAAAAAATCTTTGTACATCTGTACTTGTCTCCACTTTGAATGCAATGAGCACTATTTGTAATGATTTCGAACTTTCACCCTGCCAGGGAGGTGGTTACACAACTCGAGGTTGCGAGAGAACAAGATTTGACTGTTAATCGAGTTCATCTCGCCTCATCTCCCGCCAAGGAGTGAAGCCCCTGCCCCTCTCAGCCCCACATGGCTGGCAGAATGCTACCATTTACAAGCTGGGGAGGAGGTGAGAGGGGGGGTAACTCGGAACAGATGTAACTTCTGCCACGTACACACAGACGCGCGCAACTCTTAATCCTGCTTACCATATCTCTGCGTGTCCTCCCCTCAGACCATGTTTTCAATATTGCCTCCCGCCTTCTATTCTTTATTCTCCCAGCTTACATTTCTCCCCAAACACCACCATGTCTTACCCTCCACCCCCCAACTCTTAACTTGCAGGGGTTTAACAACAGGCTCAGTGTGGCCCGCTGGCGTCACCTTGCTCCTCCACAGGACACAGGCCACTCTGTCTGGGTGCAGGAGGGCCTACGGGGGGTGGAGGGGGTGGGGATGTGACTCTCCACCCACCCAGAACCACCACCACCTGGGAGACACAGGCAGAGGGAGTAAGTATGTCGGAGTCTCAAACTCTACTCTTGCCTCCTCTTGGTCTGTCTTTCCATCGTCCATCTTCTTTCTTTGTCTATTTAAACACCCTCGCTCACACCTGTCCTCAGTGTGTTGTCACAAGTATAACACTCTTAGGTGTTGTTTACGATGGATTTTCCTTCCCCGTCTCTGTTTTCTCTCTCTGAATTTTCCCAACCTGGCAACATCACACAAAGGCCTGATTCACACCTGTTACTAACATACATTATGGATGATCCGATCACAAGAGACAGCTCCAGGTACAGGTGTGAATGCAGACAAGATGCATCGAGGACGCACATAATCACTAATTGCTGTTTACTGTAGCTGCCGTTAGCTAGTTAGGTCAGCCAGCCATGCAGATATCCGTCGTATTAGTAGCTGTCTCTGCCCGGACAGAGAGCTTGTAGTGTTGGAGGTTTTATTTAATTTCTAATCTTGATTGCTAATAAGACCAATAGCTTGCAAGGCTAACTGAGCTAACTAGTTATGGGTAACTACAGTTAGCAGTTACTTAGCCAACAGGTAAAGCTATTGACCCATCACAAAGCTGTTCCTTGAGGCAGAGCAGCCAGATATCTCCACTTGTTGCTTAAGTAACTGCTAACTGCTGCCATTAGCTAGTTAGCTCAGTAAGCTCAGTTAGCCATGCAGATAGTGGTCGTATGAGTGGCTGACTCTGCCCGGACAGGGAGCCAGTACAGCAGAGACGTGTTGGAAGTGTTATACCACTATTGAAGCTTTATTTAATCTTTAATGCTAATACAACCAATAGCTGCAAGGCTAACTGAGCTAACTAGCTATTGGCAGCTACAGTTAGCAGTTACTTAGCCAACAAGTAAAGCTGTTAGTCCATCACAAAGCTGTTCCTTGAGGCAGAGCAGCCAACTAGCTGCTAACTGATGCCATTAGCTAGTTAGCTCAGTTAGCCGTGCAGATAGCGTTTTTGAGATCAGATATTGTTTTTCCAACCAAATCCGTGCCTCATTTGTGGTCCAATAAACACTAAATTCATCACATTCAGGTTTAAAACATATGTTTATTTGCATATAGAGCAGAGACGTGAGATCCAATCTGAAGTGGTCCCTCAACATGCATGTGGAGAGGCGTTCTAATGCCAGGTGTGAACTGACGCACATAGAGCTGTCCACTGATGACTGGATCACCCAAGATGCATGTTAATGCCAGGTGTAAACAGGGCAAAAGAGCAACACAATAGCCTTGTTGTGTTGGCGCTGCTGCTCAGGAGGAAAATACAAGGTTCATGCTGTCATACCCCTGCCTCCTGGTTTCTGCCCCTCCTGAGTGTTTTACGATCAACTCTGCTGCAAGCTGCAATCCGAACAATTGCTCCTTTATAAAACCTATGATTTCCTACAGATCAGAGTAAGATGGATAGAGTCAGAGCTCTGAATGCTGATCATGGGGGATACATTTGGCCTCTCTGGATTGGATTAAACGCATCCTGCCTGTGAGAAACTGCAGGGTTAGATCCGGTCTCCTCCAGAGGGGAGCATTGCCCTTAGCATATATTGCATATATTCGTTTAAGTCATTCTTCTTGCAAAAGGACATTTCATTGTTCCAGCTTGTGAAATGTGAGGATCTGCTGCTTTTCCTTTTCATCCTTTACAATTTTGAATAATTTTGAGGTTTGGACCAGTGGCGGACTCAGGATGTTTGAGGGGCAGGGGCGGAATAGATTCAAAGGGGCACCAGTTCGTAAAAAGGGCACCCTAGAGGGCACGTCATCATGTTTTATCCACCATAGGGGCATCCATCGCAGTATTGTTTGGAACATTTGGGCTGAGTATTATAAATGCTTTTACTTCAGTAAGGACTCTGAATACTTAATATTTCCATCACTGTTTACAGAGTTGTTCCGACCATGACGAGATAAATAAAGTAACAATGGTCATCCCTTCTTCTGTCGCTACAAATGGGTCACAACCAGACTTTCTGTTAGGTCTTGAGGACGTTTTGTCACTCTTGTGACTCTGATGATCCTCACATGAGGCCCATCTGACCTCAATGACTTCCATGTGACATCAAAGTGTTGATAGTGAAAAGCCCGGGAATCCCCTGGTCAGCAGAGGATGACTAAACTGCCAGCTCAGTTGTCTTTGACCTGACACTGTCCCTCATTGATTTCAATAAATGTATGTTAATCCCAAACTAGGAGATGCAAATGAAGACAGGCAGACTAGTTGTTCTGCCATATGATTGTGCTAAAGTGGCTGTAAAAAGTTAACTCACACACAATAAAATAAAAGTAGTATAACAATATAACAGTCAAATCCACATTCCTCTTTCTTTCATTCGTCCATGTTTGCATATTCTCTGACTTTTTCCTGACGACGTTGTCAGTGAATGCAGTGCGTTTTGATAACCAGCACCGATCCCTTTCATTTAGGAGTTTTACATATTTATCTATTATCAAAGGATCCACATTAGCTGATGGCACCAGCTAGTCTTCCTCGGGTCTGAAATCCATCACTTCTGTGTTACATTCTTTTCCTCTAATTGTGTTATGTTAGTGGTCGCTCAAATTTTCTTAAACATCATTCAGATCATCTTGGCTCTGCTGGCCCAGTGAGTAGAAGGTTGTGTGAGGACAAATTAGTCTCAGAATTGATCTCAGGAATTCAACTCAGAGGCCATAACAAGGAAACAAGAACAACACGCTGTACATGAGCAACACAAGACCATTGATTAACTGATTAGTAGTTCTTTGGATGGTATTTGATTTGAAGGATTTGCGATTACATCAACATACTTCTGAATGGACTCAAGATGCACTGAGGACGCATTTAATTCTGGTGCTCAGACCACATTTGGAGATGTTCTGAGCCAAATTCCGCCACATTCTTTGAGCCGGATGTACATGAATGCTTCCTCAGCCACATTGAAAACTACCTACACAACTGATGTAACATGCGCAAGCAGAAGTACGTACATATAGGTTAACTACAGCTAACTGTAGCTGCAGTTAGCTAGTTAGCTCAGATAGCCATGCAGATAGCGGTCATACTAGTAGCTGACTCTGCCTGGGCAGGGAGTTTGGATTGATATTTATAGGACCACTAGCTGCATGGCTAACTGAGCTAACCGGCTAAGGCCAGCTACATTAAGAGGTTACTTAACCAAAAGTAAAACTATCTGTACATCAGAAAGTTGTTCCTTGGTGCAGAGCAGCCATACAGCTTCATGTATTGCTGACGTATCCTGCATTTGTTCAACTTCTGGCATTTGCTAGTTAACTCAGGGGATCATCCCTATGTTCCCTGGGTCCTATGTTCCCCGCTTTGTATGTGACCGCTGTTAGGGTTAGGGTTAGGTTAGGGTTAGGGTTCCCCGATCGGGGAACATAGGACCCGGGGAACATAGGTACGCTCCCCCGAGGAAGTGTTGAAAGCTTTATACAGCTAATGCTGCTTTATTTGATCTTAAATGCTAATAGGACCTCCAGCTGCTAACTGAGCTAACCATCTATGAGCAGCTACTATTAATGGCTACTTAACCAAGGTAAAGCTATCTGTCCATCAAAAAGTTGTTTCTTGAGGCAGAGCAGCCAGTCAGCTTCACTTGTTGCTGAAGTAACCGCGAACTGCTGCCATTAGCTAGTTAGCTCAGTTAGCCATGTAGACAGGGAACCTGGGGTGCTGGGAAATGGAGGTTTTATACAACTAATAAAGCTTTATTTAATCTGTAATGCTAACAGAACCTCAAGCACATTTATCCATTCATAAACATTTATACACTGATTGAAGAGGCTGTTATGCAGGCTGCCGACCTGCTCGTCAGGAGCAATACAGCGCTTCCCAAGCAAAGCGCCCCTTGATATTACAATGCTCAGCCATTCACACAACGATGGAGCAGCCATCAGGAGCAATTTGGGGTCCAGTGTCTTGTCCAAGGACACTACGACATGCATTGAACCGACCTTCAATTACTGGACAACCCACTCAACCTCCGGAGCCACAGCTGCCCCAACAAGTGGCAGGCTCGAAGGTAGGAAATAAAAAAGCATAATTAGTTTGTATATAGACATAAATGAGCTCTAAAATACATTGTGCCAAACATAATGAGGATGCTTTATGATAGTGATTTTAAAGAAATGTTCTTCCGAAGTGCAGTGCCAGAAAATGTTCATGGTTTATTTCCTGAGTTGGCATTTGTTCATCAGCCCACCAGTATTTAACTGTGAATGACAACTACTACATTTCCATTTACACTCATCTTCTCTCTCTTTCAGATGGAACATGGAGGTCTGTGGAGAGGACAGGAGCTGTGACAGTGACCGACGAGGGCTCTCTCCTCCTTCTCCTCCCTGCTCTCTCTGGCATTATACGAGATGACAATGCTGCCATGTTACAGGAATGCATCCTGTATTCCTCGCTGAAAGAAGCAGGATGTTGCTGATGCTCATAGGTTCTTTCAGCCAGCAGGCCCCGCCCTGCGCCCCAGCCAATAACAAAAGACCCCGCTGCCTGCTCAGACTGATTAACCAAACAAATGCCACTGGTGGCACAAAACATGTCTGTAAATGCACGTGGGCATTCCTAACATGCCTGCCTGTTTATATGGCAAAGGGGGTTCAGGGGGGTTCATGCGTTTGTGTGTGTGTGACTGAGGCCAAAACGTGCTGTATGGACGCTGCCAGTGAATGGCCCGGACGAACTCTGTGACTTGAATTCTGCTTTTCACACAAGTTGACTAGTTGCACTACCCAGCGCATGTGTGGCAGCTCTATAGAGGGCCGTGTGATGCGTCAGCTTGAAGTGCTTTGTCTTTTCTCCTACAGGTTTTAGGCGCAGGTTCGAAGAAAGCGCCTTCTTCTGTTTTTCGATGCTAGACGAACCTCCCATCTGTTCAATTCAAGGAAAGACCGTCGATTCACCGTCAATCCTCAAGTTTCTGTCGAAGAGACTGAAAACCATTCTTCCAACAGATATTCCTTCATTTGGTGTTTTTATGATGTTGGTAATGAGCTCTGTCTTAACACATCAACGTCACACGTCAAAAATCTCCCATAGGTGTTGAAATGGTTTGATATTTGGTGATTGTGGTGATTCACAAGATTTTTTTTTCATTCAAAAAGCCAATTTTGTGATGTTTGGAGGCATCTCTTTTTTTTAATTAGTCATCATGTATTTACTGTTCTAGAAAAAAACATCTACAGTGAAAAACCTCACAGATATTCTGACAATCATCGAATTATTAATTTCAAACTAAACTGACACGCAAACATGTGTTTTTGTTTCACAAATCCATGTCGAAAAGAGCCACTAGAAGCTGTTTGGAAAAGGGCAGGCACTTTCAAAAACTACGTACGGCAGGTGATTGGACAAACCATCTATCTATCTGTCTCAGGCTAATTTTAACCAATCAGATCAACGGGAGGAGAGTGAAGACATCTTTCAATCAAGAGAGGCCTTCAGTGGTGGTCTTTGCTCTTCTTTAAATTAAATACACTCTCCAGTTCTGATGCTAGCAGCACACATCCACAGCTGCCATCTCTAGTGCTCAGTAGTTCTTGGTAGGACTCTGATTGGTTAAACACCCGTGTCTTCGATCACAAGATTACGTGATCTCACAAATCCAGCTAGCTCGCTAGGTAGATTCCTACCATTACAGTTACAAAAAATGACTTTTGAACCACTGTAAATTGACAGAAAACATCTGATACCAGTACTGATGCACACTTCAGTCAAGCATCTCTTGGTCAAAAGGCCTCAGAATGCTTCAAAGTGCTTGTTGGATCGTCTCACAGCTTTCTAAAAGAGGCTGTGCTTGTAACTTTTTGACACAGAGCAATGATGTGTAACAGTAATATAAGGTTCTCTCTTGAGCGCTTTCTCTGTTCTAACTGTCTGTGCTTACAACCAAGAAATAGCGTGGAGCTATTCCCACTGGCACACATTCTTGTCTCAAGAGTGAAAAGACACACAAAGGACACCGAGGAGTTCTTGAAGGGAGATAAACAGGAGAAAACAGTCTGGTGCTGTTAGGAGGAGAGTCTGATGACAGGCTTTCATGCTGCCTTTGATTGCGGCCATTTGAAACTGGTATCAACACTTCGGCCTTAAGATGTGGTCAGACGACACGTCAGATGAACTGGTTTGTTTGAAGCATGCTGAAGCCTTAGACAAGCTTTATTAAACATGTATCATCACTAACACACCTACTGACAGTCAAACACACACGCATAGTCGGTATGAAGATGTGTTTATCAGTCCTGAAATACATTTATGTTTATAATAATCCTGATGATGAAAAGAGGACACCATTATACAATCATAAAGTCTGAGTTCAGATTGGGCTTGACCCTGGATGACAAGACAGAACGATGAAGAGGTAAAGAGGAGGAAGCTAGAAAGGGAGCGAGGGAAGTGAGGATAACAAGAAAGTGAGAGTGTGTTGCGATGGAGGAAGGGTTTGACTTACACGAGGTGACAGCCAGGCAACAGAAGGTGTTACGGAGGGGGTGGATGTGACACGTAGGCGCACACACGAACATAAACGCACACAGTTGTCGCACCAGACAGTCACCTCTCACCTTGATGCCTGCCACCAAGGAATAGGGAGGGCGAGTGCCATCAAGCTCTGTCATCAGTGACATCAGTAGTATGGAGACAGGAATCCAAACATCAGGCTCTTCGGTATTGTTTGTACACAATGTTTTTTTAATTCCTTAACTTATCTTAGGTGTATCTGCCCATTTCCTACTTCCTACAACTATTACCAGATCCATGCAGTGAAATCGTTCGGAGTAAAGCAGCTGTCCTCCTGATGAAGCCTGAGCACCATCAGAGCTGTAGAACAAATATTTATTTCAGAAGCTAAGAGGTTAATTTTTAATGTTTCCTCTGGCCCGTCAGGTTTATAACTACCGGAGGTGTCAGGTGCCAAAAAGTTGATGACACAAAAAGTAAAGGGTTAGTTCATACAAATTTCAAAGAAAAAAGGAAAATGTTTTTACCCTAAGAAGTCTCATTACCAATAATGGTAAATGTAATTACCTCCACCAAGGAAGTTATGTTTTCACCTGTGTCTTAATTGGTTTGTTTGATGGCAGGATTACAGAAAAAGGACTGAATGGATTTCCACAAGAGATGGAGGGTGAGTCTCGGTCCAGAATAGACCCCATTAACTTTTGATGTGGATCTGGATAAAGGGAAGGACAGCCTCGTCACAGTCTGCTAATTTCCTCCATTTTGCGTCAACAAAGAGAACAACAAATGCCTTGTACATCGAGAGGGCAACAGCATAATAAAGGAACGTGTAGCGAATTGCTACTGGGTTGCTATTTTATGTGTTTTTAGATAATAAGCTTGAGCTTTGGCTGCATATGACACTCCTTAATTGAGTTAATACATTTTCATGGGATTTGTTGCTAATAAATAAAATCCAGGATATTGCCAGTCTTAGATTTTATTTGGATATCAGGCACTGTGGGATGTGAAACTCTGCCTAGAAACAGGACAACAACCATCCTCACTAGAGACCAAAAAAGAAAATCTTGTTGGTGCTTGTTTTACTGTTAGGGGCTTCTTCTAAACAGTATCAGAAATATAATTAAATCATGTTTTGGAAGAGCAAGAGGTGTTGAATAGCATATGTTACAGTCAATTTTAGGCATTTGTGAGGGAAATAAGGGAATAACTGTGCAAGTGAGTGTGTGTTCCTGTGAGCAAGCATGTGACTGTACACCTCCCACTCCTGTGACGTTGGATGTTATGAACAGCGTGAGCGCGGATGCACGCACACACGCTCAGGAAAAGCCTAGAAGATATTATGATCATCCGGAGCCCGGTGACTGACACAGTGACACGCACTCGCCGGTGACGCAGGGGCTCTCATCCGTCTTCCACTTCATGTCCTGGAGACCAAACATAGCGAGCCGGGAGGGAGGGAGGGAGAGAGGGGGAGAAAATGGCAGTCCTCAGCCTTTTCCAGGTCGTGAATAATTAAGTAGTGCTGAGCAGTTCACTGAGCAGATAGCTAAAAGTCTAATTTTAGTCAGCATGAGCAACACTGAGTCATTGAAACGTAAGAGGCGGAGCTCACGCAAGCACGTAAACAAACATGCATACGTATGGATGCTCGCTTTTAGAGCATATTCATACAAACAAGGAAATCCAATCTTGTTTTCATTCTGTACACACACACACACACTGAATCTCTCCCCTGCATCATACAGTATCTGCGTGAATAGATGCAAACACATACGCACAATAAAAGCAAAAACAGTCCTTGGCCAAAACGATGAACATTAAACCACGTCAGAATAACGTCACGAATCATCTTGGATGAGTTCCTCAAAAACATCAAAACAGTTTCATTACAGTGACGGAGATAAAGGTCATCACTTTAAATTTCACAATAAGATACAAACAAGCAACAAATAAGGGACTGACCAAAAACTGATGACACAAAATTAAAGGGTTAGTTCATATTTTGCTCGATATCTTTCTCAGAACTTTCTGCCTTCTCCCCATGACAATAATGGTGAATTTAACTACCTCCACCAAGGAAGTTATGTTTTCACCTGTATCTATTTCTTGTTTGGTTGGTTTGTCAGCGGGATTACACAAAAACTACTGAACAGATTTCCACAAAACTTAAATGGAGGACAGGTCTTGTCCCAGAATAGACCCCATTAACTTTTGGTGTGGGCGTTTCTTTAAAATTTTGTTTGTTTTCCAGGGGATTATGTCTGGATCTTGATGAAAAAAATCTGGGTGGTATCTATATCAGTGACTACAAAAGGGGACTGTTTGGTCTTGGCGGAAGTAGGCACTCTACTGAATGCCATTGTAGCAGCTTCATTTGTGGTGTTAGGGTTAGATTTAAGGAATTCAACTGCAACATCTCTTTCCAATAACAGTTGCCCCATTACTCTGGAAATGTCACAGAATCAGTTGTCTATAGTCTTCAAATGGACAGTGAGGAGTTAACTTGTCCATAAGGACTTTGAGGAAGGAATTGGATCAACCTGCAACGAATGAGAGCAATGAAACGTCCTTGAAGACAAACAATCCTTGGGCACGCATGGTATCAACCCCACCCTGTATTAGATGATAAGGTATAAGATACAGTATAAGGTTGTGATTGGCCAATTTGGGTGGAAATCTGTCTGAACGGATGCATCAGCCACAGAAAATAAAACATGAGCTCTGCAGATTTGTCTGGTTACGGTCCATTGCTCCATAAAGAAACATCACAAAAACAAGAGAGGCGTATGACACGCACAGTTGCTTCACATGAAAACATCTCGAAGCATATGACAACACAGCGGCTTCAGAAAGAAAGTGTATGAATTTAAGGGCAAAAGTGCTCATGTGTTTATTGCATACTGCTCTAATGCACTGAGATTAAGCATTTAGGAGTGATGAAAAGAGAGGTCACTGTAGGACACTGTAGGAAAGACAGCAAATATGTGATCCAGGAAATCAGTTCTGACTGTAACAATAGGCCTTTATCACAGCTGACATTTTAAAAGCACAGGTGTTAGTAATAACATAAATAATGGATCTTTTGTATTTAAAGTTCCCAGTCACAGATGACAATGTGACAGTGAGCCAGTCGGTGCGATACCAGGAAACTGATACCGGAGCAGCTAAATGGGATTCAGCTATCATGAAAGGAAAAGTTCAACATTTTGGGAAATATCCTTATTCGCCTTTATACAGCTGGAACTAGCGGCTGGTTAGCTTAGCCTAGCATGAAGTTAACATGCTCCAGTATTTCTTGTTGGTTTAATCCATAAATAAATCGACTAGTATTTCTGAGGGCCAGTTGCCAGGCAAACAGCAAGACTCCAGGAAAGAAACACCCCAGCCAAGAAATAGTTTGACACGTTACCTCCATGTAAAACAGTGAATTTTCACTTTTACACATTGTTTTTTGTATGCATTAAACAAACAAGATATAACATGTTAATTAGTGACCATCAGCTAACGTTAGTATTCAGCCACTTCCTAGCTAACGTTACTGTTTTGATAGTGTTACACGACACGATAGCGAAGGCATAAATTAATTTTGAAATATCAACGTACACCGTCATTTTAAGCCTGGAAGTGAAAGATACTCAATGTAATCAAACTGTAATGCTAACTAGGAAGTGACTGAATGCTAATGTTCGCTAATGGGTTATCAGATATGTTGTTTTACTTTGAAATATGGCCCAACGCCCCTCCAAATTCTCTCTACCTTTCAGACGGAGCAATACCAGCTGTTTCTAGTCTTTATGTAGGCTTTAGATGTATTTTACATGATCTTCACATCTAACTCGTGGAAAGGAAAGAAATACTTTTTCCATATGAGAAAAGGAGGCTACATTTGAATAAGTACATTTGTTTGTCTAATTCAGGCTCTTTTACTTTTTGCAAGATATTGCTTATGTTCAATGGCCTCAGATAAACCTCAACAGTCAGTACAATAAAACATAGAACATATGAAACTCCCCTTGAAATGAAAAAATAAAGGCAATAGCTCACACTTGGACATAACACATCACTTGAACCAGCCTGAAAACAAGATTTGTCCCAATTTTTTAAATCCAGTGAATACCTTCTTACACCTTAACCTGAATATGCACTTTAAATCTTCTCCTCTCCACTGAAAACACTGCGCTCCACCCCGGGACTTAATTCATGCTGCTTGGGTGCACAATGTTCAGAGAAACACATTAAACCATAACTGGAGAGATATCTTTATATCATAAAGATCATATGCATATATGTATGTAGGACTGTGCATATACGGTCAAAGTAGATATCCTTTTCCCTCAAGCTCCTCATGACCTGCATTTGTGCTCTGGCCTACCACTGAACCCCCAAAGCCTGCTGGGTAAGCATCCTTCCCAAGCAGCCAGGCGGGCTTGGATTGGCTGACAGCATAGATAGACGCATTTAAAGGTTTTAAATATAAATAGATATCTAAGCGAGTCCCAGCTCAGTGTTATAAAGATGCTGACCAGTGTCTTTTTTTTTTTTTTTTTTACACAACCGTGCCTTGCATTTGTCCTCTCCGCTTCACTAACCAGCACGATCCATGCTGTCATATCATGTCTTATCATCCGGCTGCGGAGGGTTTTTTTTTTTAAGAGTTCATGTGGAATATCACATCGAGGAGAGACGAAGGATAAAACGGAGAGACAGGGAGAGAGAGTGTGTGTGTACAGTATGTGGGCGGTTAAAAGTGCGTGTGTGTGCTTAAGGGTGAAAGGGGAATGTAGGAAAATGCGACGGGGAATGTTGACACACTCAAATACACACCCCGACAAAATTTGCCTCTCCGTGACGTCATGGGTGCGCTCCGTGACTCCGGGTCCGACAGCCGGCTGTTTGCATACCAAAGTCACCGACGGTTGACCAGGAATGATGTCACTTACTCAAAACTGCACCACGAAGCAAACAGAAGGAGTAAAAGCCATCAGATACACGTTTTATTCCCAACTTGTTTACCTTGTCTGTCGTCTTTTAGCTGTAAAACACACCTCTCTTTACTTTACTCTAGACATCTTATTAATTCTCGGCGTCTGTAATAGTGAACAGGTTGATCACACAATAAAAAATTAATGAGCTGCCCCATTATCTCACACACAGCGCTAATCATATTTGCTCCTTTGATCAATGACACCAAGATAATACTCATGTTTTCCACGCGCCATCATAACCAGAGCTGTAAAAGTTACGTTTGCTTTGCCTGATACAGAAAACAGTATTTGAGTTTTTACACTGACGTGATCGGTGGAAAAAGCGTGAAACCAACAGCAGAATATGAATTGCACCATCCACAATGGTGTACATGTGTGACCTTATGTGACATGCAAACAAAACAGGGACCCGTGCATAAAAACACTGCTCAGTAGCGCTGCTAGAGGCCAAAATCATCGCAGGAGACCTTTAACCGTTAAATGTGATCCAAAATGTATGACTTCAACCCAGTATTCAGTCAAAATGAGATGTAAAAACTCTATTCTGACTTTAAAATGGAGATTTACTTGACTTAATGACTTAATATTAATGTGTACATGCCCACAAAAATCTCTTATGTTGCGTGGCGATGACATCATGGAGCACCTTCTCCGGCTTTCAGCCTAAATGTCACAGATACATAACTGACGCTTCATCCGTCTGTCCATTCCACCTGTATCACATGTCTCCGTCAACACAGATTTACGCACGTCCAGTGTAACTACATTGTTTATGCACGATGGAAAAAAAGCAGCGAAAATAGATCGGACACAAAAACAGATGGGATACTTGATACTCATAACCTTTTATGTGGACAGACTGGGTGGCTGGTGACATCAGGGGCAAATAGACTGAGAGCAAACATGTGCATGAATGAACCGACATAGAAACATCATTTATGTCCACTATGCTCGCAGCACGTTGGGTTTTATGACGGTGGGAGAGGACAACAGACTCCGTCCTCCTCCAGACTGGGATGCTGGACTCTGAAAGTCTGAAATCTAGCATGACAGTCGGTGGAGCGGAAACAATTCTTCCCACCACTCGCTTAAAGCACTCTTTTAGCCACTAAGCTAATGGCCTGTTTGCTTCCTCGCCTTCCTAAAAAAACAACAACAACCGTGTGTCCACAGCGCTGGCAGCATCGCCGCTTGTTGAGTAACAAAGTGTCCTGGGACCTTTGCCATCCACCTGAACACCCACATTAGTATCTCTTTCTGGTTGGCTTCCAGAGTGTTCCTGTGCTACTCTGGCTCCTTTTGTTCCTCTCTGTGTTTTTTTGGCAGCGAACGGGAGAGCAAGGTGGTTTGTAGAAAGTTATTTTGAGTTTTAATGCGCCCTCGCGCGACCCGTGAACGGAACGCGCGTATCACAGGAACAAAGAAAAGCGTCTTTGTGTTCGAGGAGGCTGTATCGATCCGATGACCTGCTGTGTTTTTCATTGTGTACTTCACATCTTTTTTTTTCCGAGAGGAGAATCCGTTCTAAGCAGCCGCTTTATGAAAGACAAACAGATTCGTTGCTTGTAAAATAAAAAGGCTTGTGTGCATGGCAGTGATTTGTCGGAACATCAAAAAGAACTGTTAAAACACATAGTCGGGCTATATTTACTGTGTCAAACCTCATATAACTTCCCCAAAAACAGCTAAGGTTGCAGAAAAGAGGCAGAAACTAGGCCGCAATCACTGGCCTCGCTGCTCGACCATATTTCCACTTTGCTGTTTTGTGTTGTGACGCTAGATGTGACCTAGTTCTGTTTGGACAGCATCTGAGTTCCCTGCTGCAGGTTATACTGCGACGCACTCGCACGCTTCCTATAAAACTAAAACCTCGGCTTCCTGTGGTACACTGGGCTGCAGAGAAAGAAAAAAGAAAAAGAAAAGAAAAAGCCTGTGGGGATTCGTGCTCGGCTGCAGCGGAGCCGGAGGAACGGCGACGGCTCCGAGAGTGAAAATCCAGCGCTCAGCATCGACCTCAGCTTTGTTGTTTTCTCCCCTTTCGCTTTATGTGACACACTTCAGCCTCCTCCTTCCACCTTTACTCATTCACACACACACTTACGATAACTGATAACGAGGTGGCCCAAAGCAGCAGCACTTCCTCGTCTTTAAGAAGTCCTAAAGTTTACGTGTCAGGACGGGTCTTTACGCTGCGTTTATTCCATGTTGACAGAATGAGAACAATGGGAAGACCTCACACTTTACATCTGATTTTGGATTGTACTATGAAGCCTGTACAATGAGTTGTATAATGTGGTCTGTGGCACTGGAGAAGATTTTTAATATCTGAGAAATTAAAGACAAGAGACATTAAATATAGCCTGGTTCCAGACTCCTGAATCTCTTCCCATGTCTCTGATTTGATCTGGTGCTGTGCCCACTGCTGCCTGTTGGAGAAACAATCGACCGGTCCAAGCTTAGTAGGTGGGATTAATAGTGGGTATGTCATTTTCCTCTACAGTTAACTACATTCATGAAAAAGCAGCAGAATAAATATAATATATATATAATAAATATCTCCTCCTTAACAAGAAATTGTGTAACATAGGCACAAAATTAGGGCGGATGAACAGAGTGATACAAAACGGTGATTCAGTCTGATAAACTGGCTACATTTTACTAGCAGGGAGGGTCAGCTGCATTATGGGAAGTAATACGATTCAGGATATACTGGCCTTCCTTTCAAAGAAGTGCACAAGCCAGATGTTTGGGATGGTTGGATCAATTGCGTTCTGTCTGCAAACTAACTGTCTAAGAGTTCAAGATTGCCCTGCATCCAGGTTTTGAAACAACTGGTCCAAAAGATCTAGGTGTGGATCAAGTGTGAACCACAGAACAAGTAGATACCAAATGCAAAGATGGCGCCCATTCAAACCAATGATAACTGCTCGCCTAGCACATACGCCAAGAGTTTTCTGGCTTCCATGTTTACTTCCTGGTTATGCAGCCCATTGATTATACGCAGCAGAGTTTCCCTCGCTGGCCCGTGAGTTCCCGCTCGGCACAAAGACGTTACATTATGATCGATTTTGAAATCACTTTTCTCAACTTGAGGGAAGTTTTGCAGATATAAAACCTTCATGGATCAAAAAAAACAGAAGAGAAAGAGTCATAAATGACCTTGTTTGTAGTTCTTGGCGTCCTGTTATCAGTTTAACAGACATGTATTTTATACTGGCGGCAATTTTCACTGCAATACCACAAGCGACCACCATGCCAGACTGGAAGCAGGGCTGAGCGGCACCCTCGGGGGCCGGGTGTAAACCCACTGTTACATCACCCATTTATGGTGGACTATCATTTTGATTACACCATTGCTTTTTGTGTTTTTTGGAGCCAGAAGTGACAATATTTGGACCAGAGGGTGGAACTGGGAAGGATATCTTGATTGGATTAGACTGAGAACATGAGGACATCTAGTGTCCCATAATTTACAAAAGAACAACAGGCTGTGTTGACGAAGACTTGAAACTTAGACTTGGAAGTTCCAGGTATGATATTCTGATTAGCACACAGTATGCGCCTGTTTGTTTGTGCATTTTGTGTGTACGTATTTGTTCCGTCACGTACGAGTGTGTATCTGGTGTCCTTATCCTCGCAGCATCTGTGTGTTCCTGTGTGTGTGCTCTGGGAGTGGAGCAGCACCGAGAGAGAGAGAGCCTTTTGGGAACAATAGCAGCGTTTCATTGGGAATCCCTTGTTTCCCCTTCTCGGAACTGGCTGTCCTAGTTGTAACATGATCACTGTGACAACCGTGGCCATCACCGTGACTACGGAGCTACAGGTAAACAAGGGGGAGGAGGAGGGAGCGGCGCGCAGTCGAGGAAGAGGCAGGTAGAGGCGAGGAAGACGATGACAAGCAGGATTAGGGGAAAGGATGGAGCAGCAAGACGAGAGGGAACTTGAGCAGGAAGATTGAAGGGGAGGATGAGAAAGGGACGATAAGAGCCACAACTAGGTGTACAGCGAGGCGAACAGGAAGTAGAAGGGCTTTGTATTCGTGACCCGTTGGCACTGCATTAGGGTCACATTGTTCCAGACCTGTTCCATGACGGACTGTTTTTTTTTTTTTTGTTTTAATATGAGGAAGCGGTGAGCGCTGTTGTTGACATGCAGTAATGCTGAGTCACACAGCCACCTTGAACAGAGCAGAGACACGAACGTTGACGGCCAAATAAAACCACATCTGCTGTGTACTGTTTAAAACGCTGATATTTTATATTAGGTTTGGTAGGTAGTGCATTTGCAGAGGCATGCCCTGACACAGATATTTTCCCGGCAAAAGAAAAAAAAGACAACTCTCGACAGGTTTACGTGATTTAATCTGACACTTATGTTTCACTGCATTACGGGGTGTTATATCAGAGACGCACACAGAGAGATCCCTGAAGCATAGACCAGCAGTGGAGCACTGACACAACCATCTGGAAACATGGGCCTTGGCTAACTGGGTCATAACCACACACACACACACACACACACACACACATACATGCACACTGCTACCGTGAGTCTTCTCTTCCTGTAACCCCACAGAAGAAGAAGGGATACTCATTTTCACGTCTTTCCCCTCTGTCTCATCTTTTCAGATCAGTCTTCATCCACATATTGTTTTTGCTGTCACGTGTCTGTACTTGCTGCTAAGAGTTCATCTTCTTGTATAAACCCAAACATCAGCTCTTGTCCTCTAGGCAAATTCGTCTTAGTAAAACTGTATTTAGCGTGTTATGAATATGATGACTTTGGTGTACTAGGCAAGCCAAAACACTGCGGCATTACAGTATAATATGATATGTCTGTGTGCAAGGTCATGTTGTCCGTGCTGTGAATCTAGCCTGCAAGTCAACACCGACAGAGTCATGGGTTCAAACTCCAAGAGGGAAAGTTTGAATGCCCATCGTGACGGTGGAATATTATGATGAATTCTTCATGAGTTGTGGCCAGAAATGTGTTTTGTGAGGTCACAGTGACCTTGACCAGCATATTCTCATCAGTCCATCCTTGAGTCATAGCGTTTTTACCGAATTTGTCACATTTGTACCGGATTTGAAGAAATTCCCTCAATATCTAAGATACCGTGTTCACAGGAATGGGATGGACGGACGGACGGCACGAAAAAATAATGCCACTGGCTGTAAAATATGGCTCACGCACTACAGGGCTCCAATTTCCACTTCTTTAGTGCTCTTCATCAGCCATCAGACACCACTGGGCCGAAAATACTTACTGTCCGACACCCCGTTATCCCAAACACAAAAGCCCACTGCTCCGAGGCCTGTTTTTCCCCAAAAATTCTCACTCCCTGCAGTTTTTCTTCCCTTAATATCTTTTAGGTTTAAGGTTAGGGTCTATCATTTAGACCCTCTCTGATTCAGCACCATAGACAGGGCCAGCAGTCACTGGACTGTATTTTCAGGGGGATGGGGCCTTTTGATCAAAGCGTGTTCATTCTCAGGATAACAGGCTGTCTGACGAATCAGCTTCAAATGGGAGATATCAAATCGCACATGACATGCGTCTAATAGCCTCACGCACTCGCACCTCTCTGATGATGGAGCTGGCTTCAGAGCTCTCTGAAACCTGAATGACCAGATTCTTAGAGGTTAGACTCATTTATTACTTAGTCACTTTTCGTGTGTACAAGCGAGCGCAATGCCAGGATTGGCTTTAAGGAGAGACCATTTGAATGACTGCATCTCTTCTCAAGCTTAATGGAAAATGCGCAGTCACCAAGGAGGACGAGGCCCAACAGTGCAGTAGACTACACACTGCACGGGGGCAGAAACAGGTTGTGATAACTAAAAGTGGAAAAACTTGTGAATATTAGTCATAAATCGGGAGAAATCCAGGAGAATCTGGACCTTGGGAGTCTCCCAGGAAAATCGGGAGGGTTTTCAATGATGGCCAGAGACAGATCATGCGAGAGGGAGGGAACCAGAGTTGGAAAAGTCGCCAACGGGAATCTGTGATTATGTCTACAGAACAAAAAAGAAAAGTTTGATGTTGAGCTCCTCAACAAGTGAAAACAAATATTGAACGCGGACGAGTGTTTCTTCAGTCATTAAAACTATCTCTGCTTAGTTATTACAGCCGTCATCAAAAGCTCTCAGTTACATTTCTCAGCACGATCGCTTCTCCGAAAGCAAAGCAACGCCCATCATTCTCTCCTCTGTTCCCACTGATTCCCAGGGTCCTCCCAAAGCCATATATTCTCACGCTGAGCGGCTGGTGAAAGTGCAGCCGGCTGGTGCACCTACAGTATGCGGTTAAAGCGAGAAGCCCGGAGGAGGGGCAGTGTTTTCCCCACACAGTGGTAGTTTTCTCTCCTCGCCGAGCAGCTCCCATACATTCCTGGTAGCATGAGGGGAGCTGAGCCGAGCCTAAAGTGGTCGTTACATACCTGCGGCGAACGCGCGCCCTTTAATCACTGTCATCGAGGAGACGCGCCAGCTTTCGTGACAGTCCTGAATGGGAGGCTGAGTGCCCTGCCATTCTCACAGCTTCTAATCGGAGCCCTGCTTGTGTAAACTGTGTCCGTCTACCACGTAGTGATATTTACTCAGTTTGAAATAAAAGGGAGGTGGATTTGTTTTTAGTGCTCTGATATAACCCTTTTAGTGCTCTGCTCTCCTTGTTGTTTTCCTTTCAAGAGACAGTCTGGGCCCAGAAAGTGGGTCACAAGAAAGAAAAGTCTTGAAATCATTTTGAAGTAATTGGAAATCTGAAATTGCTGTCTTGGATTGCGAGAGCTTTTGCTGAGGTAGAGCAGGAAAGAAAACATCAGCTTGAAGGTTATTGACCCGGCGACACGATAAATTTAGCTTGATTGCTGTATACAGGAGCTGTGAGTCATAACAAAAATACTGAATGAAATGTAGGTCTGCACACACTGGACTTCTGTCAGTGATACGCAGGTCCAGAGCTCTAACATCGAAGCTTGTTGTATTTTCATCTGTACTTGCAACACAATGCTTTCTTCTTGCCTGTCTCATAATGCAGAGTTTCACAGTCTTTTCAGCGTATTTGATTTTTGACGTTAAAGCTGCACTAATCACATTTTTTTCATGTCAATGATGGATCAAAAAACTACATATAATGTGCAGGGGGTTACTCATAGTGATGAACAAACAGAAATATCATCCAGTGTTGCAGTTCCAATCAGCTCTACAGAGAGTTTAATGTTTTTTAGCTTATTGTTTTGTTTTTTAGAGCTCTCTTCATCAATCTCATAACCTCATCTCCAGAGGCAGCAGGCAGCTGTTTTCAGCTAAAAACAAGCCCTGATACATTACCAAGAAACACAGGCTCAATCCCATTTCCAGTTTTTACCCCTACCCCTTGTTTTTGAGTACCCTCCTACCCGTCAGAACCATGACAAGAGGTAGCAGTTGAACCCGTGATCCTCCCCTGCCAGTCTGCACTGATATTAGAGGAACTTTTACAAAGTGCAGCACCTTCACTGCTGGATTTTGGTTACATTGTGGGTGTCATTTGTCAACAAATAGGGGGGGTGCGACGTTGAAATACTTTAAATACGGGACTGTGATGCCGAAATCAACACCAATGTCATGTTAGCTGGCTCGCTGGTTAGCAACGGAGACTTTAGCAAACTAGTCGTGATTTATTTATGCTTGTTGTAAAGAAAATGAAAAAACATTGAAACGTGTCTATTTTTTAACTATATTTAACTTATTATTTTAACCATGACCTGTACCATGATCACATTTTTCACCCTTTACACAAACAATTGTGCTCAAAATGCAAAATCTGCCCAATTAAAGGGGCACCATAAAGTTCTGGAGAAAGATTTAAACTCAGGATTTTAGGTAATATTACAAACTCATAACTGAATAAACAAGCTGTTCTCAGAGGAATAAAAGGTCCCCAGAACACCGTTTGAAGCTAGAAAGGTGGCAGGGTCCGCCACATATAAACAAAATAAAACAGTATGAAATTGTGTTGTCAGTCAATGAAGATCTTTCTCTTCTGATTGAAATTTCTTCCCCAAAACGACAAAGAGCACCTTGAAATCATATATTTTCCTCACTGATGCAGCCCAACTCTACAACAGACAATCAGGCACATTTGATCCATTGTTAATATAAAAATATTGATCATAGCAGCTCTAAATTAAGCTTAGCAAGTTTTCCACTTCTCTTGATCCCTCCTGAACTTTGAATCCACACACACACTCTGTGCCCGGAGCTACAAAAGCATACCAAGACTGGCTGACACCAAAGATCCACAAAGGAGCAAAAAGGCACCTCAGTGCAGACGCATCAGTGAAAGAATGCAGCCACTCATCCGTTTTTTACACTTCTACAGACACTGTATACGAGATCTGCGCTCTCTTTGCCAATGAATTTTTGATATCCGCAGGGGCCGTGTTTGTCTTGAGTTCAAGGGAATGCTCGAGAGCCGAGGTCCTGTAACAAAACCTGACTGACAGGGAGTCCTGCGGCGCTCTCAACCATGAGAACATTCAGTCATTCACTCTCCTCACCTGTTTATTATAAGGACACAGGGGGTTGGAGCCTATCCCACCATGCATTGTGCCAAAAGGAAACACTTCGGTCTAGTCTCCATCCATCACCGGGCTCAGTCTTCATGCTGCTGTACTTGACATAGATGTCTTTGGATTGTTGGATAGAAACCTGAGCAGCGAGTGAGAAGCTGAAAACTTTTCACAGAGCGGACAGAGCCAAGGAATTGGAAACATCTTGCTGTGTGTTAACCACTGAGTCACTGTGCCCTCTTACTAGGACAACATATCAGTGTCGCTGTGTGAAAACTGAGTAATTTCACTTTGAATGATTTTCAGCTCACTCAAAGGTCTGCTGTGGAGGATTTATGAGAATCTGTTGGCAGAAATGGAATCAGATATTCAGAATTATGATTAATAATGATCATTATTATGTTTTAATCGATGTATAATCACCTGAAACTTAGACTCCTTGTGTTCTTGTAACCTTAGAATGAGCTTTTTATATCTACTGAGGGAGCAGGTCCTCTTCCCCGGAGTCCAACACGTTGCTACAGTAGCCCAGAACGAACAAAAGGGGAGGGTGAGGCGAGGGGTGTTCAGTTGGTTGCTATCTGCAAGCACACTGCTAGATGTGACTTAATCCTACACGTGGACCTTTGAGTATTAGTTAGCAAATCAAACTTTTTCCTTGGTGGACTCTAAACTCTAAACCTTCTCAGACCTGACTCTCGTGTTAGCATGCAACCATTTGCTAATTAGCACCAAACAGTACCAAAACCACAGCAGAGGCTAAATGGAATAAATTTAGGTTAGCAGGCATTGGAGAAACTGAAACGTTAACCCAGCAGTGGCGCTAGATGAAGAGTTATATCACAGACCACAGGGTGGCCATTTTCCTTTGACCTGGGTGCAGACGCTGGGAACAATAGCTACCTTGGTAGTGGCTAATTGGGATCTAAATAAATAAAACACCACTTCCTGTTTGATCAGCAACTGAAAAATATAATGTGTTCGTGAAAATCCAGAGGGACATTGGTCCATATTAAGTTAAAACACATATTTGATAAGCAATTTGCTGCTATTAAACAACAGCTAGCGTTAGCATTCTGCCACTTCCTCCTCTTTTGAATGTTTTCAACTAAAATTCTTACACATTGCACCTTTAATTATACATTTTTTTCTCGTTACAACAACATCATCAACTCGTCTCGCTAACAGCCGGGTGGTGTGAATCAGAACCAAACTTGTTGGGGTTTTGTTGTCACTGCAGCAGCACGTTGCCGTACAACAAGACATGTTGTTTTGGGACTAGTATTTCCAGAAATAGTTTTGCGTTTCATCAGCAGAAAGGACTCCTCTCATCATGCTGCAGGAACAGATAACAGCCGGAGGGCAAAATGAGCACCAGGTCAATGATTCCTTTGATCACATTACAAGCTTGTAAGAAAGACGGAACGATTAAGATCTCTATCTGTCTTCCCTTCCCTCTCTCCATACTCACATGCACACACACTCTCTTTATCCCCTTTAATCCCGTCTTTCTTCTCACCTTCCTCTCACTTTATGTCTTCCCTCAAATCTCCCCTTCTGACCACTTTTCCGTCTCTCACACTCACAATCAGACGTGACTGTCTTGGGAATATTAAGCTGTTGCAGTCACCTCACTTCACCTGCTCAGATCTGCAGTTGTTGATGTTGTTTGGGGAGCTTGGCAACAGCTGTTACCAAGGACGGAGTGAGGCTTTATAGCCTTGCTTCTATTTAATCTGTTTGTGTATGTCTCATGTCCTTATACAGCTGCGAGTGTGTTTGCCTGTCTGATGTCTCTGCATGTGTTTCTTTCTCCTAAAAAACACACTCGAGCCTTATGTTTACAGCGTGTCCCGTCGACCCAGAACAATGAGTTCCTTCACGGTGCTCGGTGACGGCAGCAGGTTCCCACCAGCCGGGCGGCCAGGTACTCCTCTCTGGCAGTGGCGCAGCTTTTAATGAACGCTGAGGCAGACCAGTGGAAAGTCCCTGTGGAGGCTCTGCTCTGGGTAACAGAGTGCAGGAGGCCTCCGGAGCAGGCAGTCAGGCCTCCTGCAACCCTGAGGGCTAGAAAGAAAGGCACATACACAACACAAGTACATAAAATAAACCGCTAAAGACAAAGAACACACACGGTATAAAATAATGGTGCCTTAAGGACGGGCAGGATTTATTACCAATGTATTTTTTACTGTATGTTGACATTGTTAATGCTTCACAATGCCATAAAACGTTGGCTTGGAGTTTACGATGTTTTCAAACTTATCAAAATGAACTTCAAAAATGACCATGTTAAAGGAAAGGTTCACCCAAAAATGAAAATTCAGTCGTTATCTTCTCACCCCCATACCGGTGGAATATCTATTGAAGTTCAGTGGTCCGCAAAACTTTTTTTGAGCTTGTTTTGTGCGAGCTTTCTCCTAAACAGCTGAAGTCAATAGAGACTTGTTTTAAAACATAAAAAACAACAAAAAACCCCATTATGACATCAGACAGCTTGTCCGACATAATCTAAGACTCCAGAAGCCCCTAGAACTCAAATTGATCTGAAAAGATTATTTATATCCCCTTTCAAGATGAAATGCTCACTGTAGCTGCTAAGCTAAAAGTGTTAGCGCTCATCCTGTCTAAAGTGGGTGCACGAGCTTGACTGCATGTGAAGGGATCTCGGGATCTTGGGGCTTCCAGAGACTTGGAGCCTGTATGGATGTTTTCTTTATTAAAGGAGCACCTTTCTTTACTTTCTGTATTATATTAAGGAGATAGCGATGGATATGTTAGCATGCTAACCAGCTAGCCTCAGCCTGTCTAAGTCCAAAGCTCCCGCGCTAGTGGTGTAAGCACCAACACTCCCCCAGTGCTTATTCTCATAAATATTCCTAATACTATGCAGTTAGGTCACAGTTAGGACTGGCTGTGGTGGTAATGCAGCACCCTTTCCAGCACTCACAGTTACACAGAATGGCAGCTGCAGGAGCAAGAAATGTAAAGATCTGATGCAGATTAATACAGATCAAAGATGCACATACATCACAGCCCTGGATACAGTCTGACATAACTAAACCTGAGCTAGCCAAAAGAACAAAATCAGACTGGCTTACAGCTTTTTGCAGGGATGGCAACTGAATCAATGCATCATCCTGTCATGTTTGTGTATGTTTGACTTTGAAAAGCTAAATGTAAGCTAAATATACTCATGAAGACAACATGATAAATATGTTTAACCAATAAGTAGATTTTAAAATGCTAACCTGAGTCAGTTTCAATGGTCTGTTGTGATCTAAGTACACTGGCTAGTTGCTCGTGCACCGAGGAGCAGACAGACAGACAGAAATGTATTTCAAGACTTCAAGAAACTGCAGTTTTTCACAAAGACTGTGAATCACAGGATATATTTATTACCTCCAGTGCATTTATGTGGGAGCACAGACTCGAGACACATGCAGAACTATTACGTGCACGGTGCATACATAAGATGCATGTACTCGCACGCAACTCAAGAGCATGAACTCATGCAAAGTCATGCATACAAATGACCACTTGTCCTTATTCAAAGGGTCAGCTGCCTGGACGGAAAGAGACACAGAGAAAGAGAGAGAAGTAGTGTGAAGTGTAGTATCACTAGCGGTGGTGTGATCTCTCCCTCTCCTTGTCTGGGTGCTGGCGCTGCCGCCTGTGCTGCCTGTGTGGGTGCCACCCACCCACCCATCTGTGCCCATTGGGGCCCTCGGGCCCAGAGTCCATCTGGCATCTTCCTCTGTGTCTGTCGAGTTGTCACCTATGACGGCCACCACCGGCAGCCTTGAACGTGCCAGCACTCTTATTTGGAGAATGCGGAGAAACATAAAGTTCTGAAGGGTTTACATTGCCAATATACACATTTATAATACATTCACAAAAACATCTTTTGATTAATAAATAAACTGTTCTTCAGTGATGCTGAAGGTGATATACTACCACTTCAGAAGGCAGCAAAATGAATCTAAAGGGATCAAAAAGCTTCAAAATAAAGTCAAAAGCCATCCACAATCCTCTGGATAAAAGTAAGTTTCAAAATAACAAATAGCGTCGACAGAATTCTTTTCAAACTTTACACAGAAAGTTTTTTTGTACTCCTGCAACATGCCTGCGAACCAAGTGGTACGTCTAGCACCACTGATGCTTGTTTCACACTCATTTAAAGAGGTTGCATAATCACTGCGACAGACTGGATGTTAGTTAAAGGAGTAGTTTCACATTTTGAAAAACTTTCTTGGAAACAGATTGTGAGATTCACACCACTCGTATGTCGGTACGCTAAACGTGAAGTTGAAACCAGCAGGCGATTAGCCTAGCTTCGACAAAAAACAAGTGGAGAAAAAGTGAGCTAGTCTGGCTCTGTGCAAAAGTGAGATTCAAATTTTGTATGAATTTAACAAAAGAGATGTAATGTGAATATAGCTTTAGAGAGGCTTTGGAAAGAGCCAGGCTAGCTTTCCCCCTTACCTGTAATCTTTATGCTAACCTAACCTCCTGCTAGCTTTAGCTTCATATTCAGCATGCAAACATGATAGCTATTCCTTCAAAGGTTAGCAACAGCATTTCCCTAATCCCTGATTCCCTTATCGTTTTATTTTAAGCACTATTGACTGGTGTTAATAAACATGTGGTTCCTTATGGTCCTAAATGCAGCACAGAAAAATGAAATTATTTTAATGCTGTACCAGACTAGATCTTTTAAGATATGCTGAAAAGAATTTCAAGTTAAAACTTTTAAGTGTTTTGGACACAAATGATTCCAATGTTTCCTTAACTCGCACCATTTGATCTTTTAATAGATGGCTACAAAGCACTGGAATCTTTATAGAGTCGCGCTAAGTGGCAGTGATTGATGATATTAACCAGCCTGTGGGATCAGACTTAAACTGAAGGAGACAACAGTGTGGCATATGCCCCGCTACATTTAATGAGGATTTCACGGTGAGAGTGGATGAGGCCTCAGTCTGAGCAGAAGGGGAGTCTGATGAAGACAAGTTGCCGGTCATTTGCATGTCAAAAAGCCCGGAGACACAAAGACAATGGAGGATTACCAGGACGCATATAGAAACACAGATGTCAACGTATTGAGGCTGACACCAATGATACAGGGTGGTGCAGGGGTGCTTGTAAGGAATGAAGTGTTAGATTGATTAAGAGAGGCGTCCTCAGCTGCAGTATACCCCCATTCCCTCGCTGAAAGCTGATGCCGGTTCAAGTTTTATGTTTCATTTGACATTACAGGAATAGTTTGACATTGTGGTAAATATGCTTATACACTTTTTTGCTGAGAGTTGAGAAGATTGATACCACACATGCCTGTATGGTGAATATGAAGCTGGTACCAGCACAGTTAGCTTAGCTTAGCACCAATTTTTACTTTTACCAGGGATATTCTCATTGTGATACAGACTCTCTTACAAGGGAGTCCTGGCCAAGACAGCAGCATAAAAAAATTCACATAAAGTAAGAAGCAACTGACTTAAAACAATTAGCAGATTACATCAAAGGTTGGAAATGGGGAAACAGCTAGCTGAAAACTAAGTTTTACAACATTACAGGAATAATTTGACATTGTGGAATTAGCTTATTCGCTTTTTTGCCAATACTTAGATGAGAAGATTGTTGTTGCTTGTATGGTGGATATGAAGTTGGGACCAGCAGACGGTTAGCTTAGCTTAGCATAAAGGCTGAAAATGGTTGAACAGCTAGGTGAAAACTGATCCTGGCTGAAGTTTTATGAACTGTTTCACAGCATTACAGTATTAGTATAAAAACAGGCAGTTTCCCCGTTTCGTGACTTCATGCTAAGCTAAGCTAAGCTAAATTACTGCTGGCTCCAGCTGCACATTTAAACAGTGGTATCGATCTTCTCAGGGAACTCTTGATTATGTCACAATAATCACATTATAGTCTTTTCTTGTCAATTTTTAAATATAAGTACATGACCCTGAACATTTTTACTAACCTCGATGTTGTCTGTTGCGTGACATGCAACTCTTGAGCCTGAGCACTTTCTCTTTTATTTATGTTTCAATCATTGAGGATATTTTAATAAAAATTTTACATTTTCTAATTCCTTCATTGTTAATTGCTCTTATATACTGCATTAGATTAGTGGCATAAAATGTATCACAATTATTTCTGGAGCAACATGTCGTCCAACAAAAGCAGTTATTTTACTACTCTCCACAAAAAAAGCAAACAAGTGAATCTCCCAGAAGAACAGAGTCAGAATGGATGGTTGCTTTAAATGTCTTAACTTGTCTCCTCCACATACAAAGATGTATACTCCAAAGGGTAGTCTAAAAAATTAAGTCTGCTCCTTTTCCCCAAGCATATAAATCAATCTCTTTATCATAAATTAGATCCCAGAGAAGATTTAGGGACCAGATGTCTTACGAAGACTTCAAGTGCCCATATGTCTCCACTCTGGTCGAATTGGAAGCAGCCACTCAAGTACAGTCGAACACGTGTAGGCGTTGGGATGAGCTATTGATATAACCTCTTCTGTTTTTTTACACAGGGATGAGGATTTTAGGCGAGATGTCTGAAAATGAAGTGTGATTCTCATGGGTGGTTTCTGTCATCCTAAATAATCCCTTTATTTCTATCTGTCTATCTTCTAGATAAAAAACATGTCATTTTACACACTCAACATTACAGGCTACACATAATCACGACATAGGACTTGCAGAGGGAATCATTATCAATTCCTTTTAACCTTTAATCAGAGGTGCAGGTGATAGCTAATGGCACTGACTCACCAGAGGGGGCAGCACCTCCCCAGAAAAAAACACACTCTTTCCTATTAACACTCACTCCTGCTTCCTGGAAACCCCTCACACACATAAACACTGCACAGACACACCGTGTCATTAGGCCTTGCTGCATCATAAGTAAGTAGGTAAGCAGGAGGCAAAACATGGTGAAGCAATTGGTTGTGTTTTAGAAGATGCATGTGTGTGACGATGTATAACATCCCCTCTCCTCTCTCATGCCGGCATCACTCCCTCTCCTCCCCTCGGCTTTTGAGACACATCTGCCTCTTATTAGCCCCGCGGTTGCTGCAGGTTGTCATCCAGTTTATGGCTCCTGTAATGTTTCCCCTCAGCCACGTCGTCAGTCGTGTCACGTGTAACAATGTTGCTATTATTACTATAGGCAGCATTAATGAACCACACGCCATTTTCGGACGTGTATATCGGCCTCCCGAGGGATTGCTGTCAAGTAGATGGAAAATACTGGCTGGGGGTTTCATTAACGTGCATACAAAGTGGTTATGTGTCGTGCAGTATCTGTTGGTAAGCATGTTATATTTGCACCAGTAACTTAAAGACACACCATGTTCGAAATGATCAACACACCAGACTTGTTTCTGTACATAAAAATGGGAGTTTAATTGAAACTTTTGTATCAAAAAATAGCAATATCCATCCTTCACAGCCACAAGTCACACAGCTAAACTGAAAGGTCTCCATTATGAGGCTATGTGACAACTACGAAAGCTGTTCCACCCGTTGTTTAGCTTTCCATAGAACTCAAATTAATCTCGACAGTACAGAAACCAGATGGATTTCTCTGATACTTAGCCATTCAACATTACCAACAGACTTTTTTTCTTTTTTAAAGTAGTTAAATAACATTCAAATGCTCTTTTCAAATTTAAGTAAACTTGTTTTTATTCTCTTTTACATCGACAACTGCTTCAGTGCATCCTCCACATCTCAAAAAAAAAAAAAAAATCATGTCGAAATGTAAAAATAAGTTATAGGAATGCAAACCAAAGACCAAGAAGGATATGCAAATTTTTAGGGGTGGGGGGGCTTTTAAGCATAGAAAATAAATAAATAAATAGCCACAGAGTGTGGAATGTCTACATGTTTACAAATAAATTAAAAGCAAATGGGGAGAAAAAAAAAGTACACACAAAAAGAGAAAAAAAATACACGCTGTACAATATTTGTTGAAAAAAAAAACATAGTTGAGTCCATGAATATTGCATTGATTGTGCATTTCACACCCCAAACCCTGAGGGAGGCCAGGGGCGGGGGCTATGTAGTGTCAAGCAGTGAGATGGCGGGAGGCAAAAAAAAAAAGAAAAAAAGAAAAGATACGTCAAGAGGGCCACACACCCCGCAACAGTCATTGGGGGGAGGAGGAGCGAGGGAGAAAAAGGTGTGGGGGGAGGAGGTGTGTGTGTGTTGACATTTTGTAGACATTCAGAAAAGACAGGATCCAGTTTCCAAACACCTGTTCAGGCTATAGAGTGAGTGAGCAGCGTTAAAGAGAGCGACACAGAGTTGAGTCAAGTGTTTTTCAAGTATTCCATTGTCAGGAAGAGCCCCCACCTCTTTCTCTCCTATCTAATGCTATCCTAACCTCTTGGCTGGAGGCTGGTTGGCTTACAGTGATGGAGAGGAGGGGTTACAAAATAATAATAATCATTTTTAAAAAAAATAGCCTAAACCCCACCACGTCCATCACAGCATAGGCAACTTAGCCACCGGGCCACGGGCAAATCCAAAAAACAGAGTTGTTGACGAAAGCCCCCAGAAAAGCAGCTTTCCAAAAAAAGGCACTACAAAATCAAAATTAAAACATTTAAATAAAAAGGTTTTCTCCAAGCTCTATGAGAGCAGCCATGTCTGAATAGGAGGGCCTTGCCAGCTGCATATACCAGCCTAGTAACAAAACGAGTGAAATAAAGTTAAAAAGGGGGAGGGGGAGAATAAATAGTGCTGGTAAGACCGCCCAAACAGAAAAATGTTCCCGATTAGGAAACAAGTATAATCAACTGAAAGAAAAAAAGAGGGGATGGGGGGAAAGTAAGATAAGGAAGAACAAATGGTAATAAATTAGAAATTCCCTACAAAAGAGGAAAATTAAAGTACATTTTTCGAGCTGGACCAGCTGAGTGAAGCACCCGGCCGCTGACGGGCCAGTTGGGCTACAGGCTGCTGGCCTTGAGTCCATATCACTCCCTCCATCCAAACCCCTTCTTTCCCCAGAAAGTCTTTTCAGTCTATCAGAGCCATCCTCAGAGACTCTCCTTGCTCGAGCTTGTGCTTGACGAAGAGTCTGTGTCGATGGTCCTGAGGCGGATGTCGCCGGCGACCGGCTCCTCTGGCGACTTGGGCGACTCCGTCGTCGTCGCCCTCATCCAGGGGTGGTCGCAGATCTGCTCCAGGGTAGGTCGGTCTGAGGGCCGCAGGGCCAGGCACCATTTGATCAGCTGCTGGCACTCTGGAGGAAGAAACAGAGGCAACGTTGAGGATAAGAGGGTCTGAACTCAAAGACGGATATTATCAAGAGGGAGTCTGTCTCTACTGTATGTGACTCAGTTTGTATGGATCTATCATTGTGTGTAGGTGGCACAGGCAGCCAATAGAATGAGAGCACACATCCTTTTACTGAGCTACCTCTCTAGGGTAACACAAAGTGTACTGAAAGAAATCATAACTTTTGTTATCTTTAAGAAATCTTTCCACCAGTCATTTCAGCAGGTGATCCGCTGTGACTGTGACGCCTCACTCTGATGCAAATTGACTCATGTGGAGTCAAACCGGGAGGGCAGATTCTGAGGCTGTACCAGCTACAGTGGCTAGAGGGCAACAGAGTCAACTCATGCATCATGTGTGTTGTTGTGGTTGACTTACCGGCTGAAATCCTCCTCCTGAAGTACAGTCTGCCCCTGAGGATCTCCTCATCTTGCTCAAAGGGGATGTCTCCACACACCATGTCGTAGAGCAGCACGCCTAGCGACCACACCGTCGCCGAACGTCCGTGGTATCTATGGTAGCGGATCCACTCTGGTGGGCTGTATACTCGTGTACCTGAAGACAGAGGATGGAGAGAAGAGGGGGGTGAGTGATGAACGTGTGGGGAAATGATCTGCTTTTTAAAAAGGTGTAATATTACAAGAATACAGGAGGCAGTGTTCAAAATATGAGAACAGCACGGAGAGAAAAAAAAACAAACTGAAAATAATTAATGTCTGTGTCTAAAATGGCTGAGTCATGGTAGAAATGCTTTCCATCTTCCTTTAGCCACAAACTGGGTGACCTGCCTCCCTCTCCTCCCTCCCTCCTTTTCTTCTCCTCCCCCCTCCCTCCTGGAAGGAGGAACTTGGATACCAAACACACACACAAAAAAAAGCTATGTGAGCCCATCACGTGAACCGCCGACTCGGGTTTCACAACAAACAGATGTTACGTGGCACTGACCTAATACCCACAAACTGCGCCTGTGAGTCAAGCTTTACTAACAAAATAACACCCGGAAACATGAAAGACACAGTGCATCTCACGAGACCAGGGGATGAATCACAGACATATTTATATATATAATAAAAATAAAAATAAAAAGATAAGCAGTGAGTCATGTCTGTGAAGAAATAACACGCGCGTGATCAGACAGTGGATGCTTTACATCCGTCATAATAATAATAATGATCCGCGAGACCCTCGGGCGAGGAAAACCCTCCACCAAAAACAGACCACTGCGTCACAGCCTCGTGAACGCCTCCATATCTGAATATAGCAACAGCAGGAGCATCAAGGGCAAACACAGCCGAGCCCACACGGACATGTATTCATAAAAATCACACATCCAGCTCTGTAACGTCTTGTAACAGCGATCAATGCAGAAATAAGGAGGGTAGTGGGGGCCGGCTGCTTACCATCGAAATCGGTGTAGACTGTGTCCTTGAGAATCGCCCCTGAGCCAAAGTCAATAAGCTTGAGCTCCCCGGTGCGTAGATCCACAAGCAGGTTTTCATCTTTGATGTCCCTGTGCACTACGCCGCAGCTGTAGCAGTGTCTGACCGCCTCCAAAACCTGGCGGAAAAAGCCCCGCGCCGTGTCCTCGTCCAGCGCGCCCTTCTCGGTGATGAAGTCGAAAAGGTCCTTGACGAGCTCCGGCCTCTCCATGACGATGAGCCAGCCGTCCGCGCGCTCGTAATAGTCCAGCAGTTTGATAACTCCGCGAAACGACGAGCTCACCTTCTTCAGCAGCAAGATCTCCAAAGGCACCATAGATCCAGCCTGTCAAATAAAAATAAACAGAGTTAAATAAGATGTGTTGGAGGTGAAGCGCGGCTATTCTTGTGTTAACACCACCACCACCACCACCACCCCGGGAGCAGGCGGGAGGAGGAGGAGGAGGAGGAGGAGGGGGAACCAAAACAAACCACATCGGGAGGTATGACTACTTACAATTGAGCCCCACTCGGTCACCCTCTCCTTCGCGACGTGCTTCACAGCAACCTGGAATAACACAGAGGAGAAATAACAGTAAACAAATGCTTCAAGTGTAGCTATAAAACACTACATTTAAAAAAAGGACGATGGCGGCACATGGAGGGATCAAAACATAAACCCCGTCAGCCCCAGTCAGCAGCCTTACCGGTGCGCCATCAGAGATCCGGCTGCCGGCGTACACTGTTCCGAACCCTCCGCTGCCCAGCACGGAGCCCACTTGGTAGACCTTCTCGAAGGGCTCTTTCTCCACTTTGACTGTAAACGTGGGAAAAAAATGTTAAAATAAGCGTGATATCCCCCCACAACAAACCGCAGCTCAAGTTGTTAGCTATCGTTTACTAGCTAGAAACAGCAGTAACTCTATATTTACCAAGTGAAAGAGTAAAAAATGTGTTTGAAATCCATTTAAAAAGGCTGAAGGTGGTGGTACACCTACCTGGCTGGAGCTGTATTTTCACTGGTAGGTGGTCCATGCTTGAAGGATTGCAAATGTGCGAAAATGAACCGAACTTTGACAGCAACATATTCACGCTGAAAAGCCGGCGCAGACGATCCCAATTCACCCGCTGAGAGTCAGAAGAGGCGATGTAGTCGGTGGAGAAAGTGGGTTCGGGCGCAGCACAAATGGTGGTGGTGCAGACCGTCTTGGCTCCGAGCGAGTGTATATATATATATCCCAGTCCAGCAGTGCGCCAACTCCGCCGCACCGCACCGCACCGCACCCCGTCGAAGTGTCGTGTCACGACCGTGAAGTCGTACACCGTCTCCCGAAAACCGGCATGGAAATCTGGCGTCGGTGCGTCGACTCAAACGAGAAAAAAAAAGGAAAAAAAGAAAACAGACGAACAAGAAAAGGCAGTCCTCTGAAGTGATAGATAAAACACCCGAAGGCTCCGATGCGTATGGTCGTCGTATCGAGTGTAGAGTGCGTTTAAATGCCCTCCGCAGTGTGTTGATATCCTGAAGAGTGGCCGCTGTCTGAGCTTTGGCGCGGTCTCCACAAGCCAATATTTTGACGCGCAGTGGGACGGTGATATCCCTCCGCCACCAATACAAGTCGACACGTTCGCTCAAATACAGCGTCAATTCGTCAATTTTCACCACAAACACGCTTATAATAATCCGCCTGGCACGTTTTGTGATTTTCCAACACTTTCACTCCGTTATATTACTGAAATAACCGCTTTCCCCCCGCGCACTACTTTCTCATAGTACGAGACGCCCAAGAATCCCTGTCTGGAAGCTTTGCGCTACGTTCACTATCGACTCGGAGGCGACGACCAATTAGATGTCGTATATAAATACCGTGTTTCGTATCTGGACCAATCAGGATAAAGTTTTTATAATAAAGCAGGCATTTGAGCGCACGTGGCGGCAATTCTGAGACGTCCTCTGCCCTCCTCCTCCTCCTCCTCCGCAGCTCTGCAGTCAGAGACGGACACAGTCTGTGTTTGGAGGGGAAAGTTCAGTTTTTACAGTAATTCACCATCAAATACTGATTACATATTTCAGGTTGTTGTCAGTGGTGTCAAAAACTCACGTGTTATTTGTTTACCTTTTGTTTACCTTCCAGTGTGCTGCCCTCCAGCACTGGCAACACTTGATGAGCAGTTTGAATGTTATTGTTGTCATAAGAGTCTACATGCAGTGGAGATGGCATTTGGTTATATGTTGCTGTTTAAGTTTTAGTTAAGTCTCATTGAGGTTAAAAAACTCTCAATTACAATGAGTTACAAACAAGCAACGTATAAATAATGACACAAAACATCTCAAAATCAGTGTCTAAAACAATTAATAATAATAATATACTAATGATAGTTTGATGAATGAATGAATTGCATACACATAAGCTAAATAAGACCATTCTAAAACAATAACTTAAAAGGGATCTACGTAGTTTTGGAGAAGAAATTCAAACTCAGACTTTTAAAATTTACAATTTTAATGAGGTTATAATAAAAACTCTGAGACATTGTTTTTTTTCTTCCATAACTGAATAAACAAGCTGTTCTCAGAGGAAAATAAGGTCCACAGATCACTGTTTGAAGCAAGAAAAGTGGCAGGGTCCGCCACATATAAACAAAGTGAAACAGATTGTGTTGTCCTTTAAGGTCAGTTTGTTCAGTCATGAAAACGAGGAGAGTTTGTTTTACCATAGATCTTTCTCTTCTGATTAAAATGTCTTCCCCAAGACTACATAGTGCACCTTTAAAGGATAAGTTCACCCAAAAATGAAAATTCATTATCCACTCACTTTTATGCCAATGGAAAGTCATAGAGTGAGTAGATAATGTTAATTATAGATAGATCATTTTTATTTTTGGTCACTCATCCTTTAATGAGAAAAGCACAGACCCCCCAAACATCAGCACCCAGAACACAGGGGACGGTTCATGTTGCTGCAGTGTCCGAGGATGACACTGCAATCCGCTACATTACACGAGAGCACTATTTGAAGGATGATACATAATAATGATACAACGAGGACACGATGTCATGCATGGATGCGAGGATGAAAACAAAATAGCACACTAACAAGAATAGCACGTGAACACAATCAGGTTTCTGGGGCCAGCTGTCCCATTTCAGAAGGTCAATTTTCCAGTTGTGCTGTTACACATCTGACATGACCTTGGCTCTCCTTGAACTTTCCACTTGTTATCTTCTGCTGCCTCTGATAACCTGTATGTGTGTGTGTGTGTTTGCATGTGTGTGTGCGTGTGTGTTTATGTATGTGACCACTAACCAAACAGAAGCATCAGAGAGTTCCAGGGAACCTTATCTTGCTATAGGCCTGCCGACTGCAAAGTTATGTAAATGTGCACACACACACACACACACACACATACACACGGACTGCATATGAGAGCAGAGTAACAGCCCGTGGGCTAACCTGCAGTGATGCTCTGTATTCACATGCTCTGTATGATAATTTACACTGCTTTATATTTCTGGAGCATTGTCACTCTGTCATGTTGAGAAAATACCTGCTAGGAATACACGTGTGCATGGCTTCATGATATTGACAAAGGTAACAACAGTTTGCTCTCAGACACTAAAACACAATTTGCATTTTAAGGGATATACTACTATGAAAATACAGATTGTGTTTGAGCATATAGAAGAACCTCAAGGGCTGGTTTGCTTTTATCTTATAAAAAAACATTTGCATGAATGACAAAGGGGTCAATGCTTTAAGGGCTTCAAAGGAAATGTGTAAGCAACAGCCTATTCCCTGCAGAAGAACCTTCCACCTCTCCTACATGATCATTCTGTGGTCACAGGCCTATTTTTAGAGGCCCATGAAGTTGTTATTAGTAATTGTTGTAGATCTTTGAGGCAAAGCTTTTTTAAATTGTACTCCAGAGTTCTTTCAAAAAGCCTTATCTCCTGTACATTTCCATGTAAAGCTCGCCAGCTTCCTGCATATCCGTCTAAACAAATCAGCTCAGGTGAGTTGGATACACTTGTGTGCAGTTATGTGCTTGAATGAGTTTTGTCCGCTAACACCAGTCTATCCTCATTTGCACTTTTGCATGGAGTGTCACTTCACATGAAGTCACACTCCTCGCAGCTCAGGAGGGAACTCTGCATCTCACTGAAAGGTATGAAAAACAGTCCATACTCTCCATTCCACGCCGTAAGCAGATGCAACAGGTGTACCAAAATAATATTCGGGATAGCCCTTGGTATGGTATGTCCTATATGTGAGTGTGGGTGGTGGAGGGGATGGAACGAAGGTGTAGCGGCTGGAATGATATCGAGTGTCAGTCCCGTGATAGATCGGCGTCCTGTCCCCGGGGGTGTTTACTGCCTTTCATCCACTGCATGCTGGGACAGCAATCACATGATCCTGGATGTGAGAACGATGCATATGAGTGGATAAAAATAATAATAATCAATGCTCTTCTTTCACTTTGTCTGTCCTTAAAGAGGTGCAGCTACACAAAACAACTACCACTGCAACTGTGAATAAACATAATAGTGCAGGTTGACACTAAATAATGCTGTTGTTGGTTTGTGAGCAGGATTACAGGAGAACTACTGAACATATTTCCATAAAACTTGAATGGAGGATGGGTCTCAGCCCACAATAGAGCCCAGTAAGTTTTGGTGATGATCCAGATAAATTGACAGATTTCTTTAACATGACAAGATAAGGCGTTTTTTAACATTCTTGTTAATTTCTCAGGGAATAATGCATGGAGCTTGATTAAGAAAATCTGGCGTATTTAGGTGGCTGGTATCTATGAGTGAAAATCTTGTATTTGATGTTGGTTTAGTCTTGACTGAATTAAAGGGGACTTGTGGGCCTTGGCGGAGGTATGCGCTCTACTGAGTGCCATCCTAGTTTAAGTTGTTTCATGCTGCTGGACTGTGGACTTTTTTGTGGAGGCCAAAGGATGTGACTTTATGCACGTTCTCGAGTGCCTCTCTCCGCTCTGCTCACAGAGAAACAGTAGCTAACGTTATTTTAGAAATGGTGTCCGCTAACAAAAACAAACAACCAGCTTCCAGCACAGCATATAAGTTCCACAGAGCCCCTTAAAATTTGATGACTGTTTCACAAATTAAAAAAAAAAACCCCAAGGTGCTTGGATTTGTGTCCATGTACACGAACCCTGCAGATTATATTTTGTGACAATCTCACATACTGCAGTGATGCTACGTTGTTTTACCAGACTTTGCTCCGAACAAGGACCAGTCGAGCTCTGAAGTATTCATGGTTGTAATTTTTTTTCTCTCTCTTGGTGGTGTGAACCAGTTGAGGAGCAAGTGAGGCAGTCAGGCAGTTGGCCAACCAGGCGTGCTGACAGCAGAAGCACAGACAGCTGTTTAGCTGTGGCTTCGTATGAACGCGTGCTATGCAGTTGTTCACAGCTCTCATGGGAAATCATCATCAGGGCTTTTATTTATGTCCACCAATCCTTTGATCCGTGGATGTAGAGGAAACGACAAAGGGCGGGAGCAGGGAGAGCGAAAGAAAAATGGCTTGTGGCCCACTGATGAGCTGTCACTGTCCACCCTCCCCTCTCGCTCTCCTCTTTTTCTTCATTTTTGCCCGGTCTCTCTCTTTTTTCTCCGCGTGCCTGGGATGCCTCCCATTTTCCTTTGCTCTAATTACTGCCTTAGCAAACTGTGTCAGCGAGCCGAAATAGTTTTGATGAGGGGTCCGGCTGCGTTTGCATCTGTAATTTGATGGGTTTCATTGGGGACACATAAAACCAGACACACCAGAGGGTACGTGGCCACATCAGAGCCTCGGGGTCGGCCGGGGTTATTTTTAGCCCCATCACGCCAGTCCGGTGGCAGCCACATCATTTTGGTAAGCCGCCGATTGAAATCGATCCAGCTTGGTTGAGCTGGTGCTCTCTGCCAGGGAAATCTGAGGGCCTGAATTTGTCATGCATCGTGCAGGGATTAGATTCCTCAACATGTGTGCAGGATTTACATGTATTATGTTCTCTGCAGGCATGTTGCACTGTGGCAGTGTCGTCATGTAAGGCTGCACTGCTTTGAATATTGCCTTGTAAAAGCCTCCTGTGTATACAACAAGGGTGTTGTAGATTAGCGAGTGAATGAACACTTCAGGTCAGGTCACACCAGCCTTCAAAACAACAAAATTTCTAGTAAGTAATCACATACATTTTTAATGATGAGTTCAATTTAAGTGAACTCTGACGTGTATATTCTCGCAACTGCCCAATAGTGAGCTGTCATGATAGTGCTGACTGGAACAGAAGGCAGAGGAGTCCAGAATAGAGGAAGCTATCATGGCTAATTATCTGTGTTGCACCATCCTGTTATTTAACCTCCTCTGTAATGTAGCCTAACCTGCTCCTCAAAAAAGGAATGGTATTTAGACTGTTATGAGACAGGAGCTGATGGTGATGTTTGCCTTTTGAATAAAAAAAAGCTAACTTTAAAGTGCAATATGTAGGAATTTCATATTAAAACATTCAAAAAATATATAACATTATCAACAGAATGTGAAGAAATAACAGTCTTGATGTTATGTCAAAGACGTCAATGTATTGTGTTGCAGAGATATCTATATCTTTTGAAGTTAGCATGCTAGCCAGCTAGCCCCTAGCCATGTTGTACCTCAAGGGGTGATAGTCAGATAGTGAACAAAAACTGAGCCAACAATATCAACAGAATGTGAAGAATGTTTTGTCAAAGACATCTATGTATTGTGATGAAGGGATATCTACTGGAGTTAGCATGCTAACTAACTAGCCCCTGGCCTGAAAGCCTCTTCCTCCCAGTAATTCAAAGCTCCTGTGGTAGTGGCGTAAACACCAATTTTTCTGGCAGTCCGAAAAGCTGCATGGCTAACTGAGCTTACAAGCTAACATTTGCTACAGTCATAGATGCATAAACAGAATACATTCAGCAGCAGTTAGCAGTTACTCTGGTGATTTGCTGCCCTTATTTGTTGGGACTATGAATTCAAGGTGGCAAATTCTTTCATATCGCACCTTTAGTGTTACGCTATTGACCAAACTAGCAAGCTTGCTAACTAGCGTAATTGTTGGAAAGGAGTAATCAAGTACCTTAGCTTCAATAAAACTTTTTTAAAATAAAAATCTGTGAAGAAAAGTCAGGGAGCGTAAATTATATGATACAGAGAAAAAAGAAAGAAACTTGGCAGGCTGACTGTCCAGCAGGAGCATGTCTCGGTTTGCTAGCATTCTAGCGTTAGCCTGCAACTCACTACATGGATTCATTTCTCCGTGCCCCTTTCTGGTGTAAGCAGGTCTTTAATGGGATGAATGAATCCTGTGTCACCATCTGTAAAAAAAAAAGTTAAACATATTGGAAATATGTTAAAATAGCCAATATTAAAATCAATATTTTTCTATAATCCCGTTGAGAGACAGCGCTTCTGCCATCACTTGCAGTGTCCAGGACAGGTTAAGGCTTTGTGCTGCATGCCGGCCAGGTCGCTTTATGGATTACTGTCTGGAGCATTATGTAACAATGTCAGGTCCTTAGTCTGCCTCGTAATCTGTCAGCCGCATTGCATAACTGTTCATTAGCTCTTTCTACACATTCCCTCACACCTTCACTTTCACACTTCTTATATATGTATGTTTTTGCAGATAATTCATACAGGATATGCTGCTTCCACTAATGATCCTATGAAGATTCAAGCTCAATGTACTCTGCTGTTATCACAGAGAGTGTTAGCCATGCAGGGTCACGCTTGTGTGCATGTGTGGGCGTGTGTGAGTATTTGTGTGTATAACCAGGCAGCCAGGAGTGAAACACGGTTGTATTTAGATGCATTTGATGACACATTTACAGTTGTGAAATGTATTATGTTAGCATCTCTTATCACTTTCTGGACACTAATGAGTTCAAGGGGCTCACCGATGTTTTTTTCCCCCTACTTTTCCTACCTATTTATTCTTCTTAAAGGGGAACTACGTAGTTTTGGAGAATAATTTGAATATTTACAATATTAATGAGGTAATAAAACAACCTCAGAAATATTTACTTTTTCCAAAAATGAATAAACAAGCTGTTCTCAGAGGGGAAATAAGGTCCCCAGAACACTGTCTGAAGCTAGAAAGGTGGCAGGGTCCGCCAAATATAAACAGAGTCAGTATGAAATTGTGTTGTCCTTTAAGGTCAGTTTGTTTTTTCATTTTATTCAGTCATGAAAACAAAGAGTTTGTTTATTTAGGCATAAAAAAATGAAGATCTTTCTCTTCTGATTTAAATTTCTTCCACAAAAACGACATAGTGCTCCTTTATTGTTACATAGACAGTATATGTGCCAGCTCACTGATGCTCTGTGAAAATATGACGGGCAATTAAGCCTAAAGCGGGACATCAGCCTCCAGCACACACACACACACACACACACACACACACACACACACACACACACACACACACACACACACACACTCACGCACACACACTCTCTGCGTACACACTCACATATGCACACACTCTGCGTTCTGCTTCCAAGCCTCTTTTTATATTGACACTTTCCATCATCAAAACATCCATTTTAGCCTCGCTCATTGTTATCTGAGCACTCTATCTTCTGTGTGCACACGGTCGGTGTTTATGTGCGCGTGTGTGTGTTTACATAAATACTGCAGGAGGGGACAGAACAGGCCGCAGGGCTAGCGTAGGGAGATTTCATAAAAACAAATCCCATTTGATCATTTGGATAGGAACAAGCTTTTTATTGCGTCAGTTCAGGTTTTGGGTTTGGGTTGGCCTTTGGAGTATACTGTGTAAAAAAATGCTGGCAAGCTTCCCGACTCACAACTTGGGTTGTAAAACATTTTGCAGTAGGAAAGATTAGCACAGTTTTTATGGTAAAATTCAAAACAGGTGCTATGTTTTCACTGCTTTCCCACTAATGGCAGTCTCCTTAGGCAACCATATGGATACAATCTTAACGATCAAAGCAACGTTGCGAGTTTTACTTAACAGTTGACACAAATGGTTTACATTCCAAATGGAGTTTTCACCTCTTATCCTTATTAAGAGATTGTTATTTACCAGTCAATAATCACTCTCGAAGTCTATTGCTCAAACTGTTTTAGAAATCCTCCCCCCAACGCAGCTGCGTTGGTAGTTAATCCTCCATGGCAGAGCTGGCGTATATATACCATCCTCATAGTGTATACATGAAAGTTTGAGCTAAGTGCTCCACTTCCCTCCAGTGACCTGATCCATTTAACTGCCCATCCCTGTCTTAAGAGGATACTGAGACCAAAGCCTTAAATCCTCCAGGCCCACGACCCCAGGAGGGGAGGGCAGCAGGGCCAGGGATCGTCCAGGAAGCTCTGATTGTTCCCGGCATGTTCAAATTACAAGACCTAGTTGCTTTTCTCACTCTAATGAGATGAATTTAGATAAAGGCCATCATCCTTTTATTGATATCCCCCTTTTTAAAAAAAATATGTCCCAATTGCAGCGAATGAAAAGAAACAGATGAATAGTTTTGATTGGTTGAATCTAGACGGAAAGTGCACAAAGCGGCTCCAGTTCAGAATCAGGGGCAACGTCCTTGGAGTTTTTGTATATTCAGTCAAGATGTTTTGATGTGGAACAAACAAGAGGTTTGACCCACGTCTGACACCGTCAGAAATGCAGAACCAAAATGCAAGAGAAGAATGCAGTATACTCATCAACCACAGCAAATGAACAGTGAGCATACTGTACTGTAGATAGGATTTTTGAATCGCTGCATTGAGGAATGTAACTAAATATTGTATGCAGATGTGTTTGATGAGCTGTGGACAACACTTGGACGTGCTGCTATATGAAATGCAAAACATGTGAGAGATTTAGGATATCTGTAGGTCTTAAAAATCTTAAAAATCACAGAATTCGGCCTTTGAAGACTGTAACATTAGTTATACATCTTATTTAGGGCTGCAAAACAAATCGTGTTGTGATTATTTTGACAGATATTGCGATGCGAAATGATTTACCATTAGTGGCAATGATCATTTTTTCATCACATCTTAATTTTAACTGAAAAAACCTATTAAAAACTTGTGATGTGACATTTCTTGGAGTCAAACAAACATGTTTTCTTACATCGAGAACAACAGGTTAAGGCCAGGGCATCTCTGCAGCACTACAGTACTTTATTGTGATGCTGTTCTCCCTCGTATTTCTTTATAAAAAATTGCAGCTTCTTGAGATTTCACTATGACACGTGACTACAGTGCGATTTCGATTATATTTCCATCATTTGATCCTTATTTGTAGAGCTTCACTCAGCACCATCAGACCTTTAACAAACACTCTCTCTGGCTGCTGTAGACATGACTCATAATGGTCATTTGTCAATTTAAGCAAAAAGCAAAAATATAATATTTATATTATTAGATTCATGTACTTAATAAATAATTCAAGGCTTACAATCCAAACTGGTTTCCCGTCATTCTTTAAACTGAATGACAGTGAAAAGGGTATTTAATTGAATTTTATATGGTATTAAAAAGGTCTTAAAATGTTTTTTATCAAGTTAGCGCTGTAGAAACCCTGGACATGCTTTATGTCTATAAGTGCTGTAATGTGACCTGTTAAAAACCGTCAAATTAGATTTTTCACTCTCAGTTAGAATTGCACTCAGTAGAGCGCATACCTCCGCCAAGGCTAAACAGTCCCCTTTCTGCATCAGTTTGTACTCACTCATAAATGCCTAAATACACCTGACTTTTCTTTTTCATGATCCATGCATAATTCACAGTGAAATTAACACAATTGTCAATTAACGATGCAGTGTTAAAGGAAGTGAGAAGGAATTCCTGGATCCGTCCCTTTATCTGGATCTGCACCAAACGTTATTGGGGTCTATTCTGGACCAAGACCCACCCTATATACAAGTTTTGTGGAAATGTGTGCAGTCGTTTTTTTGTAATTCTGCTTACAAACCAACAAACAAATTGACACAGGAGAAAGAATAACCTACCAGGTAACCACGGCCATAGCTACCACTGAGGACACTAAGGTCATGACTTTAGTCTTTTACTTGGGGAAATAAAGCTGTAACTTTTTATTTATCATTATTATGGTCCACAAATTACAACCACAGTCCTTGAAATAAGTCTGTAATTTAATGTAACTATTGGGAAAAAATGTTGTTGATGACTGTTTAAATTAAGGATTTAGTTAATTGAGTAGATAAGCAGTTGTTGGCAGAGATGTTGAAAGAACTATTTAAATTAAATCAAACTTTCAGATAATATAATTAGACACTAAAGGGGGGAACGGGGGAGGCTCTGACTCATGCCCTCAGTCTTTCTAACACGTGGTTACAGCCCTGATCACATCTACAATATATTAATGTTTTAATGTCTCATTTCCTCCTGCGAATAAATTAAATTTAAGCTTCCTGTCTGTAGCCACAACCACATGGTGTAAGATTGTTATCAATGTGTTTGTAAGGAAAACTTGTGATTCATTGACTTTGTGATCTTATTGAACAACAGAGTCAAGATATCAGCGGCGATCTTTACAGAACCGCAGCTGAAGCGAGCCACCAGTCGTGCCACCTCACACGGGATCAGTCACGACAATTGGTTCCTGTCTGCCCTTTGGCCCGCGCTCCGAGCGGTCTGATTGGCTGGCTGCTGTGACAGACATTGTGCTGACTGTGTGTCTGTGAGGGCCCGGGCTCTGGCACGGGCTGCCTGGTCAGCAGTCTATGCCCACTCACACACACACCAACACACACTCACACACACACATTCGACCATCACACAGAAGAAAACGTGTCCGTGTGCAAAGACATGTGCACGAGTCCTTCTACACGCACGCACATGACTGAGCCAGTCATTCTTACGCACAAGCTATACCAGCTAAACAGTCGGTGGCGTGTTAATGTTTCATCTTCCATCTTTGCTGCAGTCTCATCATTATTTATTCACCAGCGTGGCTAATAGCCACATGTCACCGCGGAGCTTGGACACATTGTGCAGAAATTGAACCCTCAGGAGGCCCTAATCCATAGGTCCTGATGTTATGACACAGTGACAATAGCAAGCAAAGCAGCTGCAGACCCCCTCGCTACGACACCTATGACACCAGCACAATAAAAAGGTCCCCCCTGCCCCGCCCCTGACGCTCAAATCCTTCACACCTGAGCGCTCACACTGAAATGGACTAAGCGGCGAGCAGAGAATAGAGACGGCAGTCGGCATTATCAGGTCTTAAAACTCAAATTGGCTCTGTTCAGGTTTACATGATAATTAAAAGGTGTAAGGTGGGATTGTGATTGGCAGCTCATTGCCACTACTTTCTAAGGCAAAGGAGGAGGTTTAGCCTCTTATGGACAACCAGGCCAAATCCTTGTTACAGAGTGTGTGTGTGTGTGTGTGTGTGTGTGTGTGTGTATGTGTGTGTGTGTGTCACGTACAATGAATGGTAATGGGATCCAGGAAAAAAGATTAAATGACAGCCTTAGTGTTTGCCCCTTAAAAGTTATTTCTTTGAGAAACAAAAAAATAACATTCCTGCTTTTTAGGATTTAAAGGAGCACTCCAGCAATTTAGTATCGCACCTCTATAACGTTGAGGGAGTCATGATGAAAAGATGAGTCAAAGAATGATCAAAATCAAGGCAGCAGAGGCCAAGATATCCAGACTTTGGGTTCAAGCTCCAAAAAAACACTTGATCCTACATTTCCCATAATTCTGCATTCAACATAATGCAACTTCCTGGTCACAAGTAATAATTAACATCATCAGCAACTGGTACATTTGTATTTACTGAAGGTTTATAAACTTCAGTTGCAACTTTGAAATGAACAATTGCTTTATAAGTGATTTTTTTTTAAGTATGTAATTGTTTGTTAAAGGAGCACTATGTAGTTTTGCGGATGGGATTGTAATCAGAAGACATTTTTTACACCCAAACAAACTAAATAAACAAACTCTCTTTGTTTTCATGACTGAATAAACAAACTGACCTTAAAGGACAACACAATTTCATACTGTTTTACTTTGTTTATATTTGGCGGACCCTGCCACCTTTCTAGCTTCAAACAGTGATTAAGCCTAAAACCCAATCTGGGATCACCCTGGTGACATCATCATGATATAACAGGGTTACTTTTTAAACTTTGGGGCGCTCCCTTCATAGCCACAGACAACAATGATGAGCAAACTGATCACTGTGTGTTAAATCGGTGGAATACCCCTTTAAATGAACCAACAACATCTGAGAAATCTCAGAAGTAAAAAGGAGCAGAAGGGGGTCCTTGTCTGTAAAAGTACTCAATTTGGGTCCTTTGGGCTTCTGTAATGATACCGATTAGCATAATGACCTCCTGCATTGAAAAGTCACACTCCTCTCTCTCCCTCCTGTCCTCGCCTAACAACACACACACACACACACACACACACACACACACACACACACACACACACAAATAGGGACGTAATGAGAATTAATCGAGAAGCGTCAGCGATGAAATGCCTCCTAACGATGGCTCGACTAATTGCATGTCAATAGGCTTTGCACGCTCAGCAGTTTGAAATACAAGACTCCCGTCCTCCGCTGTAATTGGTTAGCTTTTGCGCTGTAATCACAGCTTCCCCAACAGAAGCTGGTGCCTGTCGAAGATAACACTGAGTGCTTATTGAATAATTATATGCAACATGTCCAATTATTTCCTGTGAATATAATAAGCGTTCGCCTCACGTGTCAATATTGGCATGTGTGTAATTTCATCATCATGTGATGAGGACAGCAAGTCTTCAAATATCTATCGCTCCAGATGATTGGGGAGGACAATATGGCAGCATTGTTTGATGATCAAAGAAAAATTACCAAATGTTTATCTGTTTAACGCTAATTACACACGTGAGTAGGATGATTAGCAAATCTTTTCACATGCTCAGATGTAGAGAAACAATTGTTTCTCTCTTGGCCCTCTGAAGAATGCGTCAGCTACAAGAAATCTTGGGGAAAAACTGGAGAAAAAATATCCTATATATAAATAAGCACAGTTCAAATTGGCTGATTTGGTTTGAAACCATCCAGAACGCAGCATGACATGATTTTGCCTCCCAAGAAGTTTCCCACAGGAAGAAACTCATCCCCAATACATGCTGATTTTGGTCACATCTTAAAAAAGGGCAAAAATTAAATGTAATTTTGAATGGGAGGCGAGGAGACGAGAAGTGGGAGGGATGTGAAGGGAAACAGTAGAAGAAAAAAGTACGTGTCGTCAAAGCAAATGTCATGTTAAGGCTGACAGCGATCCTCTGCCACGCCCTCTGTTGAATACGTGACCTTTCGAAGCATCTTACGAGACAGAATGTACAGAAACGCCGCTCTCTGCCTCTCTGCTCCTCATTCCTCAGTCTCTTTCTTGGATGGAACTGCAGATGGATTGTGGGTAATTATGGAGGGCCCTTGAACTGTGGGTAATTACGGCCAGGAATGCTCACAGCTGAGAGCAGAGTGAGAGACCGCGCGTTGGCATGGCAACCGCAAAGGTGTTAATTATTTTCTTCCTTAAAGGCGAGGGAGGAATCCCCTCTTCAAAGGCAAGAAACACCTGTGAGCAGAAGCCCCCCCCCCTTCTCTTTTTATTGCCATGCTCTCTCGTCTCCTTCTTCTGCAGCTCCCTGTGTTTTGTGCAGCCATTTTTCCCTCACCTTCCTCTTCTCGCTCACTCCTCACCTCTGAGCCCTTGCCTCATCTTCTGTCTTTCCCTTAAGGGTCTATTGGAGTCTTAGGAACTAAGACTCTGTTTCATACTCGGTTTCAAAATACGTTTTGGTGATCTGAGCGCAAGTGGACAGCCGAGACACACTGCCGTTCACACCTGTGTCTAGCATGCGTCCCCACTTGTGCTCAGATTTTGTCAATGCCTACGTCACCTCTGCAAGAAGGTACAGGGCCCAGTGCACAGTTATTACCTCAGTCGATATGATACAATAGGAGTCATCCGGTTTTCTTTGGACTTCCTAAGTGCAACATGTAAGTTATAGCAGCTGAATAAAACACTACCCTCCATGCAAACATATTTAAATCCTCTAGATCTGCGTTTTTATTAGGATCCACATCAAAAACATGAAAACACAACCTCCTCGGTGGAGTTAAATAATGAACGTTTTTTTACTCTTTTGAATTTATCTCTTGTATTGGGAGCTCAACAACATGACACCATCACAAGAAAGTCCCATTCCTTGCATAAACCCTGCCTCTCTTCTCTTATCTGAGGTGTGGGGACTTTGTGCAGACCAGAAACTAAATGTACATCCTTTTGTCTTGGTTTGGAACGCAGGTATAACGCTTCTGTGCTACTAAAAAGGTTCCAGAGGCTTTGGAAAGGTTTCCGTGGTGGATTTAATGTTGGACAGTTGATTGTTGGGTCTTGATCCCAACTCGTCAATTGGGATGGTGGCCGGCCAATCTACTAACCAAAAGCATCAGTATTTGCGGAGTTGGGAAGGAGACTCAATAATCAACTATCTTACAAATTGGACCTCTGACGACATTGCTTTTGTTTCGGCACCACAGTGGTTTTTTCGTGTTTATACGGATGAAATTCTGCACGCCTGCTTTTGCAGACGCCCTTCCTGGAAGTACCCTTACTATCCCATTCGTGTTCGTCATGCTCTCGTTGGTAAGTCCCACACCAACAGTTTCAGCATTTCAACCAAGCCATCCATTTATAACCATCTATCTCACTACTTTATAATACAGTTTTCCAGCGAACCTATAGTGGAAAACCTGATGGTTAAAGGTCTCTGTAAGGTCAGGATTCACAACCCCAGAAAACAATTTTATGTGTTCTCTCCAGAAAACAGTCTATCTGAATAGGTCATTTTAAAAAGTCTAAAGTTGTGAAACCCTGCAGAAGTCAACTGCAAAACTGGTACAAAGATTTTAACTCTTGCTATGAAAAAGTCACATGTCGACCTGTTGGTGTCTGTTGTTATTCCACCCAAGACTGTAAATCAACAAAGGACTGATGGACTGAGGGCAAAAGCATCCCCTTTTATTAGTTCATTAGGGTTACGTGTGTATTTACTTTTAGATATTCCTGGTTGGAAACTCAAAATATCAAGCAAAAAGAACATAAAGTGAGAATTATGACTTTTTTAATGAAACAGAGACAAGCATCCGAGCGTTAAAGAGTAATGTGCTAGAAACACTGTCCACACTGTCCGTCAGTGACCACACTAAAAGGAAGTGTTTTTGCAAGTCAATGTGATTTCTCTGGAATTGAATGAATGGGAGTGTATAAATAACAGATACAGTCAGTCAGTTATAATCACGCATGGATGCATCTCTAATGATTTGAATAGGATTTTCCGGGAACGTTTATTAACCGTACCTAAAAGCACGAAGAGCTTCATAACATCCTGATTGTTTTTACTCCACTTGCCATCTCTAATTTGAGTGATGGGCAAAGCATGCTGGGTCGGCGTGTCCTCCTCCCATTCTTCCTGCTCTTTAATTGGTTCGTCAACAGGACCCCTGCCTTTGTTTGTCCAAGACCCCGGAGCACACACACACACACACACGAGCACACATCCACATTCGCATGCAAACATGAACATATACTCACACACTCCCTCACACAAACACACCAAAACCAGTAGGGGTGTGTGACCACGCTGGCTGGGGCCAACTATTTCCAGAGCCCCTCTGTCGCTCTCAGCTGATTAGGCAACCACGATTAAGGTTATCGCAAACTTTCCACGATGGAGAACACCTTGACTTTCACGAGCTGTGTTTGTCCTTCATCAACACCAACACACACACACACACACACACACACACTGGTGTGTAAATAGTCCTCCACTCACATTTCTCCGTCCAGTTTTTCCATTTCCAATGTGAACGATCAAAACAGTCCCACCCACAGACACTCAGTCTGGTCGTTACCTTTGATCTATGAAAAGGCAATAATGTCAATACAGGCGAATGCTCTTTCTTTGATTTTTTTTTTTAAACTGGAGCTGTGATGGAGAAACAAGCGCAAACAAAAACACATTCTAGTACATCTGAACCGTCTGTTTAGGGGCCGTGCAGAAGTTATTAGAAAAGTGTCTTCTTTTGGCTCAGATATATATTTTATTTCAGCCTTCCCTTGTTAAATCTAAAACATAAAACATATGGTAAGATCAGAAGACGTTAGTACGAGCCGTGTGTGCCATATGAAGAGTACAAAAATCCTGTCTCTGCATCTAAGCCTTTTAATTTTCTTAAAGTCAGGAAAATACCAAACGCTGTGTTATCTTAAGTTGGTCAACATGAAAATTAAACCCTTAGATTTATTTGAAATAATGCAAACTACTGTGCTCAGCTTACTTAAAAGCCAGAGCTGTCGCTGCAGTAGTTTCTTTAATTAATTAAAAAAGAGGCTACTGGAATATTTTAATTTTCTTGTGTTTGCCATATTTTTAAATTAACGCGTTCCTACAATATCAAATGTTTAAACTGTGCTGCAGCTTCTTAAATTCTTCCTTTAATAGCCTATTTTGAGGATTTCGGAGGAAGGTAATAGAGTGCTGCAGGGATAATGTATTTTTGAAGGCTAACCCAGAAGTTAGCATCACTCATCCACAAATAGCCTGTGGGATTTTTCCATTGGATTTTGGATTATTGCAGAACATAAGCTCTTTATGGCTAAGTTTATGATACTCTTAATAATCTTCACAAATTACCCCCACTTTTATGATTAGGAAACAAAAATGACATCGACAAATAGCCTAAGAAGCTAACATTAGGCTAAAAAACTACACTATAGCCTACTGTATATAGTTATTATAAATTGTTCACTACAAGTTGGAAGTTTGAGTTAGAATAGTTTGCAACTTAAGTCCGCCATATCTCTGTTCAACATTTGATGTCCCCAACAACCTTAGCGACTTGTTAGCAACTGCTAACGCTTTAAAGGGGGAATTTGTAAGAAATTTAGTTGAAAACATTCAAAAATGAACTTAAATCATCAACAGAATGTAAGGATAAAGCAGTTTTGACGTTAGGATGTGTGCAGATTGTGTTGCAGAAGTTAGCATGTCAGCCTGGCGACAATGCAGTCTGGGTTGTAGGCAACATGTGCTTCATCTGACCAAATCTAGTGTTAATGGATACAGTGCTAGTGGTGCAGTGTGTGTTTATTTGTACTGTGGTTTCACTCCCTTTAATCTCTTATCAGGACACAAAATTAACCCCTGATTAAGATAGGCTGTGACTTTCCACTGTTCCAAGGTGACTGCCGTTCAGAGCCTGTCGATGGATGTCTGCCTCCCCCCTCTGATCTTTTTCCACTGGGAACTCTGCCACATGTGACCTGGGCAGGTAAAGTCACAGCAGGACGCAGTGAACATTGCTAAACAGAACCGAACCCGGTCACATGCTCACTTTAGTGCAAAATGTCTAAAGGAATTTGGTCCTTTCTTCCCCGGGTAAAATCATTAACAGAAAGTTCCTTTGATCTCGTGTCACCTGGTCAGTTTCAGGAAGTGCTTAAACTGTGTACTCTCCAGCACATTTACTGTAAGTCTGTGGAAAAATACTGTGCAACAATACATTTACAATTTTTTAAGCTCCTCCATGTTGATCTATTGTGAGTATAGGCACACACCGTGAAATAAAAAACCTAATTAGAAGTGAATACTGCTGTGCTAGTCAAACACACCGGTCCACTAACTCGGTACATGGCAACATAAACAGTGTACATCTGAGCACAGATTAGCGCAGCAGGGTGAAAAAGGTCACGAGAGGCTGGAGTTGTGCGGGCAGCTGATTGATGAAAATACCATAACAGGGTTTCAGGCTGGAGAAAGTAATAAAAATCATGCCTGAGCCAAAGTGATTTGACACAAGCTGCAGCTTTGGTTCTGCTGGCTTATTGAAACATCAACCACTCTGGTGAGAAGTAGGTGCTGATGAATGGGAAACTGCCAAACGCCTTAGACTGGGGCTCACAGTGCAAAGGCTATCCTTTTAACAGCTTCAATTAATTCCTAAAAAATGAACATAAAAAAGAGGCTATTGGATGGATTAGGTACAAACATCAATTCCCTCGACTTTTCCTCTAGCACAAAGTCAAAAACCATAATTTGTCCAATACTTTGCTTTATGACAAAACACCTGCAGAACGAATGACTTTCCCATTAATCTCAGCTGTACTCTGTGCTATTTGGCAAATGTTACCATGTTAAGAAGCTAAATTGACCAACGGAAACATTATACCTGCCAAATAACAGCACGTTAGCATTGTCATTGTGACTAGTTTGCTCACTGATGTTTGTGTAGATACACCGGTGCAATGAAATAATGGCCACATATCATACAGATGTCTTTTGAAGTCTTATTTTTGCTCTCTGCATGTAGAATAAAGTTATTTTGGAACCACGTTCTTTCTCTGCAGCCATGTTTTCATGGTTATGGTGACCCATAATGCTATTTACCAGAGGTGGGAATTGTGGAGTCATCAAGTCATCTCCATGCCATGTATTTGTTCTGCTCAGTCACTGAACCAGGTGCATTCACTAATTAGCTCACCTTCCTGGCTGAAGAGCTGTGCTGATTGGACTCAGCTGGTTTAGTGCATGAACAGAACAAATACATGGCATGGAGATGACTTGATGACTCCACAATTCCCACCTCTGCTATTTACCGATAACATCACCACGCGGTATCACAGCATTTCCCACGATGCCCTTCACTTAACCCTGGTCTTGTTATATTCTGCATTTAAGGAACAAAACATTTCTTAACCAAACATTTTAAGGCAAAACTTAGACACATTTTTTACCGACCCTTCTACCTTTTAAACATCTTATTTATTAAATTTGTAATCATTTTTTAACAAATTATGACTAAAGCATGCACAATAACATCTTTTTAATACTGTCTGTGAAACAGTTAGCATCTAGCTCAAATACAAATACCGCTGTTCAAAATACAGCCTAGCAGAGCTGCTAGCATGGCTGTCAAGTCTTAGTTGTGTTTGCAAAGGTCTAGTCTGTAGGATTTAGTGGTATAGTGGTGTGATTGCAACCAACTGAACACCCCTCGTCTCACCCTCCTACTTGACAGTGTCCGCTAAAAACATATGTAGTTTTGCTGGACCATTGTAGAAATTCTAAGGTAACGAAAACACGATTTTTTCTGGTGATTATACACTAATGAAAACATAAGTATATATATTACATTTCATTTCTGAATGTTATAATAGAATAGAATACAGCATTTGAAATAAAAAAAATCTGCATTTATGACATTTTTTTGCAGTGTAGGTTGGATTAAACGCGATGCCATTTCAGAAATATTTGGTGAGAGTGTGGGAAGACGCCATGTATTTTCCGATGATTGCTCAGGTGCTCTTTCAGAATACCTGCATGTTGGGTGTGGTGTTTAACCTGCCAAACACAAAAGCAAACTGAACCAAATTCCACCAGTGGTAAATTAGTGGCATTCATGTTGAAACGTTACACTGCGGCACAGCGACCAGACCGGCGTGTGATTGTGTGACTTCGCCTCAGGTACAAACACAGATGGGCATCAAAGAGAACAGCGCCACATGTTCTTCATGTGACAATGCAAGCTTGTGTAAAAAAGAGTGTGATTGTTCGTGCACGGTACAGTATGTCCACGTCCACACACTTACACTGTATGTCCTTGCACCTGTGTGTGTGTCTTTTTATGAGGTCATGAGCAGGGGTGTTCTCCCCCTCAAACCAGCCCCTTTCCCCTCCTGTGTTTGCCTCATGATCAAAGCCCCTGCCGTGCCACTGCTCCTTTTGATGCTCTGGCACAATAGAGCCTGTTGAGGTTTTGATTTCTTCATCCATTCATCTCCATAAAGGCCAGGCCTCCCCTCCCTCCCCAGTCCAGTGGGCAAGGGGAGGGAAGAGCCCTGGCAGGACCCTGGAAGTTCCCTGCCTGCAGGCCTGTCTGGTCAGGCTCTGGAAATCAGGAGCTAAAGCTGGGCAGGCAAACTGCACAGAAAACAATGGGAACAGTAATGACCATTTCTGTGCAATCTTAGCACATTCCTCTCACTGCTGAAATGAGCTGTAATGAAACTGAAACTGAATAACATCAGGCCGTAATTATGCTCACATGTCATGGCAGCTCAGACTCGGCCTTCATCCTGCCTTTGTGATGAAGCTGATTTAAGAGATGAATATTCCTGCCCTGTGACCCCTTTGTCCACACCACACTTCATTAATTGAGATGTGCAGCGAATTAATAACCCATGTTTGCATATTTTACTTTCAAATACATGGAGGCGCCTTTCAAGGTGCAATATGGACGAATCTTAGCTGAAAACATTCAAAAGAATGACTAAAACTACCAACAGAATATAGAGAAATAACAGTTTTGACATTATGATGATAGCCTGGTTAGCTGCACGGCTAACTGAGCTTACAAGCTAACAGTAGCTTCATGAATACAAGGATGTATTAACAGAACACAGTGACTCTGACTCTAGAGTGTAACTCTAGCAGTAACTCTGGTGAAATGCTGCTGTTATGTATGTTTTGATATGTACGAAAACAGAAGTCAGACTAGCTGTTTCCTATTTTTTTGTGCTAAGCTACGCTAACTGGCTGCTAGCCCTAGCTTCATATTTGTCAAACATACTCAAGAGTGGTATCAATCTTCTCATCTAACTCTCAGCAATACAGAAAAACTGCATATTTCCCCTAAAACTATTCCTTTAAGATACAGATTTACAATTACCTGGATGTTGTCTGCATAACATGCTGCAGAGCTATTTCCACTCGTAAAAATGAAGCAATGTAAAACAATGCCTGAGTGACTCTGTCTCAGTTGAACTGAACCAGTTTCTTTTAGCTGAGCCAGAGAGGGCTAAATCAGCATTCACACATGCTTCTTGTCAGTACCTGTAAATGAGCTTTTGTTGTTACAACAGAAATAGAGCCGATTCAGCTCCTTCTCGTGCATTAAGCTGAACAAATGTTTAAGTTTGGATACTGTGACATGCTATACTGTTGCACTTCTTGTTGCCACACCAATGAAAAAGTGTCATGTTTCACATTTTCACACACATGACGTGATGTCTCAGAGTTAATATTTAGTGTTTCTGATTGAAAAGAAACCAGTCTCCAGTCTCTGATTTATTTGGTCACAAAAACTCAATCTGATGCGGATCCAGCCAGTATCTTCCGTGAAAACCAGAGGCAGAAAAAAGCGCCAACTACGGTTAAATTGGTCATTTATGATTTTTTTTTTCTCTCTTCCTAAGAAAGAGGCGAATTTGCATGGAGAATTAATTTGACTTGGTTGAATGGCAACTGGAAAGTCCAGTTAGATAATACCCCTTAAGCATAATTAGCTCTTGAAATATTATTCATATGCTTCGTTCTGTTCCACTGCACCTTCATTTCCCACCACGATTCAGTTAATGTTCAATGAAATTACTGACTGGATACATCAGAGAATCGGTCATACAATGCAGCAAAGCATCCACATGATATAAAGACCCATTTTATGATTCACATTTCTTTCAGCTTCTGATGCCCGATAATGATGTCACGATGTAATGATAGGGAGACATGAGCAAACTGCTTTTCTTTTGATAGAAAAATCAACTGAGCTACCAACAAGGAGAGTATTTTTCCCTCTAATGATCTTTTCTTTTTAATGTACCTATTTTCTATTCATCGGTCCAAACAGGCCACTCACACACACATGCTCGTACAAAAGCAATTACAGACATGGAAAGATTTGTCGTAAAATGTATATTTTTACATATCTAATGAAATGATTGACGGTGAAAAAAATAAACAAATCATGGCGCTCTCTGAGGGATAATGTAGAGCTTAATTGCTTTGTCTTCCGGGTGACCTTAATATAAAAATACAGTATTTTTTTGATGCAGCAGGGGCGCGAATGGGCTGAAAATATGACAGTGACACCACAAACCTGGCTACTCATTTAAGGAAGTAACGTTACAGAGCCGAGCACTCAACAAAGAGAACTGCTAATGCTAACCCCAGCTCCTACTGGTTCCTGAAGCCATGTGCTGCCTACAGGCACATGGGCCCATAAAGCATTCCTGAAAATACCAAATTAAGAAGGACAACACCGACCAAGGAACAAAGCTTAACGATATCTTGGTTAAATACTACCACAGCTAATCACTTTCCTGGCAGGAGCCCTGTAATATTTAGAAAATATATATGACAGGTTACGTTATGGAAATCACCTCTGTATCCTGTATGCTAGCTATGGAGCATATGTGGGATTGTATTGGATTATTTTCAGTTTCTCTTGCACAATTTCCTTTTTTCTACTTGGGTTTAACATCTACATGTGAAAACACTGTGCTGTACCTTGTATAATCTGTCCTGTATTGCTCTTAAATAAGCACTGGAATCTGTGCCCATGTAAGCATGTGTGATCTAGCACAAGTCTGACACCGCTAACCTCCTGTGTCTCTCTGCTGTCCTTGGTGTGAACATATGTGACAGAACATGGTAACACCTCTTCCCCTCTCTCCAACACACACACACACACACACACACACACACACACACACACACACACAAACACACACACAAATACCCTCTGCCTCCCTTTGAGTGTCTCTATCAGTGTGTTCCTCCTCAGTCTGCTGCTGTCATGGAGGGGTTGCAGAGTTCACATGTGTAAGGTGTGAAAATCCCGAGTGGCTTTGCGTATCTCTGAGTGGAGCTCTTCAGTGTGTGTGATTGTGTGACAGTTTTGCTCACATCTTCATCCATCATTCATTTATCAGTGCATGTGTGTGTGTGTGTGTGTGTGTGTGTGTGTGACCCTTGGCATGCACGTGAATTATAGGCATGTGGTACTGGTGTTCCTGCCATTAGGGCATTGGCCTTCTCATCCTGGACTCTCCATCTGCATGTGATGTCGAACACAATGAAAGCCAGTCACCAAATGTCATCTGATCACCACTCATGAGTTATGCCTACCCGTTACAGTTGGTATTAAGACAATACTAACATGTTTCACTTAATGTCATTGCTATAATAAGCGGACTACCGTCACATGTGCTTCAGTGCGCTAAATTGATCTGCCCCTCGCAATCAACGCTAATTCGTCTGAAGTTTATATATTTTTTATTTATGTATTTTTTACTTTTTAAGAGTGCAAGTTAAGGTTAGGGTTCTCTTTTGACCTGAGCCTCTCCCGACTATAAAGAAAATTCTCAGTTTCAAACGTAAAGTTCTGAATGTTACGTCTGAAACTTGTATCATCTGAATCGTGTAGCTTATGAAAAGCTGTACTTAGCCTAAAGTGTACTTAAAAAAAATAATAATGTCAAACTCTTGTTATTAAACTGTGTTTAATGAGCTTCTCAAAGCCAACCGCAAATTACACTTTGCTCTCTGTAGTCTGGCGAGGCTCCACAGGCATTTGCATTGTGACAGGCGTATTTAAAACCGGTTGTATAACAGATGATTGACAAGTGCTCTTTTTCACACAAACCTCAACACAAAGACCGAACCCCTCCCACACCTGGCTTGGGGCTGTAAGCAGGGAACCTTGAATTCACAAGTTGGCATAAAGTTAGATTAAAATACATCAGCTAATAAAATATCCACATTTTTCCTGAAAGTGAGGAATGTAGGCTGATAATGATGGATTGCTAAAACCCCTAAATTCCAAGGAAAAAACCCTTGAAGGTATCTATGATTACCCTGACAGATTGATTACCGTTTCTATTAAATTTTCCTTAAACCTGCAAGGTCTTTGCACCGCTTTGGGGCCAAGCAAGTCACTCACATTACCTGCTTTATTGCTAACATGTCAGCAAGCAATAGTTTATTTACATGTACAAGCAACATTAGCATCCATTTGGTTGTGTTTCATTGCACCTGATCAATTCAAGACCAATATTCAGTCTCCTTCAAGCTAACATCTTCACTTAGCTACCCATAAACTAGCTGGTGTAAGTAACCTAGCAAAGCACACTGATGAATTAAAGCTCAATATTCACTGTCTTTTTAGCAATTAGCCTAAAGCTTTTTAAATAAAAACACCTCAATCTGCACATATCTATCATACACTCACTGATTAAATGACGAGCAGCAGCTGTGACCTACCTACTACGGCTATCTTGATGTCTCTATCTATAGAGACACTGTGGACTTCCATACTAGGCTACTAAACACAAACTGTCCCTCAATATTAACCTATAGCCTCCTTTCACAGCTATCATTAGCCCCTGCACTGGAGGTGTGAACAACCATGGAACGACGCCAAGCATCTAAAACGGTGTTATGGGGAAGACAATGTACTGCAATGGCATGCCCCTGCTATCTCCTGCAGCCTCAAGGGATGGTACTCACGCGCTAAAGCACAAAATGTACCAGAGAGAAAGGAGAAAGGGGAAGGGAACCAGAAAAAAATCACACATGATTTACAGAGTGGCAGAGGTGATGAGAGGCAGAATAGCAAAAGGGAGCAGAGACAGATTTACATTTCACTCAGAGTCTTTCTCAAGGACACTCTGACAAGACATGCGTCTGTTGTCGGACACACATCGGACCGGTCACCTCTTGGTTACATGACGGTAGGACCCAGGCCACGCCCCCGTCACTTCTTGCCTTTGCCCTCCCAAGAATCTTCCACTGTTGATGAGGTCTGTTGAATGTCAATACGACCTAGTCCCCGCTCTGATATGGCAACAAACACAGCACGGAGTACGCACAGGTTATGATAACTGATGCAGGCACGTGTGACCTGCTGAGTGGACCATAATAGCGACAACGTTACGCACAAATGAGAAAAATTCGAGCATCGCCTTTGCTGCTCTTTAGAAAAGCAGCAACAAGATCAACTGACTGATGTGAGGGTCAGACAGCTGAGAGGGTTAAGGACAAGCAGGATTGGAAGGTTGTCGATACAAATTGACGACCAGCTGCAGAAAAGCACAGTGGGGAAGTGAAAGAGAAGCACTATCTCCTCCATCAGCAGCTACTCTTGACGTGGCTGACCTCCGACCCCTCTGGCCTAATTGATAGAGCAAATAAGGCTTAGTTAGCAAGTCTCTGGTGCTTTTCAGAGCCTGTTTGTCCTCTCTTGTACTGAGGCATTTTCTTTTCCTGCTGTCCATTCAGTCAAAAGAAATAGTAGCTTTTCTAACAAGTACTCCAAATCGAACAAAAACGTGTTGTTTGTCAGTGCCCCCACTATCTGACACCACTATTGACAGGATGACATTGTTTGCCAGCTCCTTCCAAACCTGTTGCACCTGTTGACCTTTTCTGATCTGACAACACTATGATTAAAGTTTGGTTCGGTTAAAGCAGGAAAACAACTTGGCTAGGTAAAAGGAAAGGTCACGGTTTGCTTTGTAAGCGACGACTGTCATGGTTAAGAGGAAACCAACAATGTCTGTAATCACCTGTGGCAAAGTCCAATGGTTTGTTGACCCCAACTGACTACCCAAGCTCCTCTTTATGCAAAGTTTGTGGCCTAATAATAATGTCACTATTTGTTCCTTCGCACCAGACAGCCATTACTACAGCCACTAGAGATCTTAGTCCCGTGAAAGTATATCAAAGTCATTTTTGTCTTTGCCACAAACTCTGCCGACCAATGCTTCTTTCTTTCTTTCTTTCTTTCTTTCTTTCTTTCTTTCTTTCTTTCATTACCTTTATCAGCAGACGCTGTTTGCCCATTTGTCACAAAATTGCAAATGTCTAAATTATACACCCTTTCAAAGCCTTTCTGTCGATGTCGCTCAATTTCCAAGCCAAGATCTGCGTCTTCATCCACAACTCCATGGCAGTTTCTTCAGACAACTACTAAATGGACCTTGAGGTAAGACTTCATCAAAAGACTCTTTTCCAAGGTCAAGAAACAACTTTGAAACTTTAAGGTTGCTGGGTCCTCATCAAGCCTACTATCGCCCTTTTCCCACCAAATTGGATCCAATTTTGACCAGTTCGGAGCATTTAGAACTGAAGTGGCTGTGTCATATTCTACAGACTCTTGTGCCATGGTTCTGCTCGAAACGTGGGCTGGTTTGCTAGATAGCTCCACGGCTCCAAGAATCCTTAACAGAACTGGTCCAAGAACCAGAGCTAGACCGGTGGAGAAACACCTTAAACCACTCCCAGAATGAGTCCAGCTTTGGGTGTTTCCTCTAATGATCCAGGTCACAGACGTTTAGACAGATGAACACTCATGTTCTGCAGATCCTTTTTCACCATGTCTCGAGTTAATTAGGGATATAATCCTGAGTGACTCAAGGTATTATCAGCCCCGTGAAAAATGATTTTCCAATGGGGTCTACTTGCCAAAGATGCTTCACATATCTGCTTTTCCCAAATTGTGCAATCTTTCTAAAATACAGTCCTTCTCTTCTGAACTGCAGCAGGCTGTAGTTGCAGGGTGTGCTCAGTTAACCTTCCCAAGTCAAACAAAGACGGAGCAAAGATACCAAACCCTTAAGGTGGAGAGAAGTTGGCCCAAGGAGTGTCCTGATTCCCGGGGATATCCCTGTCTAGTGTCGGTCTAAGCTCGGTAAACATACGGTCGTTAAGCTTTGACTCATATAGTGCACTGTTGACTTACTATGGTTACTTTACTTTAGCAGCAGTGATGCGTCACTGTTTGTCCTGAAGGCCTAATGCAAATCACCAATGATTCATAAAACAAGGTGGATCAAATCATCCATGATGTCCAAATGCCAACAGGATATTCGTCTGCCATTTAACGGGATAAACTCCTCCTTTTGTGGTTGAATTTAAAAGTTGGAGCCGACGGCAGATAAAAACGTTGCACATTCAGAGGCTTTGAAGGGATTCGAAATGCCAGGCCATCCTCAAAAGGAGCACCGGTAGCTTTCACAGCCGCGGCTCGACTGCATCAGCTTCCATTATTCATGCCCTACTCAGCCGCTTCAATCCGGCCCAGACCGCTCACCTTACACGTTACACACTCATTCACAGTAGGGCTTACTCCAACACACCATCAGGCACAGAGCCGGTGTACCGCCTGAATACACTAACCTGGATACTTCTTCCAACAAGGTGTGACAGTTTTATAAAATGTATAAACGTGTGAAAGTGACAGTGAAAATAATATCTGACGAAGATTTATGCGGAGGCTGGCAAGTGGGATCAGAACTTAGATTTATATGCTGTTTTTATGGATCCCCAAGGTGTTGCCTGTAACTGAATGAGTGAAGGGAAACTGGAGTGTTGCCAAAATTTAAAGTTGCTGTGAATTTGCATAGCATTCCTTTAAAAATGGTTGTAGGACAGAACTTCAGCCTTGTAGCCTTTTTAGTCATCTTTATCAAAATGGATATTTTGATGCGACCACTCCCGAAAGCGTATATGTGGGAAAATAACAATTAATGACCGATTATATAAACTTTAACACGACACGATGTAGTTTTGGGAAAGAAATTTTAATCAAAGGAAAAATAACGGAACAAACTAAATAAACAAACTTTCTTTGTTTCATGACTGAATAAACAAACTGACCTTAAATGACGACACAATTTCATAGTTTTACTTTGTTTATGTTTGGCGGACCCTGCCACCTTCTAGCGGCACAGTGCCCCTTTAATCATTGTACACAGACGCACACCTAAGCGTGAAGAGATTCCCTCCAAAATATCTCAAGCTTTTGAAAAATGTGTTCACAAGCCAGTAAGATTCTCTGTGTTTTTATATTTTTTTTTTACACGTCTTGACTACATACAGCATGTACACCGGCACACGCTCACTCATTAATGTGTGTTAGAGTTCACGCCTGGCCTTTGAAACCGTTCTAGGCTCCACACCCTCCCGTTTTCCCTCAGGAGCTTTCACATACTTTTCCTATCAGGTGTCTTTTTATTCGTACACATACTCGCGCGCACATGTAACTCATTAATGTTCCCACTCCTGTCCTCGTAAATTCAGATGCTAAGGGTTCCCCTCTCATCTCGTGCCAAATATGCCCTGATTGTTGGTGGCTTGTATAAACGCACACACATCGACACACGCTCTTCTATAACCTGAAACCTCAGAGCGGTGGGTGAAACCTGCTCTGTGGCTGAGGTACACACAATTTTAATGGTGAGAACGACAATCAGAGTGTTTTCCCTCAACTCCGAGGCAGGCCCATACCTGCAGGTGTGAGGGAGTGCATTACATTCATCCACAGTGTGTGTTTCTTGTGTGTTTTATCAAGCCTAGTCAATCTATATCTCTTATGCAACACAGCATACTGAGACACTTTGTGCGTTTGAGCTCAGTTTGTGAGTATACAGACTGCTGGGGCGTCTGATTGTCCTGCGCCTGCCAAAATGAATTGACTAGCCAAACTACAGGCCCTTTGAATGTCATGGCTAAATTTATCCAATGCGAGACACACTGTGTGTCTCTGTCTGTCCCCTTTGAGAATGAGGTCTGGAATGCCACCAATGTGAACCAAAACTAGGCCAAGCACAGATGGACTGACTGCTTTACAGGCGAGCCAACATGTCACAGGCAGTGATTGTGTTGCATAAAGGGCCTCGTGTGTGCCACAGCTTGAATTCACAACTTAAACATTGCTATCTTTGGACAGCATCACGGGTTGGGTTGATCTGAGCTGAATGAATCACAATGAATCAAATTAAATCAAAGTCATTCAGAGGAATGAAATACTCACTGTATTCTACACACTTTTTGCACACCAATATCTAATCTACTGCAGGTATTGTGTATGAAAAAGTGGATAAAACTGTTTTTGGGGCATATCTGAGTAGTAGAAGTAGTTTCCAATCTTGAAGTAGAGGCTAGTTAGCTTAATTTGCTAAGCTTAGCACTGATTTCCCCTAGAGGTTACCTTTGGTTCATGATATTTCAACACATGCTGAGTCATCGGTAGCCCCTACGCATGCTAGACTACATTATGGAAAAGAGGGGGGTATAGCTATCTAGCATTAGTGGGCTAACTTTTCTTGCAAGAACATTGGAATTGTAGAGATAGCATGATTTTTTTTTTTCATGCCCACTCATACAGATATAGAGTCCTAAAACCCGGATATGAGTTAACATTTTTGCACTTGCGGTTCCCTCGTCTCAAAGTCAATGGGTTTTTTAAATTTCGGTTAGATGCTTAAAATAATATCTATGGTTGATTCAAGCTTAAGAGATTTTCACGTTATACTCTACAACATAAAATATGTCAGTGAAAACCCCACGTTTGAATTATCAAGTGTTCACGTGTCTTTTCTTTTGTCTCATTACAGGCAACAGCTTGTAGATTGATCAATTTATAGTAAAATGTGTGTGAAGCTTCGTAGTGGTGAGGTTAAAGTCATCCGACCGCAATGTAGGCTAGTTTGTTTGTAGCCTAACGTTAGCTTTTTGCTTCTGGCGATGGCAGTGGTAATTATCTGTGAAGATTATATTGGTGTTCAAAACCTGTACGTATCATAAACTTGTGTTTGGAACAGAGCTTATTTTCTGCAATAATCCAACAACCCACTTGAGAAAATCCCATAGGCTTTTTGAGGGAACCAAGGCGATGCTAACTTCAGGGTTAGCCTACAAAAATACGTCATCCCTGAAGCAAATTAACAGTGCCAACAAATTTAGTCAGAACCAAAATGTTGTGCCCTGTAAATAATATGCAAAGCACCAGGGATACAGGGAGTATATACTGAATTTAAATTTTAGTTCAACTTTAAATCCCCCCAACTCATGGACTTAAACCCCTGCTACATCTTACGCTTGGGTCTCTTGCCTGCTGAGTAGCTCCATCATCCTTTCATCCTTCTGACCCATTTATCCGCAGGACTCTGCCCAGGTAAATCTGCACTGATATCATTATGTTCCCATTAAAGCCCCCTAGTGTATCCAGGGCAGATAAATCTAGGCCAAGCAACCCTCCTATTCCACAGAGGAGACGAGCAATTCAGGAGGAAAAAATGCTTTCGGACTTTGGCTCCATGTTGGGCGGCTTACAAAGCATTACAATGCAAAACAAGTTGAATAGGAAGTTGGCGGTTGAGTGGTTTCAGGTTATATTTATTTGGATAAGATGATTGAAATGGCCATTTAGAAACCATTTTCCGCGGATAAATGTTATACTGGAGATAATGCATGCTAAGAAGCTCTACATGGCTCTTCACCAACAATAAAACGCATTTATGGCGCAATTGAGTTTATTGAGCATGGAGGGTAAAAAGGAGCAGCCATCTGTCATGTTGCATTTCCTCTGCAATTACAAGCTTGCCTGTAATGTTATTTGCCCAGTGCTATCTTTATGAAAAGCAAATATAGCACTCAGGCATTATTTCAACTTTAATGGCGCAACGTAGGAGACTGAATCTGGCAGCATTTCAGCCTCCTGCAGCATGTGTGCACCTGTGTCTCTATCCCTGCATCCGTCGACTGCTCTCTGATTTCAGGCCCGGCTCTTCAGCCCTCACGCTGCAGGGCATTTGTTCGAGGCGGCCTGACATTTACATGTGGTCAGCTATTAGTGTTTAAACTAAACATTACTACAACCAAGATCAACAGTAGACACTGACCAGGCCCAGGCGCCGGCAGCTACCACTCCTCTTCCTCTCTCCCTGTCTCGCTTTTTGCTCTGCCTTTTCTGTCTCTCCCTCTGCGTCTGGTACTTTCTCTCCTCTGTGTGTGTGTGTGTGTGTGTGTGTGTGTGTGTGTGAAGTGCGCAAGGACGAAGCCAGGCGGCCAATTATGGCGAGAGCGAGGCGGAGCAAGAGTGTCAACATGTAGTAAAGAGCACACAGCCCACTGTCTGGAAAAGAGTGAGGGAGGGAGACAAAAATGAGGAAAGAAGATATAAAAAGCGACTGACAGCGATCGACAAAGTGGAAGGGGCACAATAAAACACAAAGACAGAAATAGGTCTTACAAAAGAGACAAGGGGAGGACAGACAATGTACAAAATAGAGGCAACGGAGCATAACACATGACTAAACAGAAGGAGACACATTTCTCAACTTCCTTCGCCTGGAGGGTTTCCTCGAAAGGGCACAAACACAAAGGGAGGTTTTACTCAGACACATGTTCACAAAGGCATCATTTAAGGAAAAAAATGCATGCAGTCACATAATATCTACTTTGCGAACACAAGTCCAACACGTGCAGACGCTGGGGAAACGTATCTGTTTGCTTTCACCTCTTTAATTTGCGCTCTGTCTTGATATGAAGGTACTCTTCAACCGGGGGGTGTTATTGTCATATTTTCATCCATTATGACAATTACCACATCCGTCATAAGCCCTCGCTCACACTGCAGGTAAATCAGATTTGTTTCCGCAAATCAGATCTTCAGCCTTGTTCAGCTGCATATCCAGATTGAATCCAGATCAATTTTAGGAAGTCTGGACATGGGAAAACCACATGTGATGTGATTTTTGCACATCGGATCCAAACCACAGTGTCGTAAAGATGCAATTTGGAAGAATCTTAGTAGAAAACATTCAAAAATTGACTCAATTTGTCAGTAAAATGTGAAGAAATAACAGTTTTGATGTCACGGTGGCTTCAGTGTATTTCTGTTGCAGAGATATCTACTGAGGTTAGCATGCTAACCAGCTAGCCCCGGCATGTCCGGGTTTAAAGCTCCTGTGCCGAAGGTGTAAACACTAACACTCCCCAGCTTTCAGTCCTGACCGCTAGCTGCACGAATAACTGAGCTAAAAAGCTAACGGTGCCTACAGCTAGCAACAGTTAGCGGTTACTCTGGTGATATGTGGACCCATTTGTTTTGAGTGTGAATTTGACAGGATGCCAATTCTTACATATTGCACCTTTATGGATCTCATTTGAGAAACAAATACCTTGAATATAAGTGTACATTTAATGTATCAGTGGCTTTGTATGAAGTAACAGACACTGGGCAGCAGTGGCTCAGGAGTTGTTCGGTTGCATAATCAGCTCTTCCTGTCCACCTGTTGAAGTGTCCTTGAGCAAGATACCGGGCCTACAGTCTCTCTTGCATGACAGCTCCGCCACCGTTACGAATGCATAGTTAAATGGGAGGCACATTTGGAAGCATTTTTGTATAAAGGCACAATATTAAAGCGCTTCGCGTGATTGTGGTGTTATTCGGAGGACCAAATCTGGTAGGCCAGCGGCCCAAAGCGTCCGCCTGAGCCCAGCCAGCCCTGACGGCAACATCAGGCCCGACACAGTCTTTATCACTCAGTCGGGATGTATTGAAGGAGAGAGTGAAGTCGAGAGAAATCACCTGGAATCTTGTTAGGTTCAATAGCTTTAGTGTGTGTGTAGAGCAGAGTGTGCAGTCCAGATCCCAGGGGAGGAACTGTGGCTCGGATTAGTTAACCCTGTCTCACCCAGGGTGCTGCTCGGCCTTATCCCTGCAGCATAAGCCCTTAATGAGTTCACTACCTCCCTCTCGTTCTCTCCTCTTCTGTTTTCATTCATGCCGTGTATCTCTGCTTTTGCTTCCCGGTCAATTCTTTATCTTCTTCTTCTTCTTCTTCTTATCTTCTTTTTTCACATTTCCCTTGTTTTCTTTTGCTCTCCTCCAACAGCATCTCCCTCGACCTCCTCCCATGCCACCCCTTTTCTTTTTCCCCCTCTCTACCCACCCCCACCACCTCCGCCCAGCATATGTTCTTCTGGGTCAGGATTAGGGCCTTTCTTGTTAGTCAATTAGAGAGAGACACAGAGAGGGATTGAGCGCATGAGGGGGAAAAGGGAGAGAAATGTCTTGCATGTTGTGTTTTTTTAATGACGCCTCAGTCCACACATACACCAGGTCGCATGTGGCTACTAATACGATATGGTTAATCCAGTTGCTCTGTTGTTTTACCCATCAAATGTCACAAAAGGATGGATGTGCTGTCGGATTTTGCAAACAGTATAAAACAAATAATTAGGAGACAAAACAGGTCTTCACCAGTTTTTCCTTCTTATCGACTTACAGACTTTCAAATCTGGCAGTGACATAAAAAATGGATGGATGGTAATGCTTCATTTTCCATCATTTGCCACAAAGTTTCCTGGAATTAACTTTGTAATTTGACACTAATTATAGAGAAATGTTCTACGCAAATTCAAATGAATTGCTCGCATAATTTAGTGAGACTAGCAGGAAAAGCAAAAATGTCAAATTTCCCCCCAGGCAAAGACACAATACAACATATATGAATAATAATAATAATAATAATAATAATAGGTTTTCAACATAAATAAGAAATTAATCAGTGTTTAATTGTGAGTTAGATGAGAAGATTGCTGCCACTCTCACATCTCTTTGCTTAATATGAAGCTACAGCCAGCAGCCGTTTAGCTTAGCTTAGCTTAGCTTAGCACAAAGACTGTAAAGATGGGGAAACAGCTTGCCAGGCTCTCAGCACAAGGTAAACAAAATTCACCCGCCATCACCTTTAAAGCTCACCAACTAATATATCTCGTTTGTTTAATTGGTACAAACCAAAGTCTTTTAGTTACCATGAGATTGTAAAGTTAAAAGAAAATGGAGCAGTTAAGGACATTGCTCTGGAAATCAACAACTACGTTTACACAACAAGCTAAACAACGTGCATGCTCTCAGAAACTTGCCTTTATTTTTTCTGGAAATTTGCTAAGACATTTTTTAACACGTTTTTGTAAACCATGTACATGTTAAACACATTTCTTTATGTTGCTACTTTACGTGTCTTTAGGTTCAATCCTAAATTGTATCTTGTGAAAACGCAGTGCTTATGGTCTGGTTAGGTTTAAGCACAAAAAACACTTGGTTAGGATTAGGAAAAGATCATGTTTTGGCTTGAACAACTGAACGTCCTGGCTGGAAAAAGTGGTTTCAAGCACACAGTTGTTGAAACGTAGTCTTGAACTGTGGTCAGTGGCTTGGCAGCCTTCTGGCCTGTAACTCCACCTCAATCCCCTCCTGCTCCTGATGCAACAGCCAGGTCATAAACATCTAATGTGAACATGTGATATGACATATTATAGTTTAAATTTGCGCAAGTAAGGAAAGGTGAAAGTTTGCTTTGCTTTATGTCTGAACACACCTTTTTAAGAGGTCTCAGTGGAAAGATGCGAGAGTATACTAGCATACTAGCTAGCCCACTAGGCTACAACCATGAGGTACATTGGTTGTCTGGGGTGAATAAACACAAACAGCTCAGTGTTCAAACTTGTGCAAATAACACAAGGTAAAAATTTCCCTCGCTTTTATGTGCAAACACCTTAAAAGGACCTTGTGTCGCTGCTCCTCGTGGCCGAGGCCTGCACCTCTCTCGCATGCTTGACCTGAGGTAATCATGCTGCGGTACCACAATGTGATTTATTTAAGCACAATTCAGGCCTCGTTTGTATCCTGTGTAGCAGCGAAACGTCTCTGTGGAGCGATTTGTTTAGGCTGGTGCATAATGGAGAGCGTGACTAAACCTCCCATATACGGTAGCAGGAAGGTCTCAGAGGAGAGAAGTAAGCTGTTGTTACAGTATCAGCCCAAACAGTCACTAAGTCTGGCAGTGGCCTGCACGTGTGTGTCAGACTGAGTGTGTGTGTGTGTGTGTGTGTGTGTGTGTGTGTGTGTGTGCGGGGGGAGCCAGCTTGTCTATTTAGGGGAAAGAAATTACCCAATGCTCCTTTGGGAAGAGAAGCAGCAGAATAAAGACTTTCTAAATACATGGTAGGTATAGTGAGGCCTTAATAAAACAGCTACGTGAGGCTCTGCTTGTCTCTCCACCTTTCCCTTCTCTCTCCCCGGCGTTTTCCCTCCTCCCAAAAGGCAGGATCCCCCCCTTTCCTCACCCAGACACTCCCACTCTCCTCCTGGGGGTCCACGGTCGGATTAGCTCGTCTCTTAGCTCTCTGAAGACTACAAGAGGAAGCCCCGCTGTCTCACGTGAAGCGAGTTCAGAGGGATGGGGGGGGGGGGAGAAACAAAAAAACGGAGGAAACGAGGGAGACGTTGTGATCCAATTTTCAGCTTTTTCTCTCTGCCAGCGTTTTTTGTTCGGCGCTTGTTTAAACGGGCTCCCAGGAGATGATGTCGCCGGGGTTTGCAAATGAATCTCAGCGAGCGTTTGTGTGTGTGGTCACGAGCAGTTTTTCGCCGTGCGTTATTCCACGATGATGAATGAAACATTCCAGGCAGACAAATCAGAGCGGTCACCTCGGATGACTTTTCCTGAAAGCAGACGATATTATCCTCTATCTTCTGAATAAACTGCAGCTTATTATGGACCCCTCGGCGGGGTCGTCTGAGGGCTGACCTTACCTTGACCCGAGCTTGTTATAAGTCCCAAAAGTTATGAGCGCAGGAAATATAAGCAGATAAAGTAGGATTGAAGCGCTCTAAGCTCATCTATCGCAGAGACCCCCTCTGTTCAGGCTTAGAGGCCGATTATGGCATATGATATTGAATCCTCTTTAGCCATTGTGTGAGCGTGTGGAGCCTTGTTGTGTGTAAACCTGCCCCTGTATGTGTGTCTATATGTGCCTGTATAGGTGAAATGCCTATCCGCCGCTGTTCGACCTTGCGCACTGCCTTGCGGGGTGGGGTCAGGAGTTCAGCGGGGTGCTAAGTAACGACCTTCAATCAACATCCATCACTCACTCGCGGGATGCATGGGTGCTTCCCCGCAGCACAGGTAGGGGCGAGCCGAGGCGAGGCTTAGCGCCACTCCTCACTGGTGAGCCACCATTAGATTAACATAATGTCCTGATTATGCCGTTCGCAGACTTTTGGTAACGGCGGGTGAGGGTAATAACCGAGCATTTACCGTGGGAATTCTTAATAGCATCGGCATTTCAAGGTCAGCGGGACGACACGGGAGCAATTTTAATAGCTGCTGTTTGCCCTCCTGACTGCCGCCCTCTGTACCGCCTATTTGTTTCCTTTTCTCTGAACCATTTCTGTTTTCAATATAAAACTAAGCCAGAGCTTAAACCTGAATGTCAAGAAGGAGACAAACAGTTTCGGGGAAAACAGGCAGGGTGCCACTGTTTAGTAGTAAACGCACAGCGCAGGTCGGTCCGACAGTAAACACATGAGGAGTCACTGATGTGGCAGGTGCCGGTTCACGCTGACTGAACTGTTGAATGCTGGTCATGTGATGACCTTCTAACTCCAACTTTATTAAGATTGATATAATACATCGGCTGAATGCTGGTTTTGATAACCCAGCAGCAACTGAATCATCCTTTTATTAAACATCCGTGGAATGATCCCGGAGATGCTGTCCTTCATCTCTGAATCCCTTCTGAGCCCTTATCGAGACGATCAAAACCCACCGTCCATTCAAAGAGGATTAATCTGCTTTAACACTGAAAAACTGAATCTGTCTGGATCATTTGTATTTATTCATTTTAGATTGTTTTAATTGTTCCCATTAAGCTGCCTTTTTGTGAAAGGGGCTCTAAAGACCTTCGGTGTTGTGCTGGAAGCCGGTCGTTAGTTAAGTTAGCGGACTCCATTTCTAGACTAAAGTTAGCTACTGTTGCTCTCTGCTAGCGGAGCGGAGAGCGACACTGAGACGAGGCGCTCGAGACCGTGCAGAAAGTCACATCCTTTGGACTGTTGCGGAAAACCCGACCCGAGTCCTTCACAGATAAATCCACAGTCCAGAAGGTCTCATTTTTCATACCACGCTATGATCCTCTCACATACGGCCAATAGAAAAAGTGATTAATACATGTGAAGTGCTACAAATTGTTAGATAGAGCCTCTTTAAAGTTCAAGGGCAACTTAAGTCCAGCCCCTGTTTATATTTGTGACCCTGTGTGATGGGGGGGGGCCTCAGGGATCCGACACTTTCTACATACCCGGAGGTTCAGGTTATGCTGGCTGTGCTTCAAGACGTCCGTCAGCACAAGCGCTCGCTCAAAACTGGCCTTCTCGGCTTCCACAAGATCCAGCTTCTCATTATCACCTGACTATGCTGATAAAATACTGGGGTTAAGGGAGGGTGAGAGAGCCCGACCCGCGAGCACAAGGTCAGCGATCTGATCTCAGGAACAGAAAATGTGCCATTGAGAAATTAAGCGTCACATTGACTTTTGGCTCCTTCAGTGGAGGAAACGTATCACTAACAGGTGGTGTGATCCGCGCTGGAAACCCCTTGTACGCGGTTAATTTGCTCTTAAATCATCCTCAGAGCAATCAAGGAGCCTCGTGATAGAAAAGGAAGATGAAAAGCAGGGTTATTTTCTCTTCTCTTCATGTGGTGGTGTGATTGGTGGAGGTTTTCCGTCATGCTAACTGCGTCCTGCTGTAAAGCTAATGCATGGGTGGGGGAGAGGAGACATTACCGTGCCTCATACACGCAGCGGTTAAAGAGCGGCCTGGTTTTCTATTTCACATGACGTCTCCTCCCTCCACCGGCTGCACCTGTTGCCAATTGTTGACTAATGACTGTCAAACGCGCCTGTCTGCATATGGATTCATACTGTTTTTGCATGTGTGTCTGTGACGCTAATGCATGCCCTTTTGTGTGCGCGTGTGTGTCAGTGACGTTTGAAGCCCTGTATCATGTGTCACCAAAGCCACAAGTGCTGACCAGCTCCTCATTTAGGTGCCCATTTTACCTCGAAAAAGAACGTGGGGCCAATCATCCATTATTCAACGTACCACCACCAACCTCTGTTTAGCCAATAAGTGCTTGTGCAAACTCGGACCCTGTAATAAGAGAGTCCACTCTAACCCCACGTCGAGACATGTCATGGACCTCAGAAGCTTCCAAGTGTCCCAAATAGATCAAAGTCAATTGCAGAAATGAAACCTTGTTTTATCCCCATGTGGAATAAGCTTTAATTAGTTTTGATCGGTGGCCCGATTTAGTAAAAAAAGAAAAAAAAAAGAAAGAAGAAGAATCGCTGTTGAGTGTCATTCCAAAGACGGCACTTTTGATTTCAAACGGTCGGTGCAGGAATATTTTTAGACGTGGTTGGTATTTTGTGCTGCTATATTTGTCGGCGTGCTGCGCAGTTGCAAATCAGGTCAAATTAAATTGTCAGATGGAGCCCGTGAGATAATTTGTCAGCTTTATTAATCTTTCATGTAGTGAAACAAACTTTGCTGCATGAGCTGTGTGCTGTCTATGCTCCATTGTGTGTTTTGGAGTGGATAAATATGTCTAAAGAGGCACTTTGTAGTTTCAAATTCAGTGTTTTTTATAATTACAATATTAATGAGCTAATAATACAAACTCAGAAATACATATATATACTGTATATATAGTATATATATGTATACACTTTTTACCATAATTGAATTAAGTTCCTCAAAACAGTGTCTGAAGCTAGAAAGGTGGCAGGGTCCGCCAAATATAAACGAAGTATAATAGTAGGGAGTTGTGTGAGAATTTGTTTGTTCAGTCTGCTTAGGCATAACAAATATCAGTGGATGAAGATCCTTCTCTTCTGACTAAAATGTCTTCCTCAAAACTACATACTGGCCCTTTAACGTGATTAGTTTGACAGTTTTGAACCCGACAGTTAAAAACTTTCCATGCTGCTAAAGTCATCTTTCCACTTCTCTGCTCCCTTGTTCCACCATAAACACACTCCAGGACCCCCACGCAAACAAACACACCACCACCACCGCCGCCGCCGCCCCCATCATCCAAGCCCCCCCCCCATCCCTTCCTTTGTTTCTCGTAATTAAAGCGTCCGCTTGGCCTCGCTGGCCCCAAGCCACTTGTCTCTTCATCTGAGGCACAAGAAGAGAAAGTTGTCACGTTCCCTTCCTCCATGGCGCGGCTGCATCATTATCCACCGTTTGTGTCTCGCACTTCTTTCTCTCTTGCTGCCCACATTGTCTCTCTCCTCTTTACTTAATGCGATCCCTCCCTCCTCATTTTCCTTCCTTTCTCCCACTCTCTCTTTATTTTTACCCACAGGCCCTTCTCAGCGTGGAACAAAGGGAGGAAGTGCCCCTGACATTAGTTGCTAGGATTATTTATATCCCGACTGTGTTGGGTTATTTTTAGCAGTTTGGTTATATTAGTCGCCGATCTGCCAGTTTTGGAGCTGGGGCTGTTGTAGTTTAGTAGGGTGATTGTCGAGGATGCTGCTGTTTGAGAGCACACCTACCGTCACTTGGCCTTGGGTGAACGTATAAGTAGCTCCGGTAATTGTATGTTTTCACTGTACTAACCAGCTTGGCAGATTCTCTCCCCTCTCCTCGCAGGACCTCTCTCCTTCTTTTTATTTTTAGTCTCCTCTACTTTTTTAATAGAGTCTTTCTCCCAGTTGCGTAATGATGGTATTGTTCCGTGGCAGCCGCTGGACATGAAGCGCAACCAATGTGCTGCTGGGAATGTTTCGGAGTTATGTCACACTGTTTCTTTGTCTTGTTTTAAATCGTTTAAATGATTTTGTCTCTGTCAAAAGTCAGAGTGGGAGATGAAGCTCATATTCCCGCTCTTACATTTTTCTTTCACCATTTAGCCTCTTCCTTGTGTAGCCATGAGTCAAAAATAGACCACCATATTGTCCAACAGTTGTATTTACGTGCAAATTGTCACTTTGCATGAGTGCAAAATGCTTATTATGGATGCACAGCATCTATTTGGAATGATTGCAGATTGCAAACCCAGTGGCTGGTCACTGTCGCTGGTGGCTGTGGGATGAGCCTCTCTCTGCCTCACTCTCTCTCTCTGTCTCTGAGCACCAAACCCACAATCCTCCCACGCCTGCACTCGCTAACTCCCCATCCCTGACTCACAACCAAATTCTGTTTAACCCAAACCAACCCACTGACCTCGGCTTTTCAAATATTCCTGTGATCCGCCCGTGGTAATCTAGCCAATAACCAGCATTTTGGTTCAGACTACCATTAGCTGCATCTGTCCGAATAAGGGAATTAGCCCCTCTCCCCTCCTCATGGGAGTGAAATAGCACTGAGGTGTAGAGATTAGGCAAATAATCTTTTCCTTGAGATTGAAGCTTGAGCTGTTCTGACTTGATCTGCACTTTGACCCATGTGTTGTGACCATGGTGTGAAGGTTTTGTTTCACAAATGTATACTGAAATTGTATCAAACAGTTTTTTTTTATTGCTTTTGATGTCACTCAATACATCACTTGTGTGGTTGACAGCAACAAAGAGCAGCAGTCTGGCATCGAGAGAACAACATTCGTCTGTCTGGACAGCAATAGAGATATTTTAGTCTAGACAGACTAAAATATCCAAGACCGTATAAAGACCGTATAGAGACTGGATGGAGGGAGAAACAAGACTAAGAGTATACAGCCACGTGAGCTGCTCTTATGTTTTGTGCTATTAACATGCTAGCATCATCATGCGAACATGGCCATAATGATAAGGTTATTATGGATCTCAAGGGTTTTCTTGCAAAACCCGTCCTACTCTGCCTCCGATTCTGCATCGTTTTTGTATGACAAAGTACTCGACGGCTTTGGTGGTCCTGTTCAAGTTTTGTTGAAGGGACAAAGCGATAAAAGTCGTCAAGTTCAACTGATCGATGCCTTCTTCCCGCTGTGGCCCTGTTAGTCTGCTGGACAACCAGAGGAGGGGAGGGAGGGTCTGCATGAATTTACTTTAATCACACCACATATGAGACACGATTTAGCCGGCTATCCTGCTATTTTCTAACTGTATGTTCACTGGATGTCGGTTGTTGATAGGTCGTGTCTGTCTTTTTCATGCAGTGGTTTGTAGACAAATATCCAGCTGCGGAGATGATACAAAAGATTGTGAGCATTAGTTTCCCCAGTAAACACCCTGACCTCTTCAGCTGTCTCAGCTGCAGTGTCTCTGAATGTGATTCACTATGAGTAGGGCAGGTCTTACAAGAAAACCAGTTGGATCCATAATTATGTGACAGTGACATGAATGTGTGGACCAAATTTCACTTAAAACCACAAATTTTGGACTTCATGTTGGGGCTGAAGGAGAAGACGTAACCCTTAGAGTGAGCAGGATCCATCATCTGGAAACCATGAATATCTGTGTAAAATGTTTCTGCCAATCCATATGGAAGATGTTGGGATACATAACTGGACGAGGGGAAACTTTAACCTTCTTGCGGCGCTACAGGAATGGTCAGGCAATTAGAATACATCCTCTGGGCACCACGGATGTCTGTACCATGTTTCACTGCAATCAGCAGCGGTGAACCGACCATCTCAAATACCAACATCGCCATCCACAGAGCCACGAAAGAAAATTCTTTGTAGCAGCTTCAAAGCAGTTGCATTTACATGTGACACATAAAAAAGTGAACGCAAGATGGCTCTGTCACGTTGAGCTATTTCAAAGGACCCCTCTTTATCGTGTGGCTGCTAATTCTGGCTATTGTAATTTTACTATCAACAGACCTCAAGTGAGAGGATAGTGAGTGCACCTGACAACACCGGCTTTAGCTGCTGAGAGGTGGTAAGTGGATGAGTAAATAGTCGGGTAAGAAAAAATAGCTCAATTGCATAACTGTTCTGAACACAATACTACTAGTGTTTCTCTACGTTCGTCATTCGTCAGTTAAATAAAGGTAGAATATAAAAAGCAGAGAGAATCCAAAGAGATACAGTGGATGGTGATCTACAGCTTGTACTGTACGGTCCAAACGTGACTGTTTGGGTTCATGAGAGGAAACGAGGAGACATCTCTGAGGGGCGGCCTCAGGTCGCATGACGAGTCCCAATGCGACATCTCACATCGCGCTGACTGTCTGGGTCTGACTCCACAACCAGGGCAAGATAAGCTCCAGTTTACTGTGCGGGAGGGAAAGACAGACAGAGGAGAAAGAGGGAGACAGATAAAAAACATACACAGACCAAAACTATGCAGTAATCCTGATGAAGATCAAACTTCTGGAGAATTTTGGAGCTTAGCAGTTTTTCTCAGAAACACTCTGAAGGGTTGCACAATACATAAAAAAACAAAAACAAACATATTTTCATCATGCTAACAGTAACATTTTACAACACCTATGAGATGTGGGGATACTAGGCTGTAAAACCCAGCAGAAAGATCAGACAGTCAGACCAGGTGTAAACAGCTCCATACAGATATGAGCGTTCTTTGCGTCTTTAAATCTGAGGGGTCATCTGAGGTGATAAACACGAGAGAAACACAGATGAAACATATTTCTGCCACAAAGAGTTAAGTTGCTGTTATTACAGATACACTTCAAGGTTTATGCACTGTTTTTTCTTTGCAGAGCTTTTGGGTGCATCCCAGGACCTTGGACCTTGAGTTTGGAAGCATGTTTATTCAGTTATTGAAAAAATAAGGGTAATTACCTCATTAATATTGTCTGATTGTTTGAATTTCTTCTCCAAAACTACATAACGCCCCTTTAATTCACTCACAAATCCAGCAAATCTTGCCTGAAAACACACAGACACACCTTTCGCGCACATTGTTACCAGCTTTGCAGTCGTTCCACTCGGGAGTCTTTTGTTCTTCCCCCTGCAAATGAAACAATCCAGAGCCTAACAAAGTTGGAGTCAGTTCAAAAGACCCCGGCAGAAGTTTATCCAAACATTGCCCCCAACATTCCCTAAGTTCCCTTTCCAGGAATTTCCAGAGGTTTGAGGGCCATCTTTGCAGACAGCTGCTGGGAGTTAGTGATAGAGAGGCCAAACGCAGTACACGGCGAGGTGGAACCATCCCCAGACCGGGCCCCTGTCCTCCTGCAGCTCCTCTCCTCTCTGTTATTGTTTTGACTGAGGTGGAGGGTTGGGGGCGAGGGGGTTCACGTGGGGTAAGGCCCTGCCTATTATGTCTGGGCGTCTTGGAATCTAGGTCACGATTAGACCTCATCTTCTCTCTTCCCCCCCCTCCCTCCCTCTTCTTGTATGGTGACCGCTGCCAAAAACCCCTGCTCTTTAATCCCCGCTGCCTTTTTCACTTCTCGCCGTCTCGACCGATGTGCCGCGCCCAACCGACTCCCCTCCCTCGTTCCTCCCCTCTCCCGCATCTCTCCCTTCTCTCGCTGCGCCAAATGCCAGGCGTTTATCAGGGATAAGCAGCTGTCCCCTTTGCTCGGGGGGGAGAAGAAGAAAAAACAGAGAGCGGAGGCAGAAGAAAGGAGAAACGGAGGAAGAATTGTGGAAAAGAGGGTAAAAATGCAGACAGGGAAGGCAGACACGTTTGTGTAATATGACTGCTGAATTTAAATATCATTATTTATGTTACATATTTAAATTTTGGACGTATGATCACACAAAATCATCTCATCCTTTCAGCCACAACACGCCTTTCTCGCTCAGAAAGAGTGGATTATTTCTATAGTGTCGCGTGATTTTTGACGACTGTTGCACCGATCGAACGCCTGAGACGCAGATATCAGTGCGCACACATCGGGGAGCGTTTCTGCCGTGGCGAGGTGAAGGCTAAAGCTGCCGCAGATGCGTCATTGCTCGAGTGTTGCAGCGAAAACAAAAGCATAACTCAGATATGGTTCTGTAAGTCAACAGCCTTCAAACGAGAGCGCTTTGGGGCAAAGTATCACAGGAAGCCGACAACGCAAATATTAACTTTGTGCAGAGAAAGGTGAGAAAAAAATGTCAACAGTAGTGGGAGGTTTCACGTGACGGCAACTTGCAAGTTAAACTCGTGGAATTTCCTCGACTGAGCACATGATTGAGATTTTATCTTTATTGGTCTGATAAGTTGGCAAATGAACTGCTAAATTGACCTTGGGTGCACTTATCTTACCTTGTCGGCTGTTGTTAAGCGGAATGTGATGAATGATCATCAGCTCTGGCTGCAGAGAAAAGCCAACACTAAAAGCTCGCCGCAAAGAAAGGTCAGATAAGCAAGCAGGCTGTAAACAAGCAACACTTTTGCAGGACTATCTAAACCACTTCTTAACAGTAAAACTGAAGTGACGGCCAAAATGTTTGCATCTGTGGGAGAGAGGAGCTTCTGTTGGCGCTGACTTTCGTTCTCAGTTCAACACCTCGCACGGCTTTTTCTGAAAGTGAGCGCTGTTCATACGATTCATTACGTTTCATTGGCCACTGTATACTTTAGTCTGACCAGACACCCACCTGAAGACCTCTTCCATATGTCACCCTTTGAAAAAATAAACTCAAGGATAAGCCAAGATGAAGCCATGATCTTATGGATTCGTACATATGCGGCCTTTAAAAACTGAAAGAGAAACCGCAAAAGGTTACAACAGCACGGAGGAAACATCTTATCTTTATTGTACAATGCTTCTAATAGTTCTCTGCATGGTCTGGTTGGAATTTAATGAGGGTGTGCTGCATGTCAGATCAGAAAATGCCACACCTTATCTGCCGGCTTCATCGCTATGCATCTGATATCAACAAGAGACCGTCAGTCTGTCTGTCAGTCTGTAAGCCAAAGCTTCATTCTTTGCATGCCACTGTCTGTATGTATGTGTGTGTCTCCAACAGCCAGCAGCCACGCAGCAGATAGATAGCCCTATATTAACGTCTTGGAGCTGTGTTACTTTTGACTGCAGATAGAGCTTGTTATCATCCATTTGCATCTTCGGGAGGCACCCTGCCATTTGGCTGAGGTGACGTGTTATGCGGTTTGAGGGACAGTAGCACAAATGAAACACATATATCAGCGCAGTTGCTGCCGGGGCTGTAAACACAGAGGGTGTGCGCGGCGCACGGGGACACACACATAATGATGCGACTGATCGGTGTGTGTGTGTGCGTGGAAGAGTGGTGCAGAGAGGGAGTTGGCACAGCCAGGCAGCCCCCCAGCTGTGAAATCTCCACTGGACCCCTGGGAGAGGAGAGAAATCTGCCAGTCCGCTGCCGTCTTTTACCAGCAAAATCTCTCCGCGTGTCACTTTTTTGCTTCCTGTCTGCTCTATTTTCTATATTCTTTTGGCAACATTTTTCTCAGATTTCTCCCTCCATCTCCAAGTTATCACATGGGCGAGAGCATCGGTGCAGTCACAGGGTTCACTTGTTTAATCATGTGTGTTGGGGTGGGGGTAGGGCTGGTAGAAGTCATGTAGGGTGGCTTATGTGTGTGGTTGTATTAAAACGAGGTAATAGTGCAAGCCTCGGTGTGAAATGCAAAATTATTTTTGCATGTTACTGGGGCCATGTGTAAGAATCTTAGTTGAAAAAATTTAAAAATTAAATACAGTATCAACAAAATGAGGAAAAACTGTTTCGTCATTATGGCGTCTACGTGTTGTGTTGCAGTAATAGCTTATGTTAGCTTGCTAACTAGCTAGCTTCAGCCCGTCGTGGTCCAAAGCTCCTGTGCTAACCCATTTAATTTAAAGGTGCGATATGTGAGAATGGACCACCTGTCAAATTTAAACTCAACACAAATGCAGCACATATCACCAGAGCACCTGCTAACCACTGCTAACTCTAGCTACCATTAGCTGTAAAATTTGCTGATTTTTACAGAACATCAATACTGTTGTTTGTTCACTTTCTGTTGTTGATTTTGGTTAGTTGACATACATTGTGAACACATTTACAAAGTGTACATTTAAACTTATAGGTAAACAAGGGGTTAAAAGCCCTGCTCAAGGGCATGTGAGCAAGGATTTTCCAGGATTCAGTTGAGCCACAACTAACAATCCACGAGCCCGCCATCACTAGCCACAACAGCAAAGTCATTTTCCTGTTCTTTCATAATCAGATCCCCAGCAGGATTACTGGACACATCCGGCATGTAATTGGATACATGACATTATCTGCAGGGGTTAAAGGTTGACCCGGGCACCGCAGCCAATGACAGGAGATTAGCCGATAGCAATAAAGGACAATCAACTCTTCTGGACCAATTAGAGGACAAGACAGGAAGGGGGCAGTTGGTATCACTGAACCTGCTATCTCTATCTGACACTAAGCAAACAGACAGAGGAAACAATACAGGCTATAAAATGAGATTGGGGAGAATGACTAAAGGATAGTAAAGTGCACAAACACCCGCACAAGGATTTGTGTTATTGTATTTTTGAGTGACTATTTTTCCATAATTGTAGTATTTGTGCGTTGAAAAGGAGGTTTATGACGACGATGATGATGATGAGCCATCGCATTTACATTTACAAACTGGTAATTATGCTAACTCGCAAAGGTGCATTACGTAAGAATTGGCCACCTGTTCAATTCATACTCAACAGATAGGGCTCAGGGTATCACCATAGCAACAGCTAACTGTAGCCCCCGTTAGCTAGTTAGCTTGGTTAGCAGTGCATCTAGTGGTCCGGACTGGAAGCTCAGAGTACTAGACCAGTGTTGGTGTTTGCATGGCGACGGTCCAAGCGATCAAGAGAATGTGAAGAAATAACAGTTTTGAAGTTATATTCTTTGATGAAGAGGTATCTACTGAAGTTAGCATGCTAACCAGCTAGCCCCGGGCCTGAAAACCTTTTTCTCCCAGCAATCCAAAGCTCCTGTGCTAGTGGTGTAAGCGCAAACATTCCCCATGTAATCTGGCTAGCTGCATTGCTCACTGAGCTAACAAGCTAACAGTAGCAACACTCATGGGTGTATAAAAAATATACAGTTAGCAGCAGTTAGCAGTTACTCTGATGATATTCTGCCCCTATTTGATGGGAGAATGAATTCAGGGTGACTTATTCTCACATATTGGACCGTTCACTAACTGTCTTGTGTATCAGAGGCTTAAAATTACCAGAGAAAATTTGAAGCAAAATTACTGTTTGCAACTCATAACGTAGAAAAGTTTCACACACACACTGATTATATATACAAGTGTGAAAAAAAGGGTGAACTTTTCCTCCCAAAACCTCCCGTTAATACTTTACCTTGACCCTGATTACAAAGTGGCTTCAACCCCAAGCTCGGCCTAAAATTTCCCGCTTTCAAAGTAAATACTCGCTGATTCATCTTGTATGCACTCACAGAATTACACACACACACACACACACACACACACTCTCTCTCTCCCATACGCGCCATTTAATCATTTCAATCACAGACTAATCATCTAATCGCCATTACTGTGAGTGGAGAGGAAAAACCTAATAGGGACAATAGTTTGTTTTGTTAGTCAACAGATGCTGTCCAGTTGTTTCTTTTTTTTTTTACCGTCCCATGCTCATTTCCATAATTCATCCCCTGACTTATTAAGAAGATAATCCCCTTGTTATACAGTCGCCACCGCAGAATTCACCAGGGAACTGTGTGCATTTGTGTGTGTGTGAAGGGGGTGGGGTCATATTTGAACCCATATGAACCCTGAAACCCCTTTTCTTCTCCTTGCCCTCCGCCTCCTTCCCCTGCGTCGGCTGCTTGTGGATGCTAATGATTAATTGCTTATTTGCCCGGACGGGGTTTGATTGGCGTGTGTAGTGAGTAGACTTGACGAGCTGCCAAAGCTGTCAGACAGGACTTGATGCCGAGCAACAGAGGGAAATGGAGAGAGAGAGAGGGCGACGGATGGTAAAGAGTAGGCAAGATCAGAGCCATCTGAACTCATTAATGCCCGCGTCACATTTTTCACAACACACCAGCACAAACATATACATACATACATGCACAGATCTCCATGCAATCCATTAACGGCGGTACGCGCGGTGTGTCTGCGTGGACGCACCTACAGTACACAAACACACACACACATCACAGTGCAGACGCGCGCGCACACACACACACTGAATGACATTGTTCTGTCAATCATCCGAGTGTACTGCAATGTACTCCATTTTAATCATCGTTAGAGGCAGAAGCGACAGTCATCAGAGATCATTACCTATCAAATTACATGCACTCTGCAGTATAAATGACCGATCGCATACATCAACATGAATGAAAGGGCGGTCTGGGAAAGATGTTTCTCGTTGCAAACTCAATTTGCTTCCCAGTGGTCCATCTGGACATATGCTCCTCTTTACAACCAGAAAGGTAATTTGAATAATCTATATTTATCCTCGGCGGAGTTAATATTCAAAAATCAAGCGGCGTGTTAAGTGTAAAAGCATTCTGACGTTATCTATAAATGGAAGAGCTGCAAGGTTGTCAGTGTCTTTGACTTTATGAATACATTTGTACTCTTTGTTAGCGTTTAAGTCAAGGGCTTCCCGGAATAGAATGAAATCCATTGAATTAAAATGCATCGCTGACTTCACATTTAGGTACTCAGTTGATGAGCGTGTAGAGAGGCAGCGTCTGTGCTGAAGACTCAAAATCAGACAAGCAGACTGTTGATCAAATGCTGCCAAGCAAAGCAGTTCAGGCCCTTTTAATACCATGCACATGTAGACGTTGGTATACTGAATGCAAATCAATCCGTGATTGACCCCGTTCATGTGAGACGGCTGTCAGAGGGCGTCACCTTTCACAGCGGCTTACGTCCGCGACTGCAGTTCAATTCACGTCACTGCTGAACCGTTCACACAATTACGTCTCCGTCTCACACATGCTCATTTAGGTCTTTTGATATAATTTAGGAGATTAGTTTGCCAATTTTGAATATGTTTTCTTTATTGCTTTTCTTTCACGTGTGTACAATAGGTATGAAGCTGGGGCAAGGGAGTGATTAGCCTAGCATAGCATAAAGACTAGAAACAGGGCTAAACAGCTCGCCTGTCTCTCCCAAAAATGTATATAGCTGCCTTCCACAGCCACTAAAGCTCAGTAATTATTAAAATTATATATAATATAAATTAAATTAAAAGTTGTTTTGTTACGTTAGCTATTACTTGACGAACCACTTGCTAGCTAGTTTATCCATATGCTCAACACTTCTGGGCAGCATTAGCGGCCAACATGAGGACGTTTCTGTACCCAGCTAACCTGTTGTTCACCAAGAAATACAGTAGTTACATATACAATATAAAATGCTAATTAATAAGATTTAGAGGTTTTGTTGACATATTTTTGATGAGTAGACCCATTCCTCTGCTAACAGTGTTTAAGTTATGCTAAAATAAGCTACCTGCTGCCTTTACTGTAGCTCCACGCACAGACATGTGAGTGATATCAATCCTCTCATCTTAATGTACTTCCCAAAATGTCGAACTATCGTGTAAACATTCATTATATTTGAAGAAATTCCCTGAAATCCCAGGTAAATTAAATACGAAAGATGGACTTTTTTTTTAAGATGTCCCCAAAGCCATGGAACTACAACCAGCTGTCCCCATTAACACGACACGAAAACCCAAAGCATTTGAAAAATGTCTTTTAGAGTGAAAAGATTGGTTCCGTTCCTGCCAAAGGGTAATCCGAGCAGGGCAGAACCTGATGGGGATACCCCACTTGTAAATTGCCTCACACATCTACTCCACTCTACCACAAACCACAAGCTTCTTTCCCGCGTTTGGATATTTCCAGCTGTGGAAGCCGCTGGCAGCCTCCACCAACCTCCACCACATCCAAGATAAATGATACCAATTTCATAAACAGCATCTTTGCCCGCTCTCACTTGTGCCACGTGTGCCTGAAACACACACACACTAACCAGACGCACACACGAGCGGAAATGAGAAAAGCATGCCTGAGCACATAGAAAACACACACATGTGCACAAGCCCACGCATACGAAGGCAGGTCGACAGGTTTTGATCAATAGTCTTGTGAGCCGTGTAGCTTTCCCTCGGCTGTAGCGACCACACGTGCTGCTGCAGGCTGAGTAATTGGTACACACAGCCATGATAGCTACCACTGCAAGAAACAATATTGATAACATGCTGCCATGTGTGTGTTTGTGTTGTATAAATTGTTCTCCAGGGGGATACAGTACACCTTGCAGGTTGTTCAGCGCAATGCATCTCCTCCCTCACTCTCCATTTGTTCATTCACCTGTCGGTTCACCGTCTATCTCTCATTCTCTCTTCGTCTTTTCTGTCTGTTCTTCCTCTTTCTGTCCCTCGAGTCCAAATCACAACCTGATATGAATTGCCAAAGGGCCTCATAATGTGAGACACACACACACACACACACACACACACACACACACACACACACACAAGACAGACTCTCATGATAAAAGACTGAAGATTGTTCGGATGAACAGGAAAAATGTTTCATTTCAAAGTCCAGGGTCGAGGCCCATTCTTTCTCTGCTCAGTCAACATTATGTGATTCATCAGTACAAACATAAGGAAACATACATAAGGAAAAGGTTGGTGCCTTGATAGAGACTTGAAGGTTCAAAGCCTGTGAAAAAAAATATAAGGAGAGAAGTCAAACCTAACTTCCAAGGTTAATTTCTGTGAGAAACTTAAAATAAGTGTTGTGTTCACTGCTGGCAACAGGTGGAGGCTAAGGACTGCACTTTTTAGAAACTAATACATTCTTATGGAATGTGGGTTAATTTAACATACTGCATTATTCTGATACTAAAGGCGTCAATATGCTCAAAATGAACCACATCATAAGAAGTTTCAACTGAGTGCAAACTTGTTCTGAAAGGTCACGGTTGAAGAAAAGTGATGTATTCATGTTAGAAATTATGCTTAAGTGGACATGCTAAAATGTTGAAGTTAACGTTTTTGGGAACCGCCGATAATTTCACATTTGTAGGCTGCGTACCATACTGACATTTCTACAATACGCGTCACTTGCTAGCTAGTTTATTTTAAATGTTTATGACCTGACTTTCATATCATGAGGTGGAGGGGATGGTGGTGGAGTTAAGCAAGACGGCTGCCAAGCCAGCAACCACAGTTCGAGACTGCGTTTCAACATTCGTAAGCGTCACATTACTGGATATATTAAGGAGACACTGGGATCATTTCCAGCAACATTTTTGATGGAAAGTTCCAGCTGTGTTTGTGATGAAATAAACAGGTATTAACTAACCCTAACAGAGATGTTTGTGTACCCATACCAACCTAAAGAAACGTAAAGTTACAATGTAAAGAAACGTAAAGTTACAATGTAAAGAAATGTAAAATTTTAAAATATCCAGGGTTTGCATAAATGTGCATTGCCAACATTTCATCATGAGGTTCGATGTCAGAAAGGTGTTGGAGAAGAAGGTTTCAGATGATACTTGACTGTTGCCATTATTGAACTGAAAGCAAAATCATGATTCCTCATAAAAAAAAACATTGAAACAATCAGAACTGCTGGACATAACGTACAACTATTGTATTGTTAATATATCTAGGAGACCTTCATGTCTCTATGTTGATCAACAGTGAGAACTTCTACTACTTCTACTTCCTGTACTACTACTGTTTGACCAATGATGTGATGTGTTCAATCAGGCATGACAAGCAATCAAAACTACCTGACCACAGTGTGCTTTAGGAAACTTTGAAAACAGCTGATTGTTATTTAATGGAGCCACGTGGCAGCTCAGGCAGATACCAAGTTGCTTTATGGTTCCACCTTTTATACAATCATGTACAGTGTGTCCACAGCCATCTCTTATAAAACGTTCAGTCAGTCTGTATACAACAACGCTGAGCTCTGCATCCTCACTGTAAACCAAATTTAACTGCCTCTTGATGAATTTCTTTAATGTGTGTTCATGTTCAGCATAAGTTACGTATTTCAGGTTCTGTCAGGGAATTTATCAACTTGGGGACATCCTGTTCCAAGGTGAGGCTATAACTCTGATCACAAGAACAGAACCTGCAAGAACAGGTTGAATATGGCCACATTTTCTGTACTTCCTTCAATGTTTTACCTCCACCAAGGAGGATATTTCACCCATGTCCGTTTGTTTGTTGGTTTGTCAGCACAATTACACAAAAACTACGGGACAGATTTCCACGAAACTTGGATGGAGGTTGGGTCTCGGACCAGGATAGACCCCATTTTTTTGCAGATCCTGAAAAAGAGACCGATCTACGATTTTTTCTTACTGGCATTATCATTGCTAGATAGGGCATTTTCACGTATTTATGTGGCTGGTATGAGCACAAAAGTTGAGCGTTGGCAGAGGTATGCACTTTACTGAGTGCCATTCTAGTTATCAGTGTATTTATCTTGCGGTCAGTAAAACACCGTCCTTCAAAAAACCACTCTTCCTCGAGCATTTGAATTCTCATCTTCTTGCTGCACCACGTCTGTCTGTCGGTTTTAGTTTCCCCCTCGTTACCCCCATCTCCTCTGTGTGCGTCAGCTGACCCCTCATGCGGGTTCTTCTGTCGAGAAGATGCCAAATACCAGCCGCTGCCAACAGGCGAAGCCATGGCTAAATATACACCTGCATGAGAGCAGGACCCGATTTATCCTGTCAGTTGTACATGCGAGTGCACGTGCGAGAAATTCATATGTGCCGCTCGTGTGCCGTGTATCTGCACCCACGCGGCCACCTTGCATGATTGACTCTTTTCACACCTCTGTGCAAGGGCCTATTTTCTGCCACTTATCATCTCACCCCTCTCTGTCGGTGTAATATTCATGAGGAAGGGGAACAGCCCTCTCCTCTCAGTATTCTGGAGCCCAGATGTGAGATAAGGGTATGCCGGCTATGCAGAGTGGCTTGGCATTACAATGCCGCAGACACAAAGGAAAAGGTAAAGCGAGGGGAGGTGCGCAGAGGAAGACGGGCGAGGAGCTAAAGGCATGAGACAGGTGAGGAGAGGAGCACGGGAGGAGGAGAGAAAGCGAGGGGAGGCAGAGGAGGGAGGATGAGCAGAGACGGGAGGGCACTGGGTACGCCGTGTCCTTAAAAAGCCTCAGAGGAAGTGGAGGGAGAGGCAGGGATGAGAGGAGAGGATGAGCAGTGCGGCGTGGCTGAGAAAGAGGTTAGTAAACCAGCTGAAATTGGATAACAGTCTCCCTACGTCGCCACAGTTTCACATTACGAGAGCTCAGTGAATGAAAATAGGAGATTAACCGAGATATGGTCGAGGACAGATGGCCATGATTTAATCTTGTGTGTGTCTGTGCAAATCCAGCGCATATGATGATCGTTTTAGCGCAATGTGGAATACACATACATGAAGCGTGTGTGTTTTGTTCCCGACATATGATCGAGGCACATGAGCCAATTAGGAAATCCTTGATTAGGTTCGATTCGGAGCAGACGCACAGCAGGCCAATCAGGAGGCAGGAGCGGCTGGCCGTGCTCCCAGCACATGTATGTTTCGGGTAAAAAAGCTCAAATATTTCCGCAGTCGGTGCCGCAGTGTCACCCTGCCTCTTTTTTTGCCTCTTTGTTGATTTTTCAGAACAATTTGTCCTCACAGGAAAATGTCACGCTACCCTGTCAGCTCTGACTCCAACCCTCCCCACCACCACCACCACCCACTGTCTCCCTCTCTCTCTCTCTTTACTCTCACTTCTCGTCTGCAACATGGAGAGCTGCTCCTTCCCTCTCCTCTTTTCACATCTTATCACATCCTCTTTTTTTCTCTCTCTCTCCTTGCGTCTCCTCTCCCCCCCTGTGAGACTCAGTAGTACAGAGTGTGCCACGGAACACAATGTTCAACGTTTTACAGCGAATATATAAATGGATAAAGTACAAACTGCCTCACATGGTCACCCACATACCACAGGAGGAGATGGCAAAGAAACGAGAGAAAAGATGTGGCAGACTGAGTGATGTCTGTTAACTTTCCTCGTCTATCGCTCACTGAAGTCTCTCACGTTCAATGAACTCTCTCTTTCATCACCTTTCACTTTTATTCTGTCTAACTCTGATTAGAAAGACAGAAAGATGTGCTACTCAGAAGCAGATGGTGAAAAGGTAGCAGTGGTTCATGTTAGGGCTGCAATGTATGATGAAGGAATAAATTAATCTGTCACTTGTTTTCACGCAGAATTGATAATTGATCGCAAATTGACATCCAAAACCTGAAGACCCCTCATGTGCCGTCATAAATGACAAAGAAAAGCTGCAAATCCTCATATTTAAAACACTGAAAACCAGAAAATGTTTGAGATTTTTGCTTGAAAATGACAGTTGACAATTAACTTTCTTCAAGTTGAGGTGCATTATGTAGTAGTGTAACAATAGTGTAAAAATAAACATAAATAACAGTATTGACATTACATCAAAGATGTCTAGGGTCGCACCGAGCCTGAAAACCTTCTCCCCCGAGCAGTCCGAAGCTACTGTGCTGGCAGTTTAACAACAGCAACACTCCCCCAGTGCTCCCAGTATGAGTATATTGTATATTGTCCACTTGTTCCACCGTTACCTGAGGATACTGACCAGATAAAACAATGCCTCTTGGCTGGAGGAGGTCTACTTGGCTGACTATCTGACCTGTTCATTGCTAGCTAACTATTTCAACTTCTCTACTCAGTTGCTAGTTAGTTTAGGCGCACTACCCCTAACCGTTGGCCTCTCTTTTAAAGGTGCAATATGTTGAGTTTTAGAATAAAACAGTCTAGTCAGTAATAATAATGTCAGTCTAGCTGACATTATCAGCAGAATGTGAACAGATAACAGCAGTGACCTTGGGCCCTCTTTAGACAGTCCATGGTGCTCGATCTAAAGCGCAGTGTCCATTTTGCTCGTTAAACAGCGAATAAATGGGCGCAAAGTGCGGCACACGGGCAAAGAGGTGGTATTTAGACTCTGAATTGGTCATGGGTGTGTTTTGGGTGGAACAAAAATCAAACCAATCTGAGTGTCGTCCCCCATTCCCTTTAAGACCCAGGTGCGCCAGGACCTGGCACATATTAACCGGTGGCACTCGTCTGCGCCGGGGGAAAAGGACGTGATCCTCGGCTGCTGGACCCTCTGCACTGCTGTTCCACAGTCATCTGTCCCGTCAACAACTCTGTTTGACTGCATATGAAAAAATAAACTCATATTAAACTGAGGAGGGGGAGGTGCGTCCCTATGTGTGTGCGCAGATCTCAGCCGGTGGATCAGGCAGGACGGGTCATAAAAAGCATCATCCTGATCAATAATGGTGGGATGAGAGGGTGAAATACGTCCTTAATGAGGAAAATATTAATTATTAATTCCCTGCAGCGATCCTCCAGCAGCAGAAACGATATGTGTATCTCTACATTAACATGCACACTTGTTCCCTTTGGAGAGTTTATAACTACAGCTTTTAGTTTTGTTGATTAAATGTGCCATGATATTTGTTACAGTGCATTACTGCGTTCATGGAAATGTTTAAAATAACTGAAAGCCACCTGTCAAATCATAAAAATCTATCTTAATCGGCCCCTAATGTCAAAGACCTATGTATTGTGTTGAAGAGATGTCTATTGAAGTTAGCATGCTAACCAGCTAGCCCTTGGCCTGAAAAGCTAGTCCCTGCAGTCCAAAGCTGCTAGTGGTGTACACAGGAACACTCCCCTGGTAGTCCGGCTAGCTGCACTGCTAACTGAGCTAACAAGCTAACAGTAGCTACAGTCATGGATCTGTAAACAGAATACAGTCAGCAGCAGTTAGCCGTTACTCTGGTGGTATGCTGCCTCGAATTGATGGAGTTTGAATTCAAAATGGCAAATTATATTGCACCGTTAACCTAACCACATTTAACCTGACCAACTTTGGAGAACAGCGCAAATCAAAGCATCTCTTTTCCTTTAAAATAGCTGGTTTGTCAGCCAATAGTTAATGATGTTGGTATCTGTGTTTCATCAGAAGAGTCTTGGTAGCCGGTTTGTGGAAAGAAAACTGAGTTGCGCAGTACTTGCCCAGTGTAGGCTGGCAAACTAGCGTTAACTGCATCAATGCTATCTAACGTTAGCTAGCACTGGCAATGTAAACATTTCATAGCTACTGTTAGCAACATTAGCTCAGGTTTGCTTGTTTTAACATTTGCTATTGAAAGTTAGCAACATGAGCTAGCATTAGCAGAATCAATGCTCAAACTGGCAACCACTCGAAGGGGCAGGTGATTCGAACCACAGCAGCGTTGTGACGTGAATTAAATTGTGGGGGGAAGATGGAATGCCACATTTAGTGGCTGAGTGTTATCAATAACACCTTTAAATTCAAAATGTCATTTTATCTAATTAGTTGAGCTACTCCACAACCTTCACATGTATCTCAAAGCAACTGCAGAAACACCCCCTGTAGTACAAGTACCTCTGGTTGGGAATGACTGAGGTTGAGGCCGAATCATAAAGACAGATACAAAGACAGAGACGTAGACTGACAGAGTCAGCTGCACCAGACATCAAACACCAGCTAGGTCAATCTCATAGTCAATAAATCATCCTGCTAACAACACAGAAAGTATTACGTTACACCCCTGAATGCAGCCAATCTAATCCAATCCCTCACATGCTGCCTCTAACATTTCATCGTGGCTGCTGACCAAATTGGACACAAACGTGCGCCAGATTCTTACAATATGATATCATACTGAGTTTTAGGAGGATATTTGCATCCAGATTTCACAATTGACATGCTTCACCTCCTTTTTCCACCATTACCTCACACACTTCATGATAAAGTCATACTGTATGTGCTCTAGACTTTGTGTAAGAAGCAACAACCTACAAATCAGGCCATCAGGCTGGTTTGTCAGAACTGAAACTGAGAAGCAGAATAATATTTCATCCTTATTCCCCGTTTCATTTCCAAATGCCCCCCGACCCCAACCCTCACTTCTCCTGCTCGCCACTTGACCACCTGTGGCCCCGCTTCCCCTCCTGTCAAATCCCCTTCCAAACACACACACACACACACACACACACACACACACACACACACACACACACACACACGCACCCTCCCCTCTGTCACTTCACCCATTCCTGCCATTGCACTTGTGTCTTATGACCATGCTGTGCGTCATGAGGCTTACTCAACAGCCCCCCAAGCCAGCAACCACACACACACACACACACACACACATATTCAGTTACACACACACACACGCACACACACACACGCACACACACACACACATGCTAATAAACGCAGGTCACGCTTGGACCAGGCACGTGAACGTCAAAGCTAAGGACAGAGACAAATGCACTCTTCCACAGAGGCACACTCTGGCTTTCCACGCCATTCATGGCAGTGCTACTGTACTGTATCAGGCTATTAAGCATCTATTTATAGTGATGACTAAGTTTTGCAGCAAAGCCATTTATGTATTTTTACTGCATAGACTTACAGAAAGTGTTGTGTTATACATTGTTGACACGTACCGCAAGTGTTTGTAAGTGAAGAGCCGATATTTCTGGAAGCTGACGACACTGAGCGAGCGAGCGAGCGAGCGAGTGAGCTGTACACACATTATGGCCTGACAGTCATATGAACTGTAACAGGAAGGTCACAGATGGGGTTTCCCATTTATTAATTAAGCTTGTGACCAGGAACATCTGAGTGATAAAGGTAAATGAAGAACATGATATTCACGACATCTGATTCCAATAAGTTGTAAATTGAAGTCATACATGTTCATCAATGATGACCAGTCTCGACCATGATGACCTGTTTACTGACTACTGAAATTGTGTCCAGACATTCATGGTCACAAGATAATAAATCATAACTGAGTTTGGTGAGTTTTCATTTATACCGTTAAATATCTCAACAATTAGTCACTGGATTGGCATCAAATTTTATAAAGACATTCATTGTTACCAGGTACAGTAATACATTATATAGCTCCACAGGTCAATGGTTGGCTCAGGTGAACGATCAGGTAGATGTGATGCAGATATTCACACCCTCCTCAGGATGAACTGTAATCACTTTACTGTTTTTCTGACTTTTTATTTAAATAATCAAATTCCCATCATCCTCAGCTGTACATGGTGCTAAAAATAGGCCTGCTGGCACACTGAACCATTATTGTGAACGGCCAACCTGATTAACATCAGCATCCAAGTGTTTTCATGTCAAGAATGTTAGCATGCAGTCGTGCCTTTGTCGCATTGTGTCTGCAAGGCCCTTTAGTCGAGTTCAGTGACTTCACAAACAAAACCAAAACTAAAATAGCTTGTTTGTCAGGTCAAAAGCAACCGGAACTTGGGACGTGCATTCATGAGATTCGTTTGTTGGCACAACCCCCCCCCCCGAACTGCTCTTCTAAGGCTGCTTAAAATCAACACAAAAACCCCCCATAATGAATTCATAATGTCTGTAATGGTTTTAGAGGACTACGAGAGAATAGAATAGAGAAAGAAGGAATAATAAAGGGGATGTGACAGGTTTGGATAAATGTCTCCATTAGGGATAATTGTAAAGGTGCAACAAAGGATGTTCCCTTGAACAACAACCTGTGAATACATCCTGAGGCAGCTGCTGGTGTAAGCACTTTTTTTTAAGTGGATCTGTTCAAGTTGTCATGACAATAAAAACTGAAAAAAATAAACCTGTCAAACCTCTTTGTAAATTCTTAGTTTATTGACATAGGCTATGTCTTTTTTTTTTTTTATCAGCTAAGACAAAATTCTCAGTGCGAAACATGGATGAATGCGAGCTCTCTGTGCCACATAAGAAGGATCTGTTTGTATAAATGGCTGTGGGGCATCCTGCCGGGATTCTCACCGTGAAATCTCCCTCTGCTCGAATCCAACATGAGACATAAACACTATCTTTACATGATCTACAGACACCCGCCTGTTCCCAGGAAATAAAATGGCAGGATTTTAAAGCGTAACGGCTGTACCTTTCAGTCACGCTCGAAGCTCGGTTGCCCTTGAAGCACACTTTTGGACAAGCATGTACTTACTTACTTCCAGGTCACATGCTTCTTCCGACAACAAAAACAACAGCATTCTTTGATAATGGTCGGGTTAAATGCTAACTATGATAGGAATGCGAGCGCGCGTGGGCCCGTATTAGCACAACTTTTATCATGTGAGTGAGCTTACAACACACACACACACACACACACACTTGCACGCGCGCGCTCGTGAACGTGGGTTAACACAGAATGGGATTAGTCATTGTCAAGCAAAGCAGGCAGCGGCCAGTTAAGACGGTACACACCTAAGCACATTAAGAATGCAAATATCGGCGCTATTTGAAGTGGGTGAGTAACACTGTGTACATAGCAAACCTTATCCCACAATGCACGGCATGAAGATCACTTTAAGGTAGACGGAGTGAAGTAGAGGAAGATGAACTCTTGAGTGGATCTTTTTTTTACAGCATACGCTGATAGCAGCTCGAATTTTCTGCCCTGCATCATGAAGAAAATCATACCACTGCTCCTCTGAACTGCTCCTGGCTCTGTCCAGAGTTCAAAAATACACCTATGTTGTACACCTTTGTCTACAGAATAGGCAAATAAGATGTATTTATTAGTGAGCTGTACAGGAGTTGATAGGTGAGTTGTTACCTCTGCTTCCAGTCTCCCTGGAGCTGCTGGCTCCACTCTTAAGGCTCAGTTATGCTCAATGTTAGATAGACAGCGTTTAACTCCACAGGGGACATGTTGCACGCTGTGATTGCACCTGCAATTATGTTCATGATTTATATTTGGAATGAACTATATAGTAATAATCACCATGAATTGAACTACTCTGAGAGTAGCCACCCATGTGATGTATAAAGTCATGAGCAAAGGAAGGATTTTATATAACAGAGGGTTTATTTACATGCAAATGCAAATACATACAAATAAATCCATCACTAGCTGTTTATTCTCCGATTTCCTTCCTTGACCGCAAACCTGATGCACGTCCGATAATACACAACACGTCATCCTCTCTGACAAGTAACTGAACACCGGACCGAGCGATCGTCATCATTGACCGGGGAAGGGGTCAAAGTCACCAACAAGGTGTCAGTCGACAGCTGGAGAAAAAGATCAAGGAGACTGTTCTCGTCCGGTGCCAGGTTTACGATCTCCTCCACATGACCACAGTTACATTTTTTAGGTCGTGTGACGACAAGTGAGGCAACTCCACTCGCTGACGAATACTTGGTATGAAGTAAATGTGTAGTTTTGGTTCCATAACTGAATAAACTGAAGCTGGAACGGTGGCAGGGTCCGCCACGTATAAACAAAGCAAGAATGATCCTGCTCAGAATAACTGCCTCTGTTGTCTTAAAGCCACTGCATGTAGCTTAGAAGTGATTAGCAGTGTGTGTCTGACAGTATTCGGAGGGGAACAGGTTGTACCATCTGAAGTGGCAGAGTGGATTGCACTGAGCTTAGAGTTCAAGTTTGGAGCTGTCATAACACAGCAGCTTAAGTCATATCAGTGAGAACAGTGACCCCTGTTGCAGTTACATGCACCCCTTACACCTGGTATGTGTGCGTGTGTGTGTTTGTGTGGCAGAAAGACAACAGTGTGTGTGTGTGCGTGCAATCCTCAGAAGCATGTGACCATAACACACACCAGCCACATTTTTCTTACCTTTGCTCTCCCTCTGTGACTCAGCATTTCCGCTGCTCTCATAAGCTCTTTATCTGCGTGTGTGTGTATGTAGGTGCATGCAAATGTGTGTGTGTGTATGTGTGTGTTATCTTTAGCTACCTCACTCCCGCCACTGACCTTTCTAAAGGTCTCACTGTCCAGTTGTCCAAACGCCGACACGCACACTGACCTACTTAATAAGGTTTTAATTTGGATGTAGTATATATAAAATCCCAGCAATGAAAGCATGAATTTGTATCCATCCTGCAGATAAATGTGAAACTGTCAGTGCAAAGCTATAGAAGAGCGGTGCAGCTCCAATCAGTCTTTGCATGTCAAGGAGAAAGACTACCCTTGAAATGAGCGACTTTGCAGTGGTCAGCTCAAGAGACACTTCAGATAGTTGGATATCGCTAATGCATGTCTGACAGCCGAGGTATGAAGTTAGTTTAAGGACATAGTTCAATACATATTTAAAGAATTTGAGTTTTGTTTGAATCAGATTTACCACACACACACACACACACACACACACACACACACACACACACACACACACACTCACACACACACACACAGCTTAACTACAGATACAAGGATGCCTGAGGTCGGGTACAGTCTGTCCTGTCCAACAGTCACGTTCAGTCTTTTTTAGTTTTGTTAATGTTAAATTTGACCTCAACGATCTCACAAGACTTCCACGAAAACAGCGTGACTGACTCCACACTACTGTACACACTGTTTTGTTTGAGGTTGAGGTGCATTCACACTGGAAAAGTGACAAAATGTACTGAAAGATGGCCGTGTACCTTTGGTCACTACTGTCCCAAAATGCAATGCACAATGTAAACTATTATAGGAGCTCCTCACAGCTGGAACACAATGAAAACTAGAATGGCGCTCCCATTATAAGATTTATCTAGATCCAGTTTTTTATTTGGATCCACATCAAAGTGTACTTACTCACAGATACCAGCCACCTAAATACACCCGATTTATTCCCTTCAATACCCATGCACGATTCCCTATATCCCTATATTGCAATGTTAAAGGTGCAATGCAGTATGTAAGAATTGGCCACCTATTGTAATTCAGACTCAAAACAATCATAGGGCAGGAAATCATCAAAGAACCACTATCTGTAGTTGCTAGTTAGCTCAGTTAGCCGTGCATCTAGCACCAGGGGAGTGTTTACACTGCAGGAGCTTTGAACCAGGACAGGCCGAGACTGTCTGGTTAGCATGCAAATACCAAATTTACAGTTGTAGTGTTACAAAGTCACAGTTTGAATGACATCCATTGGTCTTGTCAATTAATTACGATTAAAGTACAATTGTTATTATATATATATATATTATAAGATTAGTATACAGTATATGCTTAACTTGTTTTAATGTTTTGTTTTAATTTAATTATTTTAAATGCTTTTACTGTAATTGTATGCGCCTGTAAAGCACTTTAAGTTGCCTTGTGTCTGAATTGTGCTATACAAATAAACTTGCCTTGCCTTGCCTAGTATATATTATCAGCATTATTTCCAACACACACAAATGTCACAGATTTCAAATGTGTCATTAAATCCCATTTAATTTATTTCTCTTTACAACATTGAGAAAGACACAAAAAGACAAAAGAAAAACAAAGCACAAATAAAAAGTGAGCATACAATAAGATTCATAATAACACAGTTGCACTATGACACAATCACGCATTTTCTCCTGCGAGTGCGTGTTATTGTTGCCAGCAGCTACCGCTCAAAGCCTAGATGACTTCACAAAGACATGTACTGACAAAGTTATGTCCTGACTAGATGACATTTCTGACATTCATTATCCACACCTGTGTTTTATCCATGGGTAAATCACTGCAACAGGACATTTTGATATAAGTTTTGCAGTTTAACTGGAGCGCTCACATTCGGCGAATTCCTGTGCACTGGTTGACCATTGTTAACCTTGTCAAGTAAAGCCTGGATTTTGGGAGATTATCTAAATCCTGTCTTGGAATATTAGGACTTCACAAGAGTTGAAATGTGCAAATACTTGAAGTGAGTCATTGGGTTACGCCACTCAGTTATGCTCATTTAAATGTATCCTGTTGTTGTTAGTTGCATGTTTGAGTTCAGTGCTGCAAAATAAAGCGCAAAAAGTGAGTCCTTGTCACATATACGTATAATATAAACATTTTCCACTGAGTTTTGGCCACTCATTCAGAAGCAAACTGCACTTTAGGTCATTAAAATTAACTTTTTAAACGTCTTCTAAAGGCGTTTTTTTTTTTTTTTTAAACCCAGGTTTCTGTCTATCCATGTGGACTTGACTGTAGCTTGGTGTTTGATAGCTCTTGTATCTCCCAAGTGCTGACTTCTAAAAACATTCACTCTGTGGCTGTTCAATTTGCAAAACATGAGGATAAAGCACGAGCGCTTTCCTTTACTCTGCATTTTGGGAAGAAAGCAGACCACAAAAGATCACGATTTGAATGCATATCTCCACCAATTTCCATTTTGTTTGTTTTATCTCAGGTATTGTTGCCCATTTGAATGCTCTTTTGCATTTCCTCATTTCGTCTCACAGATAACTGCTCTGGGAGCCCAGCTGGAGCTACAACGAGAGTGCTGAACCTGTTTCTTGTTTCTGTGAAGCTCGAGTGAAAACATTTCCAGTGAAGGCCTGTTAGTGGAGGAGGGGGGTGGCGTTTGGGCCACAGCAAGAGACCCTAATGACTCACTTATTCCTGTGACAACAAGCCATTCTTACCCCAAATTCACTGCTCAACTACTAGCTGCCGCAGCCATATGACTCTATTATAATCATTCATTAGAGTATTCATAGATCTGTTTACCTTTCCCTCCTTCTTTGCATGATGGCTTTTCTTTCCTAGTAAATTTACGAGAAGCTGAGAGACTCTGGCAGCTCACCAAGTTTACAGAAGAAAAAAATGGAAGTATGAAGTTGAGTGATGAGAATCATTTGTCTCTTTTATTTTCCGTTAGCAGGCTGACTCAAAACTTTTTAATCGCATATCTGGTGGGACGATGAGTATTTTGTTGATGGCATGCATACTGCAGCAGTGGCAGTAATGATAGTGTCTGTTTTGCAACATGATAATGGTAATTTGCTGTGTGTTATGGCTAAGGCCAAAAAAAACCCTTATTTAACAAGGCGAGATGACTAAGAGCAAATTCATATTTACAGCCACAGCTCGGGGTGTTTGATGCAGCAGAGGAAGGACGGTCTGCAAACATAAGAGTGAATGGTTAATAGCCTTGCTCAAGGGCATTTCAAGAAAGTAGGTGAGGACTGTCACTCCTTTAACCCTTATATTTGTGTATTTAAATTGGCAACCTTCTGGCCATAAGACTCCGTCCTTAACCTTCAGGCTGCTGCCGGCTCCCTTTAAGGTTTTGAAGCCCGCATGTTTACATTAGCAACATCATAAAGGTCTATTCTTAGGCCCTCCATCAGTCAAACTGTGCGTATTTAAGGAGGCAGATGGGGAACGACAAAAACACTTCAACTGACCTCATACGGGTTGGAAACAACCCCCCCCCCCCCCTCACTTTGCTCCCTCTTCAACGTTTCTAGTGCCAAAAAAGGCTCAGCTGTAAGTGACACATAACCGCTGACCGGTCAAGGAAGCAAAGCAAAGAGCCGGTTGGCATCATTTAGCTGCATTCCTGAGACTAGCAGCTATCACTTGGGCCTGACAGGCAGGTATTTTTCTTGTCAAACATGCACACGCACACACACACACACACACACACACACACACACACTGCTTGAACACACACGTATGTAGGCTGAAGACACAAACACTTGTATTGTGCTTTAACTTAATATTGTTAAATATACAAAAAGTTGATACAAATACTGAAACACATACAGTAGACAGTGTTGTAAAAAGTACCCAAAAGTCACAACTGAGTAAAAGTAAAGATATTGTGTTAAAATATTACTTCGATAAAAGTGAAAGTCATCCAGACGAATGGTATGTGAGAAAAGTCTTCAAGTATCTGATATTAAATGTACTTAAGTATCAAAAGTACGGGTAAAAGTAAATTAAACATGCATTTACATGTATGTTTAAACTGTATACTTAGTGTCTACTTGGTGTTGGCATTATCAGCAGTGGCGTTATCGGCAGGTTGCGTCAAGGTTCTTCAAATGTTGTTTCAGTGTTATTTACAGCTTTTCGATTGAAGCTTGACACCAGTCATTTAGAGTTACTTTGATTATAGCAAGAATAATCCAATCAATAACAGTGGCATTATCGGCAATGGCATTATAGGTAGTGGTGTTATCGGCCTGGCCAATTATCAGATCTGACATTCAGCATTTTTCTGATCAGTGTTTTTTTTCTTTTATCTAATTGCAGATAAAATACATTTTTTAAGAAATGTTCTGTTTTGGCTCTCATGCAGCATGTAATCTGCAAAGTAACTAGTAAGTAAAGTTATCAAATGTAGTGGAGTGAAAAGGACAATATTTGCCCCCAAACGTAGAGGAGTGGAAGTACAAAGTAGCATAAAATTGAAATACTCAAGGAAAGTACAAGTATGCCAAAGTTGTACTTAAAGTACAGTACTTGAGTAAATGTACTCATTTACATCCCATCACTGTCACATACAAAAACCCATTCTTGTCATACAAAACAGCCAGAATAACACATATACACACACACACACACCATCCTACACAAGGCTATTTATAATGCAATCACAGAAATGGATTGCTTGCCATGTTACTGCCCAGAATGGCTCACTCTCCGCACACACCTGCCCCCGCCCTGAAGTCAGTCAGCCGTTTCCGTCTGGCTTGACGTGATAGTCCCATAACACGTGTCGTTCAGTTTGTGGCACTTTTGCGTTAATAGAACTGCCCTGTCGCTGATTCGTCATGACAGAAGACCAGGAATGTGTCAAGATATCGGACTATTAAGACGCGCTTCTGAAATGGAAGCGAGGCGTACTCGCTGAGGTGTGCAAAGCTCAGATGGAGGGGAAAGGTCGCGTCAAGGTTCTTCAAATGTTGTTTCAGTGTTATTTACAGCTTTTCGATTGAAGCTTGACACCAATCATTTAGAGTTACTTAGATTAAAAAACAGCTAGAATAATCCAATCAATAACAAAGGTCTTATTTTTTTATCCTCCAATCCGGTTTATCACCCATTTCCTTCCAGCAGTTTATCTTCTCCTTGCCTCCGTGAATCATCTTTTATCATTAGAGCTACCCTATGAGAGGCCATTAGAGAGAAATTGACCCAGCTCCCTGCCAGTCTCAGCAGGCTACAGCCTCATCAAGCCAGCCCCCTCCCCGCTGTGACCAGGATGGCCGGCCATTACGATGGAAGCGGATTGGTGAGCTGTAAAATATTTATTGATGCTCCACTTGGCCCTTGGGAATTGTGCACAAACACGCTCACGCACAGTCAAACACATTTACACGTCAGCAACTCACAGAAAGAAGACAATTAAATGTGGATCATGATCATAGCTCTTCACCTACAAGCAAACATATCTTTTTGTAGATTATTGCACACCTTCATAGTATATCTTATATCAGTTCTTATATACGTTTACTACACAGCAATTTATTGAGACTAACCAGCTTTAAAACAGACAGCTTTATGTTTTTCTACTGTTTAAGAGACAAAAGACAAACTCAATGGTCCATTTGCAGCTTAGCCTGTCAAGTTTTGGATTTCCCCACATGTAGAAGTGGTGTATGTGGGGTTGTATGAAGAGCTGAAGTCACAATTTAAAGAGCTTACAGCGTGGTTTCTTTTTCTGTAGCCTAATCAAACCCTAAACAAAAGAGCAAACGTATGAGGAAGAGATTAAACAGTGTGTTACTCTGCTCAAGGTTCAAGATAATTTATTGGTCATTATATAACACAGGGTTGCATAACAACATGTTTGTAAACACAGAACATGTATACAGTTATTTCTAAACATATGCACATAAATATGTAGTGCATTTTTTTTGCGTTGGTGATGATAATATGGTTGCCATCTCCATATTTACAGTTTGTCATCAGGTGAACACTGCTCATCCACTTTGACTTTGTTTGAGCACCAAGCATCAATTATGTAAACACAGAGTCCGACTCATCTCGTCCCGCTGGAGTCCTGCTCTGTTTACCATCTGAACATGGCCAAATATATCGATTAGGTTTCATCCCAAAAGCCCTTTCTCTTGAGACATTAGTGAAAACATAGGCTACAGTTTAAAAATACAAACAGATATGTAGGATAAGCTAAGTCCAAATGAGCTATAAAAAAAATACATTGAGGATATTGACTTTTTGCTCTAGCTTGTAGCCTTAGCCTTACCACGTTATCACATTTGCTGCTTTTAAGTATATTGAGCACACCTTTTACAAGATTGTTTTTAAAAAAAACAACAGCTGGGAACATTTAAAAGCTAGCCAGAGACGGTGTTTTAATCCAGTTTATGGACGTTAGCTTAACTAGCTACCTAGCAACAGCTGATAAAATCTGCCGGTGACAATTGTCACCTAACCCTGCAGAATCTCCAGTTTCTAGAAATGAAAAGCTCGCTTTTGTTTGCATCCGTCTGATGTAAAGGACAGATGTTGCATCAATTACTATGAATTTTCAAGTGGTAAATCTGCCATCATTATTACTTGAGAAGCAAAGCACCGGTTACCAAAGGGGGCAGGACTTATGGACCGGTCGATTATGATTTAGCATTATTATGCATTTAAAACATCAATCTATTGTCAAAAAGAGAGCAGAGTCACATGCGACAATAGCCACACCATTAGGTAAAAAATTGATAGCTCCAGTTTAACAGTCACCATCATGATAAAAGATACGGAGAGTGGAGGGAACAAGGGAGAGGTGAGCAGTGACCATCGGCTCAAAGTGCTCTGAGTGGAGGATCAATGCCTCCTAAAGTCCATCACTGGGGATTCATTTGTATGTAAACCATGGCCCATATCACTCAGCAGCATGAGCGAGTGTAATTAGTGCTGTCAATAAAATGACTGTTTTATGCGCACGGAGGGTGTATGTGTGAGGTAGGTGTGTGCAGTGTTTACATAACACAAGATATGGGGAAAAAATGCAGCTTGTGTACTTCTGTATCAGTACTCCTGTATCAGCAGCGGCAGTTTATTACAGGGTTGGACTTTGCTGTGTTGTTGGCAGCCGTATGTGTGTTTATTGTCAAAGGTAGGAATGGGAAGCTCAAACCGATTGTTTACTGGAGTCATCAAGTTACCCAACCCTTGAGGGATAGCCACTGTGTGTTAGTGTTTGTGGGTGTGTGAAAGAGAAAGAGGAAGGGAGGGGGCTCTTTTTACAGGCCCTGCAGACACGTGAATGCGCGATCCAAAGATCATTTCAAGGTTGCTTGATAGTAAGGAAAGGGCAGCGATGCGAGAAGACGCTAGGCCAAAAGATATAGACATGTGTACGCACCCCCTCACATCCCACCATACACTCACACATGCACACATCTCACGAATATAGCAATGAATATTAATAACTCTCCTTATACTCTAGTCATAGATAGTGCACTTTTGCCTAGAAAGCATGTGTGTGTGTGTGTGTGTGTGCGTGCATGTGTTTGCGTGTGCATGTGGTTGTCAGGGCTCAGAGAACAGGTACAGGACTGCCAAGCTGCAAGCGAGAGCTCTCTCTGGGCCTTTCCTTGACAGACTTGCCACTTGTTTTTCACGCCTGTGTGTATGTGTGCATGCTTTGTGTGTGTGTGTGTGTGTGTGTGCGTGCATGTGTGTGTGCGTGTGTGCATGCAAGTATGAACGTCTGTTTCAACCTATCGCTGTTTGCTGCTTTATGAAGCTCAGTAAGTGGAGTGTGATGAACTATTTCGCTGGTTTCATGTGATTGGCAGTCTTAATGACGGCATCTCCGAGAATTCACACCTCCTCTTCTTAAGATGCAACATTATGCAAATGTATATGATTACCAGCTTGGACACATTAAACCTGAAAGGATGCCTATTACATGAATACCATAAGCACGCAATAATCATAACATGATGTTCATTTATTCATGCAAATTAGAAAATTAGATGAAGTACAGTACAGGCATTGAGACCAGAAATTAATGTCATGATTTTACCAAACATATACTATTTCAAAACTTGAATGGTCTTAAAACCATGTGTTTTCCAAAGAAAGTATATTTTTATATTTGATGTATATTTATTGTTACTAAAGCAACATTATGTAGAAATTGTCATCCCAATTTAATGTTGCTTTAAATGTGCAATATGTAAGAATTCTCCACCTGTTGAATTTATACTTAAAACAAATAGGAGCCAGTGTATTAAAGTAACTGCTAACTGTAGCTGCTCTCAGCTAATTAGCTCAGCTAGCCGTGCTGTCCTGACTGGGAGCTTGGAGAACTGCAGAACTACTGGTTTTTACACTGCAAGCACAGGAGCTATGGACCGGGATGGGCGTTAGCTGGTTAACATGCATATTTATATATATATACAATACGTGGATATCATCATGGTATATTACAACCAAAATTCTTCATATCGCACCTTTAATTAGAATTATTGAGCTTCGCAATGTGGAATGAGGTATGTGCTTGACATTAGAAGTCTGTGTCACGTTAGTTTGCTGAAGTGGGAACGTTTCTCTGCGCTAACCTAACAGCATTTAAATCTTATATTTTAATTGTCTCGTGCATTAGCCTCCTTATCTGTGAAGCAATTTGTAGCGTTCTCTAAAAGGTTCTATGACAGTAAATCTGATTACACAATAGGTTATTGATTGACACATTTGTCACTGGTGTATTAACCTCTTGCCCTCTAGTTATGGGACATGACATCCTGCAATTATGCATTATGGTGTATTACATTATAATACATTTGTGGTTTCATTTCATCCTGTATGAACTTGCAAACAGATTATTTAAATCCATAAAAAAAACAATACCAAAATAATAATATTATGCAAATGGTCTGTATCACAGAGACAAACATGCCATTGTTTTCTGGGTGTCACATCTTAAAATGATTAGACTTGTAAACATACAACACGCGGTATTTCTGCTAATCCGTCTAAGATTACAAACCCAAGTCACATGCCCCGATTTATAAGAACCCACAAGCAGCTGCCATCGCTTGGCATGTGGGGATCGCAGGGTTTATTTATAGCCGGCGTGTGATTCTTGTGCCCTATCGAACATCAGATGCTGGTGTGGGCACGCGCGGATGTATCTGACACGGCGAGGGCCTTCGGCTCCCTCAACCAGGCCACTCTGAATCACAACGTCTGCTTGAAATGTAAATGTACAATGAGTCAGTGTGACTGCCTCGCTGTGCACCGCTCCAGAGCACTGCTGGACTCTCACCATCCCTCACCGCAGCTGTGATGCTAATGTTTATATTATGATGAAGGAATATACAATGACGAATGTACTGTATACATGTGGGGTGATATGTATAGTCTACTTTCTATTAAATGTCTGGCAGACTGTGACACCATGCTGTTCAAGTGTCATCTGTCAAAGTATTTTACCAAGGCCATTGATTTCAGAGCATCCATTTTACTTGTCAAATGATTCAGAAACACCGAACACTGTTTTCAG